>NC_068910.1:129756919-130063637 GCF_023091745.1 Budorcas taxicolor
GGGGACTCAGGGCCCAGAAGAGACAGGCCAGCCTGAGGAAAGCTGCTTTGGATCCAGCTGTGGATTTCCTGGGGGGCCGGGACAGGGAAGAGGGAGGTGGAAGCCATCCTCCTCTGCTGACAAGATCCTAATTCCAAGCTTAGCCGGCCGCCTCATCCTGTCCTTCCCTTCAGTCCAGGAGCGACCGGTGTCCCCTTGCTCTCCTCCCAGCTTCACCTGTGTCCCTATTCCCATCCCTGCCATCCCAAGTCCTCTCCATGTTCATGCTTCACATCTCCACCAACTGCTGCCCAGAGGCTTTCAAATATGTGCTACCTCTTTGCCGATGTCGACTCCCCAAACTGCTCCCAACCCTAACTTCTTTTCTAGCCTGTACCTGGTGTCCTTGCTGCCAAGAACAAGTCCACTTGATACCTCAGATTTAAGGTGCCCAAGGCTGAGACCCGGGTGTTCACTGGAAGGACTGATGTTGAAGCTGAAACTCCAATACTTTGGCCACCTGATGCGAAGAGCTGACTCATTGGAAAAGACCCTGATGCTTGGAAAGATTGAGGGCAGGAGGAGAAGGGGACGACAGAGGATGAGATGGCCGGATGGCATCACCAACTCAATGGACATGGGTTTGGGTGGACTCCGGGAGTTGGTGATGGACAGGGAGGCCTGGAGTGCTACATTTCATGGGGTCGCAAAGAGTCGGACACGACTGAGCGACTGAACTGAACTGAACGGAAGGCTGAGACCCGCTTCCCACCAGCTCTGGGTGCGTTTATCTACGTCTTCCAGAGTGGTGCCTGAAAAAGGTATCTCATTTCTCAGACCCCAGTTGTGACCGTATCCTGGCACTTTTCCCTTGATCTCTCTGGTTCATCCCTTCACCCCAGTTCATATTTCCACTTCCCTGGACCAGACCTTCATCCTTCCTCACTCAGGAATTCTAGAAACCACTTCTGGTTGCCCTTCAGCTCCTGGTTTTCCTCCCCTGGCCTTCACTGCAGCCCATTGCCATATTATCTCTACATAAACACTGTCTTCCTCATGCTCTTTCCCTGCTCAGAAACTTAAGCGCTCTTCCATGTCAAAAACAAAATCTTCTTGTAAGTCATCCATCTAACCTTACAAGTTACTTATAATAGGGCTTCCCAGATGGTGCTAGTGGTAAAGATCCTACCTGCCAATGCAGGAGACACAAGAGATGCAGGTTTGATCCCTGGGTCCAGAAGGTCCCCTGGAGGAGGGCATGGCAACCACTCCAGTATTCTTGCCTGGATAATCCCATGAATCCTCACAAAAGCTACTTTTATGTTCTCTACTCAAATCAGGCCATCTTCTCATTCTCTGAACTTGTCGTATTCACTCTTTTACCATGATTTGTTGAATGCATACTGTTGCAGTCTTAGAGGTCTTCAGATAACACCCACAAGGCCCATTCAAGTTCAAAATCCATCAAGATAGCTGCAGGAGTCAGACGGGTGGAAAACAAAATGTCAGCTTTGTCCCTGGGAAAAACTGGAACAGTAGCCATGGCTTTTAGATCCGCAGGGATAAAGACTGGCTTGTACTTCAGCCCAGAATTGAACATATCCCACAGTGGAGATGTGGGTTTGATCCCTGGGTTGGAAAGATTCCCCTGGAGAAAGAAATGGCAACACACTCCAGTATTCTTACCTGGGAAATCCCACTGACAGAGGAACCTGGTGGGCTACGGTCCATGGGATCTCAAAGACTCACAACTTAGTAGACTAAACAACAACAACAAACACCAGTCACCAGCAGAGTTGGAAAGTCTGCTTGTAAAAGCTGACTGTAGTTTTACAACTTCTGGAAAAGCAGAAAATACATGCTTCCTGGGGCAGGCCTGCTTTCCAAACCTGAGGGTTCAGAAGGACACAATGCCAATTCTTCCTTCAAGCTCACTAGACAGGCAGTATACTCCTGCTTCCTCGTCATGGAAATAGAAGTAGGGAATAGACACCCCCTCCCCAATAGTTACCCTGTCCCCATCTCTGTGCTTGGACTGAAGGGAACTATGTTGTACAAGTTTTCCTTCTGCCCTCTAGTAACTCACAGTACTTTCCATCCCTGGCATATGTACTGTACTCCCTCAGAATCTGGCAGGGTGTCCTCTCCGCCTTCCTCCTTTTGTCTATTAAAATTCTGTCTTTTTCTTTTCTCTTTTTCTTCAGGATCCAAGTAAAGTTTCATTGCTTTTTTCTAGCATCGTTTCTGGCGATAAACTGACATAGTGGAAAGCACGTGAGGTCTAAGGTCAAATGAACCTGGCTTTCAATATTACATGGACAGACCATGGGGTCGGAGAGTCAGACTCGACAGTGTCTAGTGTCTAGTACACTTTCAGTATTGTTGCCACCTTATACCAGCTGTGTGACTTTGTCAAATTACTTGAGCTCCCTGAAGATAGATTTCTGCATCTGACAAATGGCAGCAATAATGTCTTGCAGAGGCTTGTGGAATTTAAATATGGTAACTTAGAGTAAGTGCCAAGTAGGTAGTAGACCTCTATAAATGGCTCAGTTTAGTTCAGTCGCTCAGTCGTGTCCGATTCTTTGTGGTGACTCACAGCACGCCAGGCCTCCCTGTCCATCACCAACTCCTGGAGTTCACCCAACCCCATGTCCATCGAGTTGGTGATGGACAGAGGATAATGATGAACATCCAGCCATCTCATCCTCTGTTGTCCCCTTCTCCTCCTGCCCCCAATCCCTCCCAGCATCAGGGTCTTTTCCAATGAGTCAACTCTTCGCATGAGGTGGCCAAAGTATTGGAGTTTCAGCTTCAGCATCAGTCCTTCCAATGAATACCCAGGACTGATCTCCTTTAGGATGGACTGATTGGATCTCCTTGCAGTCCGAGGGACTCTCAAGAGTCTTCTCCAACACCACAGTTCAAACTCATCATTTCTTCAGCACTCAGCTTTCTTCACAGTCCAACTCTCACATCCATACGTGACCACAGGAAAAACCATAGCCTTGACTGAACAGACCTTTGTTGGAAAACTAATATCTCTGCTTTTGAATATGCTATCTAGGTTGGTCACAACTTTTCTTCTAAGAGAGTAAGCGTCTTTTAATTTCATGGCTGCAATCACCATCTGCAGTGATTTGGGAACCCCCAAAATAAAGTCTGACACTGTTTCCACTGTTTTCCCATCTATTTCCCATGAAGTGATGGGACCAGATGCCATGATCTTAGTTTTCTGAATGTTGAGCTTTAAGCCAACTTTTTCCCTTTCCTCTTTCACTGTCATCAAGAGGCTTTTTAGTTCTTCTTCACTTTCTGCCATAAGGATGGTGTCATCTGCATATCTGAGGTTACTGATATTTCTCCTGGCAATCTTGATTCCAGCTTGTGTTTCTTCCAGTCCAGCGTTTCTCATGATGTACTCTGCATATAAGTTAAATAAGCAGGGTGACAATATACAGCCTTGGTGGCTATAAATGGTAGCCGTTATTTTGTTGATGTGCTCTGCTTTATGAATTGCAATTATTATATCCCAGGTACCAACTACAAGAACAGGTCTTAATTTATTTAACTATCACAACAAACTGAAAAGTATTTTGTCATTGCTTCCACTTTCCAAGTAAGGAAACTGAAACTCAGAAAAATTGGGGTACTTCTCTGAGGTTAAGAGTTGATTATATAGGGGTTTCCCAGGTGGCACAGTGGTAAAGTATCCACCTGCAAATGCAGAAGACTCAAGAGATGAGGGTTATATCCCTAGGTCAGGAAGATCCCCTGGAAGAGGGCATGGCAGCCTACCCTGGTATTCTTGCCTGGAGAATCCCATGGGCAGAGGAGCCTGGCGGGCTGCAGTCCATAGGGTTGCAAACAGTAGGACACAGCTGAAGCGACTGAGCACGCACTCACACATACAGTGTCTAACACCCGTTTGTTTAGTTGTTGGTTTTGATTCTTCAGTTAGATTTTAAGTTGTTGATGGCATAAACATTGTTTTTCGTGTCTTTATTCTTTCCACATTTGGGGCACAATTGATCAAATTGATTATATAAAAACTAAAGATTCCTGTTGATCAAGGGCACCACAGAAATGTGATAGATTAGAAGATGTTCAATATCTAAAATGGACATAACTTCAATATATGACCCCTGAAAATCAATAAGAAAAAGATACAAACTCAATAGAAAAATGGGCAAAAGGTATGAACAGGCAGTTTCTCAAAAAAGGAATCCTAAATGGCCAATAAATACAGAAAAGATGTTCAAAGTAACTGGTACAATTTAAACTATCCAACAACCTTATAAAATCAGTATTATCTTATTACCTCCATTTTATAGGTAAGGGAATTGAGACACAGAGAGTTTAAGTAACTTGTTCAAAATTACATAAGAAATAGTAAATATTACTTTATATTCATTATAGTGGCAAAAATGAGAGAGTTGGACAATGCCGAATTACAGTATGTGAGTAGCGTAGTCTTTCTGATACACTGTAGTGATTAAGAACATGGGCTTAGGAGCCAGGTTGCCTTGGTTCAAATTTGCCTTGGTAGTAAATTTTGGCTTTATTACTTACTCAGTAACCTTGGGCAAGTTACTTTCTCTGGTCTCAGTTTCCTGTTTTGTAAAATGGGGATAATATAGTGCTACTAGGGGAATAATTCAATGGAAGGACCTTGCAGGATACTGATGATAATTCTGTGCTAGAGTATGGTTAACTTGGCACACTATAATAAACACTAAATAAAACAAGATTAATCAAAAATGATAATAAAACAAAAAACCAAAAGATTGATAGCTGTATCATGAGGAATTTTTTGGTTGCAGATGATAGGGAAGTCAACTTGACTAAATGGCTTTTGCAATTACATGAATTTATTCACCTACCAGCTAAGAAATCCAGGGGTAAATTTGACTTCAGGAAAGCCTTCAGCTGGAGCTCAAATAAGGTCACCAACGATCTAATTTCTTGCCATCTCTCCCCTTTACCTTCAGCATCTTTTTTCATCCCTGGATTCCACATGGCGGCTCCTGGGAGTTCCAGTCTATGCTCTCACTGTGGTAAACTGCCTGCAGTGCCAGTCTTATCATGCCCTTGGACTACCCCCATCTAGGTGAGGGAGAGAGTCTCTTTGGGTTCACTTTTTTTTTTTTTTGACTGCCTTATGGGATCTTAGCTCCCTGACCAGAGACCAAACCTGGACTATGGCAGTAAAAGCACTGAATTATAACCACTGGGCAGCCAGGAAATTCCCAGCGTTCACTGTTTTAAAAAGATAGCTGGAATTGAGTGTCTTGACATCTCCATACCAATCACTTTGATTGGAGGCTGGACTGGGCTGACTGGTTTAAGCCAATGAGGATCTACTCAGAAGAAAATCAGGGTAATGTTGACAGGAAAGGCAGGAATTGAATGCTGGGACCAAGTCAACAATGTCCACTACAGCAATGAATCACCAACCTACACTGTGAAACCAGCACTCTCCAAAGTTGGGGTGCCCCTTTTCCCAGAGGGTATGGGAAAAGAATATTAGAATGTCTATGTTTACTCATTTCCAATCTAAAAATAGAAATTAACTTTGCAAGTAGTAGACAGGCTCTGTTCCTCATATTTGGTCCCTGTGTCAGACAGTCATGGATTACACCCTATTGCCAAACACCACTGCCAAGAACAGTAGGGGTTCTCCCCACAAAGGGATGGCTGCAGCTCGCTCCCTTTAATATATTGTGATATACTGTGGTATGCCCCCTTACATGGATTTACATGGTATACAATCTAGTTTTAACTAGATTAAAACATTTTAGCTACAGAACCATAAATTGAGGATAAACCTTCCTATTAACAAGAAAAGGGTAGAGCTGACATATTTTCTACTTCTGAAAACAGCTCACTGACTGCCACACTAACAAGGTAAAAACAAATGACTTAATTAGATCTGATGAGTCAAACTCAAAAATAACAATAAGACTATTTGAAATATGGATTCATATTCATCATTATTGGTGATATCTTCATCCTTAGTATGTTTTGAGTTACTTAGTAGGAATACTTGGAATTACCAAGAACTTTAGAAACCATGTATCTAGAACATAAAGATATTAAGACAGATACTTGTTTTTGGAGGGTGATATTTGCAATACTCATTTTAGTACTTTAGAAAATTTCACTCAATTTGATATTAAATATTTAGAGACACTCTTAGGTTTCTTACTTAACAGCAAAGGACTATTGTAAAGCAACATAAAGTAAAAATAAAAATTAAAAAAAAATAGCAAAGGACATATGTTGAGGGGAAACAATTATCTTCCTGCTCTAATTAAGAATAGTAGAAATAGTACATGGAAAACAATATGATGACAAGCTAAAACACATTTTTGGTCAGCATACACCATTGGAATTGGCAAAAAACAAACAAACAAAAATTATATATATATATATATATATATATGGTTTATACATAAACACATCTGAAAATTAGCAGGAAAAGCAAGTATTAAAGCAAGTTACACCATGCAAAGTTACTACATAGGGATGAAAATATGGATGTCTCAATGTTTCTCTTCTTAAAGATTGACTATATTGTTTCAATAATGAAATCAAGAAACTGCTTTTTGTGTATGAGCAAATACAGAAAGCTGTAGTTGGAAAAGATACATTCCTAATAATAAACGACTTCTTTAGGATGGCATCACGACATCACTGACTAGATGGACGTGAATTTGAGTGAACTCCGGGAGATGGTGATGGACTGGGAGGCCTGGCATGCTGCAATTCATGGGGTCGTAAAGAGTCGGACACAACTGAGCGACTGAACTGAACTGAACTGAATGAACTCAGTATCTTCTGGAAGAACTGTGTAAGTAAAACCGAGGAAGAGTGGCTGCTTTGAATTCAGCAGAAGGACTCAGGATAACATTCCACAGCTACCCTTACAGATGGAATCCTGCGCCTGGCAATTCACAGATGAGCTACAAATGAGTTACTGCAGCAAGGATACTGTGGTCAGAGCTGCATACCATGCTATAGAGAATCATTGGTGTGGTTAATTTTATAAATTAACATAGAGCAGGATATTTTAATATTTAATATTGATATGGGAAGTGACTATGAAAATATTTTGTGCCACACAGAGGCTCACAGATTGTCTTGAGACCCAGGCCGTAAATGTTGTTGAACTTGAAAACACAAATCTTTGCCTGATATAAAGACTGCTGTTCCAAATTTGTTAGCTTTTTATGTGATAACAAATAGAATGCTACCTATCAGATTAAAAAAATAACCTACATACAATCTACCACTACATGGAAAATTTGTGATGCTAATGAGTGAGAAAGTAATTGCTCTTTGAAATAAACATGCTGTGGAAAAAATATTTTGAAATTGGATATTTGGAAGCGTTTCATTGTTAGGTGATTTTGTTGTCCCAAACAAAAATGGTGAGGCACCCATAAAAACTCACCTGTACGCACATTTTAAAACCTTTCACAAAATTTTCTAACCCTGTTTAAAATCTTCCAACAAAGAGATTTAGTAGTTTATCTATGCATTTGTAAAAAGTTAAAGAAGGTAACTTTCACTTAATTTGAAGAGCAAATGCTTTCCGGAGGAGATGGAAATTTACTAGCCGAATTTAGACAAAAAACTTTTTGCATGATTGGTTTATAGTGCTGTCTGGAGTAGGAAATGGCAACCCATTTTAGTATTCTTGCCTGGAAAATTCTATGAACAGAGGAGCCTGATGGGCTGCAGTCCATGGGGTCACAAAGAGTCAGACATGACTGAGTGGCTTAGCACCATCTTGTGACTGGGCCATTGATACACACCTGCCATCTAGATCTGTGAATGTTTGGAATGTATTAGTCTGCTAGGGCTGCCGTAGTAGAATGCCTAGAACACCACAAACTGGTGGCTTACCCAACAGCAATTTATTTTCTTACAGTTCTGGAGGCTGAAAGTGTGAGATCAAGGTGCTGGCAGCATTGGTTTCTGGTGAGGTCTCTCTCCTTGGCTGGCAGATGGGCACCTCCTTGGTGTGTTCTCACGTGTGATTGCATCCCTGGTGTCCTCCTCTTCTTTTAGAGACAGCAGTCCTATTGGATTAGGGCTCCACCCTTCTGACTTCTTTTAACCTTGTATGTGTGCAAGTCATTAAGTTGTGTCTGACTCTTTGCGACTCCATGGACTGCAGCCCACCCGGCTCCTCTGTCCATGGGAGTCTCCAGGCAAGAATACTGGAGTGGGTTGCCATTCCTTCTCCAGGGGATCTTCCCCAACCAGGGATTGAAGCTAGGTCTCCTGCAATGCAGGTGGATTCTTTACCATCCTGAGCCACCAGGAAAGACTTTGAACCTTAATTACCTCCTTAAAAGCCCTATTTCCAAATACAGCCACATTGGTGGTTCAACATGTGAGTTTTGGGAAAACGCAATTCTGTCTACAAAAAAAAAGTTGTCTTTCTTACTCCTCAGAGTCATTAAGCCAAATATCAGAATAAACTAGACTTAGGATCATACCTTCAATTTTCTCTGTCACAAGATGTTAAGCAAATATTTTCTAAATAAAATAAAAACACCACTCTCACTAAATTTATTATCATTATTTTTCCCAGAGGAGCATAAAGGTTTTTTGACCATTGATAAGTAAAATGATGTGTTTTTTGAATGTTGATTGCTTTAACTTGTCTTCTTATTTCATATTTCCTGTATGTTTTATAATATATTTGGTCGGTTCATTGTTATTGGAGGAGGTATGTCACCAAAAAGTTTGAAGACCACTGCTACAGAAAACGAAATCTCACACTTAGGCCAAAAGATTTCTAGAAATGAATACAATATTTACTATTGTTAATCACATTCATTTTGACATTAATCAAATTCATTGTGACATTTTGTTTAATCATTGAGAGTACTGTGACAAGATGCTTTCATCAGCAACTTGGGCAAATATTTGGTACCTATTTATGTGTTTATTTACATACACAGAACAACGTATAATTTATATGTATGCCTATTCTACCCTGTCTAAAGGTGCTAGAGCCACACAATCTTCTACAAGCTAATTTCTGAAAGTTCTATAAATTGGTAGTATAAATTATCATGTTATATTCACAAAACTATGGTTTATGATAACAATCTCTCATACACTTGGCAAACCTATTCCTTTGAATAAATAAAGGAATATGTATCCTGAAACACTCCAATATTTAGTATGCATTTATTCCTTTTGTAGCCAGCGTGCCTTCACCCCACTTTAGGTAACCATGTTGCATTTCCCTCTAGAATATCAGTCTTCTTTCACTCCTCATCTTTGTGCTCGACTCCACTCTAGAGGTAAAGCAATGATCTCTAGGGTAAGCGAGTCACTGCCTTTCATTCCTCTGACCACAGTTTAGCAGTAGGCATCTGGCAGGAGTCAGACCAATTGAGCCAATGAGATCTAATTTCAAGATTTTTGTTCCACCCATCTGGGAAATCTACTTTCTTTTCCACTGGTCAGGGTACAAGACATGTGTGTTTGAAACTGCAAGGGGCCACCTCCTGGGACTTGAGATGCTGCCAACTGTAAAGAGACGGAGCCAAGAGATGGAGCCCAATAATATCATCAGAGCCTCAAACTGAGAGGCACCTGATAAGCCCCAGACTTTTTAGCTCTGTTGTCTGCTTCGTTTTGCTTAAGCGTCTTATGTTGAGTATTTTGGTCACAATTTCAGAAAGTCCCAGCTGATCATCAGGCCATAAATATAGTTACACAGTGTTTAAGCCAATAAAATACCTAGCATAAGCAAATGCAACAGTCCTTTAAGCCTTATCTTTGTAAGAGTTATGAAACATCAAAGCTGGGAAACGGAAATTATTTTCTCAAACTCTTGCAAAAGAACAGATGTTCTGACTACGGTACCAGGCTGCCTCCTCCATTTCCCAGCTTGCTGCAGACACTGGCATGTGTATTATTTAGTGAAAGTGAAGTTGCTCAGTTGTGTCCAACTCTTTGCGACCCCATGGACTGTAGCCTATCAGGCTCCTCTGTCCATGGGATTTTCCAGGCAAGAGTGCTGGAGTAGGGTGCCATTTCCTTCTCCAGGAGATCTTCCCAACCCAGGGATCGAACCCAGGTCTCCCACATTGTAGGCAGACGCTTTACCATCTGAGCCACCAGGGAAGAGCCCAACTTATGGTAGCCTAAGCCAAGTGTAAGTTACTCAGTTATGTCTGACTCTTTGTGACCACATGGACTATAACCCATCAGGCTCCCCTGTTCAAGGGATTTCCTAGGCAAGAATACTGGAGTGGGTAGCCATTTCATTTTTCAGGGGATCTTCCCAACCCAGGGATAGAACCCAGGTCTCCTGCATTGCAGGCAGATTCTTTACATCTGAGCCACCAGGGAAGCCAGGAAGGAACTCATTGACTGGTGATGATATATGATGTTTAAGGAAGAGCTGCAAGAAATAAGGTCTCAGGGACTTGAATGAGACATGTAGGCAAAAAAAAAAAAAAAAAGCTTCCCCAACTCCCATCAAGATATACTTACTTCCTAATCTCTGGAACCTGCAAACGTTACCTTTTAATGCAAAAGAGTGAATATTACTTATATGGCAAAGATGTGATTAATTTGAAGATCTTGAGAGGAGGAGCTTATCCTGGATCACATACATTATTATAAGAGAGAGGCAAATGGATATTCTATGCAGACAAAGGAGGAGAGGAGACACAGAGAGAAGGTGTTATGAAGATGGAAGTAGAGGTGGGAATGGTACTGGCAGTCCCCAGAAGCTGAATGAGGCAAAGGACAGAGTCTCCCCCCGAGTCTGCAGAGGGAGAAATGCCCTCCCCACAGCTTGATTTCAGTCTTCTGGTCTCCAGAACGAGGAGAGAATAAATTCCTGTGGCTGTAAGCAACCAAAGTTGTGGTAATATTTTATGGTTCCCCAGGAAATGTATACAATATTCAATACTAGAAGTACTTGCTCTTTCTCTCTCTCTCATCAGTGCACGTGCTGAGTCATTTCAGTCGTGTCCTACTCTCTGTGACCCCATGCACCGTAGCCTGCCAAGCTCCTCTGTCCATGGGATCCTCCAGCCAAGAATACTGGAGTGGGTTGCCGTGCCCTCCTCCAGGGGATCTTCCCGACCCAGGGATCTAACCCGCATCCCTTATGTCTCCTGCATTGTCAGGCGGGCTCTTTACCACTAGCACCATCTGGGAAGACTCTCTGCTGAATCTGTAGTTGTAGTTTCTCCATTTGGCTGAAGAGATGGCTAGTGCAAGTGCCCAGATTGCATCCTCTCAGCTTTGGTACTGCAACAAGAAGGGAATGTTTACTGATATTTTCCCAAGGTCCCTACATCCAACCCAGGGAAGGTTTCTGATTGGTTCTGTTTGTTTAATGTTCTGCACCCCACCCCCATCACCATGTGTTTGGACAAAGCATACTGTCAACTGGGTGGTCCTTTTCTTGGCTGTATTTTGGTTGTGGTACCATCCCTGTAGCAGGCATCACATGCTGATCAACAACTTCCTAAACCACATGGGGCTAGAGGTTTTTCCTAAGAAAAGAGATGAGGTGGACTGAAACAACAAATATCCATAACAAGGCATTTGGCCAGATTCCTGGATTCTTTCCTAGCTTGGGACACCATGAGGCTGTGTAGGGTTGTGGGCAGAGGAACAACAGACTTGTCCCTGGGACATGGGCTATTGGATATTCCTTCCTCTGATTCAGATGTATGGGCTTCCCTGGTGGTTCAGCCGGTAAAGAATTCGCCTACAATGCAGGAGACCTGAGTTCGATCCCTGGGTTGAGAAGATCCCCAGGAGAAGGGAATGGAACCCACTCCAGTATTCTAGCCTGGAGAATCCCATGGACAAAGGAGACTGGCAGGCTATGGTCCATGAGGTCTCAAAGAGTCAGATACGACTGAGTGATGATCACTTTCACTTTTTCACTTTCAATCCAGATGTAGGTGTAAAGAACTGCCTTTGGAATTTATGTGTAGATCAGAAAAGCTGCATGTTTGATCAAAATGTTGGTCCCACCCTCCTATAGGTTCCAGTGAGAGTGGGACTGGTCTAGGCTGGATGAGAGGTGGCCTCAGTGGTGCCATGAAGTTAGTTAATTGGCAGTTGCAGGTTGTGGATGGGCTGGGCCTCTCCTGAGAGGACCCCTGGGGATGGGGATTTTCATGGCCAGAGCTCAAGGCTGAAGAGAGCCCTTTGTCATTTTCTGGCAACTTCATTTCCCTCTCTGTTCCCCCTTTTAACCTCCCTTCCTCTTTTTTTCTCTCGTTGTCTCTCCTAACTCCTACCCTCAGGAGAAGAAGCAGGATGTTAACGCACCAGTTGTGGGCTTTGTAGAAAGCAGTTTATGATTTTTTTCCCCAGCTGAAAAGCAATGCCTTCCCTGCCTAGTTTTGGTGGAGCGCTCTATTATCAGCATAATCATTGATATTTATCATAAAACTTCACAGACAGATTCTTCCAGAGTCTAGGCTACTCCCTAGGAGCAAATCAGGCACTTTTGAGCAATGGCAGGGCTTCTTTCAGATTCTTAGGTATTATTTTTAATGTACCAGCAAAACCTAAAAATGAAAGTGAATAGATGCAGCTGGTTAAAGGAACTGACCTGCACATGAAGGTCATGCTATAGAAGAATTTGGTTCCCTTAGGATACGCAAAAGTGGCAGAAACGAAGAATTTGGTTCCCTTAGGATACGCAAAAGTGGCAGAAACGAAGAATTTGGTTCCCTTAGGATGCGCAAAAGTGGCAGAAACTAAGAATTTGGTTCACTAAGGATACGCAAAAGTGGCAGAAACGAAGAATTTGGTTCCCTTAGGATACGCAAAAGTGGCAGAAACTAAGAATTTGGTTCCCTTAGGATACGCAAAAGTGGCAGAAACTAAGAATTTGGTTCCCTTAGGATACGCAAAAGTGGCAGAAACTAAGAATTTGGTTCCCTTAGGATACGCAAAAGTGGCAGAAACTAAGAATTTGGTTCCCTTAGGATACGCAAAAGTGGCAGAAACTAAGAATTTGGTTCCCTTAGGATACGCAAAAGTGGCAGAAACTAAGAATTTGGTTCACTAAGGATACGCAAAAGTGGCAGAAACTGTTCATTTTTACTGGCTCTTCATGAGATAGAAATGTCACAATTAACCTGCTGAATACAGCTCAGAGTGAGCCTGCCAGAGAAGCACCCTCCAGCTGGGTCTGCCCCCTTGGTGTTTCTTCTTTTGCCCTCATTAAATGTTTAGACACTTAAGGCTTCTTCCAAAGAAAGCTGGCTCTTTCAAGTTACAGACTTAAATAGCTGTAATGGATATATGGAGGAGAGGAATGTAATGTCTCGTCCTTGCAGAGAGACTATTTTTGTTTTTAATGTGAAGAGATGGTGCTACTGCAATATGAATGGAAATCTGTGGACCAAGTTGACTGTGTGTTGAGGATCCCGAAGACCACTTCCAGTTCCGTGATTCTTTAGGGGGACTAACAGGACTGGGCACATAGTTGTGTTTACAGCTATGCTTTATTATAGTGAAAGGATACAGAGCAAAGCAGCAAAGAGAAAAGGCACATGGGGCAAAGACCAGAGGAAATCAGGTGCAGGCTTCCAGGAGTCTGTTGCTATTGGAGTCAGTCATGATGCACTGAAATCTTCCAGCCACAAATTGGGACAACATATGTGAGATGCTGCCCATCAGAGAAGCTGATTAAGACTTATGACCAGGAGTTTTAGTGGGAGTTGATCATGCAGGCACACTCTGCCTCGTACCTATCAGAATTCCAGAGCTTTAGAAGAAAAGCAAGTGTTTGGCATAGCCACACTGTTTGCACAATTTAGGCACAATGGACCACTCTCATAATTTCTGGGAATGCTGGGAACCCTCCTGAAATCCAAGTTTCCTCAGGCCAGCCATGGACCAACCTTGCAGTCAGGACTTTCTAAGGAAAGCTGTCTCAGATCCGCTATGTTAACTCCTTAATCTCCACAATTTTCCAGTGTCTGTAGCTTTTCCTGCATTAAGGAAAACTTGAAGTTATAAAACAGAACTTATTAAATATATATTGGGAGATAAACCACGAAGCCTCAAATGTTTGTCATGACCCCACCTTTCTTTCAAACTGGGTTTATATGTCACATGTTTATCCTGTTCTCCTGGCCATAAATGATGAAACAAGAGATTAGTCCTTGAGTCAAAAGCTAAGAATGCAGTTGGATATGACCTAGGCCAAGAGTCACAGAGTCCAACCAGAAAGGGGGATGTTATGGTGGGGCATAACTGACTGATCCCATCCATTGTCTTTTGAAAAATAAATGCTAGATGGAGAAAGGGAAAGTGGGTGACTAGAGCTCAGACTGAGTCAAGCAACGTTGAGTTGTTGTTCCAGGTCTTTATGAAGATTGCTGTGCTCCTCAATCTTGGAAGTCTACGGCCAAGACAGAGAGGAACCCTCCTGTCTGACATTCTCATGTATCCTTGTGATAAATTCCTTAACTGATACGGCTGTGTCTTTTCCAAGCAGCCTGAAAAAGCCTAGAGAACATGGTGTAAATACTTCCTTTACAAAGAGATTTGGCAACTAAAATGAAAAGATTGTACTAAAGAGTGTCCAAGGAAACTTGAAAGAGTACTATTTAGGTCAATAACAGGAAATAGTACCTTACACTGCAGAAAGGAAGTTTCAGAACACATTTCAGTCCCTCAAAAATAGAAAACATAGATGGGCTTAAGAAAAGCTTCAAAACATATCTATGTGGTTGAGTCATAAGGAGTTATTGGGAAAAGCTCAATATGTTGGGACTATTTCGTCTCCTATGAGATGGATGTCAGGAAGGAGAGTGATGATCTCCTAAGACATAACTCTAGTGTCCTGGGCAGGACCAGCTCAGGATGGCCTGAAGCAAGGGTTCCTCTGATGAGGCAGTCAGTAGGGTCTATAAAGTTGAGAGTAGCCCCTGAGGATTTGAGTCCCAGAAGCCCTACACCAGACCTGAACAGTAAGTGGAAACATTCTGATGGACCCAGTGGGAGGCAACATTCACCCCCTGCATCCAAATCAGGCTCAGAGAAGGAGTATAGTGTATTTATCAACTTGTCTGTGGATTAAATATAACTCAAGTGTCAACATTTTGGGTCTCTGCAAGGATGAGGCTAATTAGGAGTAGGCTTCGTGGGCACACCCCCTAGCCCAGGATGTTCTTGTGAAAGGCCCTCAGAACATGCAGTCAGTGTGGGGAACACAGTGCCTGCTACCTGGCTAAGCACTTCAGAGACTCCCATTGACATGTTGCATGAGGCAGGACTGATTAGAAAGGCTGGTTTCATTCCAACACCGTCACCTTCTTAAGAAAAGGGTAGATAACCTCTCTTTATCTGGCATGTGACCTTATAGTTGAACTGGAAGTATTTAGGGTTGTTCAGAGATAGTTCTGAATGGGACAGGAATACTTGCTCCGTGATCACTGTTCCCTGGTGAGCTTCCTGCAGTTAAAATGCGAAGGGTTGTCTGAGATGATCCAGTTTTAGTATTGGGGCCATTTCCATTCTTTATGATTAAAAATGGGCTCAAGTTTTCTTTCTCTATAGAAGGAGGGGAAAATTAATAGCTCCCTTAGAAGCATTCAGAGCACAGTTATGCTTTTATATACAGAGTTGTGGTTAAGACTACAGATTCACGTATATGAGAGATCTGCAGCTTACTAGCTAAGTTAGTAAGTTAGTTGGGCCAGTTACCTAAGCTCTTTGCTCATTAGTTTCTTCTGTAAAATGTGAATAATAATATCACACAGGTTTTTGTGAGGATGGAACTGGATAATTTATATAAAATACTTAGCATAATGCCTAGCACAGAGTGAGTGCTCAAATACCACTTAGCTATTTAACTTTTATTTTTTCATAGGTACTGAACCTGCATACAATTACTTTATTCCAGAACTTTCCAACATCAGAATCTCATCACTGTAAGTGGTCAAGAGCAGAATGTTTTACAGACATTAAGGAGGGGTAGGTTGAGCCGTTTATAAAATGAAGTAGGCCTTTGTCTTCCATGGATTTCAGTCTCGTGGTTTCAAGTATTCATAAACTGTCTCAAGGGTTGTGACATGGTATACATTATATATGTAATATATACACACATATAACCTTAACCTAAAAGGGGTAAGAAGCAGTGAGGATGCAGTAGAATCATTTTGAGTACCTACCCAGTCATTGCCTTCTCTGAGAACTGTCCCCCACAAAAGAGGTGGGCCCTTGGAGGAAGCTTTGTGCCTTGCGACCCCACACCACAGCTGCTGGGACACACAACGCAGGGGGAGCTGATCTGGTGTCTGGATCAAACTGCCTTTCTCTCCTGAATTGTTCTCGTTTTCAGGAGATACATGAAGAAGAAATTGGGGGTCACATCTCATGATATACATTATTTATTTTCAATTGGTTCAGGAAAAACTGTGTATATGTATATACACTGTACAGGGAGAGATAGTATCACAGAATTAAAACAATTAATAAATCTAATTGAAGGATGTATAAATGTTCACTGCACTGTTATTTCAGAGTTTTGTGTGTGTGTGTTTAAAATTTTAAATATTGGAAAAGATTTCAATGGGAAATAGAAAGCCCTTTTATTTATTTTTTTTTTAATTTTTATTTTTACTTTATTTTGCTTTACAATACTGTATTGGTTTTGCCATACACTGGCATGAATCAGCCACAGGTGTACATGAGTTCCCAATCCTGAACCCCCCTCCCACCTCCCACCCCAGGTCATCTCTCTGGATCATCCCCGTGCACCAGCCCCAAGCATCCTGTATCCTGTATCGAACATAGACTGGCGATTCGTTTCTAGTATACATGTTTCAATGCCATTCTCCCAAATCATCCCACCCTCTCCCTCTCCCATAGAGTCTAAAAATCCATTCTATACATCTGTGTCTCTTTTGCTGTCTCGCATAGAGGGTTATCATTACCATCTTTCTAAATTCCATATATATGTGTTAGTATACTGTATTAGTGTTTCTCCTTCTGGCTTACTTCACTCTGTATAATAGGCTCCAGTTTCATCCACCTCATTAGAACTGATTCAACTGTATTCTTTTTAATGGCTGAGTAATTTTTAAAAAGGTCAGTGATGAACTAAAAGGGTGGAATGGGGGTGGGGTGGGAGGGAGGCTCAAGGGGGAGGGGATTATATGTTTACTTATCGCTGATTCACATTGTTGTACAGCAGAAACTAACACAACATTGTAAAGCAATTACACTGCATTTTTAAAAAGTTATTTAATATAAAAAGTAAAAATAAATAAAACTCCTTGAGTTACAATGAACTCCTGAATTTCTGGCTGTTTCTCCCAGGCTTTGAACTGAGAAACTGCATGTGATCTTGGGTGGAGGGCCAAGCATGCACAGAAGAGAAAGCTGTACTTTTGAGAGAGACAGAGGAAACAGAGATGCAGAAACACTCAGGGGGGAGAGAGCCTAAGATCCCTGGGAAATGGGAGCATGGGGTGCATTCCTGACTGCTTGGCTCTGCCTCCAGAGGCCTGGTTCTGGTGCAAGGTCTACCTCCTCTTTCTGTCTCAGAGGTTCATGAAATACCCTAGTAGTCTTCCAGTAACTTTTTATCATTTATTGTTATTTTGCTTAAGATATCTTGAGTGGTTCTGGCCCTTGTGAATAAATGGACTCCCATCAAGCCCCCTGGCGGGTCTGTGGTAACAGGTGCTCTGGGGCATGCATGAGCCTTCTCCTCTGAGCTGAGGTGGGGAAGAGTGGCCTAACTGGAGAGTATGCCTTGCAGACTGCCAGCTTCTGCATCTCAGTGAAGTCGACCTGGAATAAAAGTATTAACTGGGAGCATATTTTTCAGCTGTACTTTACAGCTTTTGAAAGGATAAATCACATGTGTAGTGGGAACCTATCTCAGACCACATCCTCAGGTGTGGGCCAGGGGGTAGGTGGAGTGACATCTGCTCCTTTTCAATGCTGTATTTAAGTACTCTCTTCAGCCTTCCTTCTACCTGGTGGCAGAGTCTGAGTTTGCTCCCTGGGTTCAGTGTCTTTCTTCTTTTCCCCTGGGGGAGCGAGTTGGTGAGGATGGGCTATCACCCTGGGTTCATCACCACTGATGCATGCCTAACACCTTCAAAGATTTCCCTCACCCTCTGATCTTCCTGGCCCTCCTGCTCTCTTGGGGTCCTGACCTGCTGCCTCGGGGCACAGCTACTCTCTGAGGCACTTCTGGCCTCTAAGCCCACACCTTCTCTAGGGCCAGACCCTGCCACTGCTCCACTGCTGGCAGGGGTAGAGTCATACCACTCCACTCCCTGGGCTTTTATCTCCCCAACAGGTTGTGAGCATTTTGTTCACCTTCTTCCCTGGCTTAGCATGTGGAAGGGCACAGGGGCCTCTCTCAAGCCTTTCTTTCTTTCCTTTTGTGCAACTGTGGGATGGCGGACTGGATCCTAGACCCTTCCCTGGAAGTCTTCTCATGTTTATGGAATGTTTCTCTTAAAACACAGTGTTTTATTCTCACTAGAGTACCTACACAGAACTAGCTTATTTGGTTGTTTTCTTTAATTACAAAATAACCAGAACTAACAAAGAGAGCCTTTCTATATTGCTCTTTTAGAAACATGGGGGTCACAGTTTAATAATATATAATTTGGCAAGATTTCATGCCCTGAATTTTGGGGGGTGGGTATTAGCTTTTGCTATCTAAAGGCAAAGCTTTTGGATCACAAAACCCTTTTTTCTTGCAAAGCCTATTTTGAAACTAAGAACTGACTTCTTTGCTATTTGCATTATGTTGTAACAAATCTACCCTCAGACAATGCCAACTTAGGTCAAATGCAGACTGGACAAGGGACAGCAGAAAGTGCGGGGGTGGGGAGGAGGAGAAGACATTGTGTCATATTATCCACTCTATATGACAGTGGAGTATTCATGAACTGGAGGATTTAAATAGATCCCAGAGTTCCCACTGACAAGCTCAAGGTTTTCTTCTGTGAAAAGGTAAAAGATTTTTCTCTTGCCCAAACTCTGCTGTACAATGACTTCTCATCCACCTGAAACCTGGACTGAACTTAATCTAAACACAGCTAGGGATAGGAAGTAGCAAAAGAAGTCATGAAAACAGGTTTCACAGAAGCCATACACCAAAGAGTCCATTCATAGGCAAGCCCCTTAAACCCTCCAATAAAGCTTATTTGTTTTTGTTACGTATTCAAAGACACTCAAGTTATCAAGTTTCTATGCCAGACTGAGGTTGGTAAGTGATAGAAGGATCTAGTTGTACATTGTAAACAGTAAGAAAAACTGCTGATAGTGACAGAGGAGTCAGAAATACAACAAAAAATCAGATATAAACATTTAAAGCTTCAGTGCTGTCTAGGGATATCAGTGTAAAAATAGCATGTCTCAAATTTCTCTTTTGTTTCTGTAATCAGAACTATAATTGATCAGTGTCTTAAAGCTCAGTGGAAATTCAGAGGAATCTAATCCAAGTATGAAATATGGGATTCAAAATTTAATAATATGACATAATAATAGTGTCACATGATTTTATGCCCTAAATCTTTTGGAGCATTAGCATTTAATAACTAAAAGCCAAGCTTTTAGATCTTAAAACTTCTTCTGCAAAGACTGTTATGGGCTAAACTGTGTCTCCCTCAAAACTCATATGTTGAAGCTCGAACTTCCAGTACCTTAGAATGTAACCCCTAGGAACTTTACAGTAAGTATTATCTGGTTTGGAGATTTTTATTTTTAAAAATTTTTGCCATGCTATTCACAGTATACAGGATCTTAGTTCCCCAACCAGGGATCAAACCCATGCTCCTTGCTTTGGAAGCACAGAGTCTTAACCACTGCACTGCCAGGGAAGTCTGAGAATCTTTTTTTTTTTTTAATATATTTTGTTATTTTCCATATTCCCCCAAATGTATGTAATGACTGAGTATTAACTTTAAACCAAGACAAAAACCATCATAAATCTTTACCGAAGATGAGATAGTACAAGAGAGATCAAGTAAGACAGTCACAGATTTTATTTTCTTGAGTTCTGAAATCACCATGGATGGTGACTGTAGCCATGAAATTAAAAGATATTTGCTCCTTGGAAGAAAAGCTATGACAAGCCTAGACAGATATAAAAAGCTGGCAAGTATCAGTCAAGTCAAAGCTATGGTTTTTTCAGTAGTCAATGCATGAATGTGAGAGTGGATCGTAAAGAAGACTGAGTGCCAAAGAATTGATGCTTCAAATAGTGGTGCTGAAGAAGACGTGAGAGTCCCTTGGACTGCAAGGAGATCCAACCAGTCCATCCTAAAAGAAATCAATCCTGAATGTTCATTGGAAGGACGGATGCTGAAGCTGAAGCTCCAATGCTTTGTCCACCTGATGCAAAGAACTGACTCATTGGAAAAGACCCTGATACTGGGAAAGATTGAAGGCAGGAGGAGAAGGCGACGACAGAGGATGAGATGGTTGGATGACATTACCTACTGAATGGATATGAGTTTGAGCAAACTCCAGGAGATAGTGAAGGACAGGGAAGCCTGGCGTGCTGCAGTCCATGGGATTGCAAAGAATTGGACACGAATGAACAAGAGAGTACAAAACACGCTTGATTATTTGGTTGTTGCTGACCTTAACGGCAGGCATTTAAGTAAATGACAGTGACAGATGCCAGAGTGCTTGGGCGGAAGAGTGACTGAGAAGTGAGGAAGTGAAGATACGCTGAGAACATGATAAGGGAGCTCAATTTGGGGAGCCCTTTTTTCAGATGGGAGAAGACCTGGATATACTCTTGGTGAAGAGGAAGTAGCTCTCAGAAAGGGCCAGATATAAAAGTACAGACAAGAGAGCAAGGCCTGGGAGAGACAGGCAGGACTGGGCTGAGGCCCAGGCAGGTGAGGAGGTTAGCCGGGGGCAAGAGGACTGAAAGCTCTTCTTCTGAGCCAGGCAGGAAGGAGGAAAGTGAGCAGGTAAGTTGAGAGGAAGAGGAGAGAGGAGTTGAAGGGTTCTGGCCTGATAGTCCATTTTATTTGTGACAAATAGGCTGGAGGAAGGGCTGTGGAGAGTATGTGGAATTGTCAACATGGAGAATGAGAAAGGGCATTTAGTAGGGACAAGTGAAATCACTGATGGTCAGGGCTGAGAGCCTGGTCAAGGTAGGGAGAAAATAGGGTTATAGAGAAAACAGTGAGTTACTAAAAGTTTTTGAGGAGAGGAGCAATGTGATGACGAATGTGTTTCAGGGAATTTATGAAGAACTGGTATACCAGATGGTACAGATAAGTTTTGCCAGGTCCTAGGACGGAGGAGCCTGGTAGGCTGCAGTCCATGGGGTCGCTAAGAGTCGGACACAACTGAAGCGGCTTAGGAGCAGCAGCAGCAGGATGACTAGCAATGGGGTGAAGGAGAGATGGTGAGCAGGGCCTTCCTGAAGGAAAGTCATTTAGATCTTTAGAATAAGACAGAGGTCACCAAGCCACATTTCTCCTCAAGTAGCTGGTCCCTGTGACACTCTGACAATAGGTGACACTAAGGAAGGCTGAGGGGATTCTTGGAGTGGTTTTGCTTTTTGTTCCTGTCAGTGTCACCTCAGGAAAGACTGCTCACCCTGTTGATGACAATGGGTTCTGGTTCCCACCATTCATCCCCCCTCGAGACACCAGCCCCAGCCACGGGCCACGTCTCCTCAGAGATGAGTTCCAGGTTGGTGGGTCCATCCCCTGAGCTCCGGAGGCACCAGCACTGACAGGCAGCCCCCACATCTGGATCCCGGCTCTGGAGGGCGACTCCTCTAAGCCTTTAGATTCTGAGGACCCTGCTCTCTTCTCTTTTCCCCTTGCCCTAGCATGGGAGCTGCTGCCTGAATTCTCTGTTACCTCCATGCTCCTCCTTCACCTTTCAGTCTCCAATACCTGCTTAATCAATTTCAGTAGTCAAATACTTTCTGTAAAAAAAATAGCTGATGAAGTTTTTATTTTCTTGATTAAATCCTTACTATGAGGTCACCGTATTAGTTTGCTAGGGTTGCTATTGTAAACTATCACCAACTGGGTGGCTTCAACAGCAGACATTTATTGCCTCAGAGATCTGGAGGCTGGAAGCCTGAAGGCAAGGTGTTGGCAAGGTTGGTTCCTTCTGTGGGCCGTGAGGGAAGGATCTGTTCCTTGCCTCTATCCTTTAAATGGCCATCTTCTCGCTATGTCCTTCCCTTCATACCATCTTTCCTCCATAGGCGTTTCCAAATTTTCCCTTTTCAGAAAGACACCAGTCGTCCTGGATTAGAACTCATCCTAATGATCTCACTTTAATTTGATTACCTCTACAAAGACCCTGGGGCTTCCCAGATGGCTGCAGTTGTAAAGAATCAGCCTGCCAATGCAGGAGACACAGGAGAGGCAGGTTCGATCCCTGGGTTGGGAAGATCTCAGGAGTAGGAAATGGTAACCCACTCCAGTATTCTCGACTGGAAAATTCCATGGACAGCGGAGCCTGGCAGGCTACAGTCCATAGGGCTGCAAAGAACTGGACATGACTGAGTCACTGAGCACGCACACAGGCACATAAAGACCCTGTCTCCAGATAAGGTCACATTCTAAGATACTGGCGTTAGGACTTCAACATATGGGGGTCACACAATTCAACCCCAAACTGTTACCTTCAGCATAATGAAGAGAAACTAGAGAAAGCTGTGTGTGTAAGTTTTCCATAGTCAACTTCTACCTCTGTATCCCTGGACAAGTAGCTTAATCTGTCAACGCCTTATTTTTATCTTCTATGAAGTGGATATAGTAACTCCTACTTTAAAGATTAAATTAGGTACTATAAAGACATATCAGTTCGCCTTTCTTACTCATATTTTCTAGAAGATAAATCTACTCCACCACCACCCCTCCCCCAACTCCAGTATTCTCATTCTATTTAAACAGAAAGATGAAGTTTGGTTGCTCACAGCTGACTTTGAGACTTGACTGATAAGCTGTACTGACCACGGGATATTCATACCTCCACCACCAGCTCTTTACAGTCATTCATTCTAACTCAAGTGGTGTCACCAGGACCACATCCCAGCCTTTCTTTGCTCTGTAACTCGTTTCTCTGCTCCCTTTGGCATGATCTGGGTGTGTCTCTGTTAGAGACCCCACTTTCCCAAACAAGTTTTGGCCAAGTTTCTGGCAGCTAACCACACCCCTGCCTCTCAGGGGAAACTGCTTTTCCACATACTACTTTGTTTAGAAATCCTTGTTCCTGGAAGTTAACATGCTGTGAGTTGCTTAAAATGTAATGGTTACCTATGAACAACACAGCTAAATATAGTCATGAAAAAATGCAGTATTCTGAAACAGAAGAGCATTGTTTAAATGA
Source organism: Budorcas taxicolor (assembly GCF_023091745.1). Taxonomy (NCBI): domain Eukaryota; kingdom Metazoa; phylum Chordata; class Mammalia; order Artiodactyla; family Bovidae; genus Budorcas; species Budorcas taxicolor. The sequence goes on from NC_068910.1 coordinate 129,780,269, forward strand.
GATTTTGAATAGTTTCTTCCATGTAGGGATATAGTGAGAGGCCTAAGTGAAGCCTGATTTATATATATTTAAAACAAATAGAATTTTTAAAGTGATATGACTGTTATTTTTTGTCTACCAACTTGACTGGGTCATGCATGCCCAAATGTTTGGTCAAACATTATTTTCGGTGTTTCTGTGAGGGTGTTTCTGGGTGGGGTTAACACTTGAATCTGTAAACTGAGTAAAGAATAGTCTTCCAAGATGCTGGCATAGAGAACAGGCTTGCGGACACAGTGGGGGAAGAAGAGGGTGGCAAAAATCGAGAGAGAAGCATTGAAACATACACTAGACATGTAAAACAGACATGTAAGATATGTAAAAATAGATATATTTTGTAAAATAGACAGCTAGTGGGAATTTGCTGTTTGATGCAGGGAGCTCAAACCCAGTGCTCTGTGACTATCTAGAGGGGTGGGATAGGGCAGGAGGGAGGTTCCAGAGGGAGGGGATATATCTATATATACCTATGGCTCATTCGTGTTGATGGATATCAGTGTGTCCAACTCTTTGCGGCCCCAATGACTATAGCCCACCGGGCTCCTCTGTCCATGGAATTTTCCAGGCAAAAATACTGGAGCAGGCTGCCATTTCCTACTCCAAGAGTATCATCGACTCAATGGACATGAGTTTGAGCAAACTCTGGGAGATAGTGAAGGACAGGGAAGCCTGGCATGCTGCAGTCCCTGGGGCACAACGAGTGGGACACGACTGAGTGACTGAACTACAACACACCATCTGAATAACTTTCCCTGGTACCTCAGGTCACATCTTGAGAGCTCCTTCTTCAGGAATCCTTCCCTAACCTCCAAGCCTGAGTTAAATTTTCCCTCTTAAAGCACCACCTGGGGGCTCCCCTGGTGGCTCTGTAGTAAAGAATCCACCTGACAATGCAGGAGACGTGGGTTCAGTCCCCCGTCCAGGAGGATCCCATATGCCTCAGAGCAGCTAAGCCCATGCGCCACAACTGCTGAGCCTGTACTCTAGAGCCTGCGCTCCACAACAAGAGAAGCTACCACAGTGAGAAGCCCGAACATTGCAACCAGAGAGTAGTATCTGCTCGCTGCAACTAGAGAAAAGCCTCCATGGCGACAGACCTGGCACAGACCCAAATATAAAATAAATAGATTGTACTTTAAAAAAGCACTGTTTGATAGTCTGCCACATTTAATTCTTCCAGGCCTATGTTGTAGTAGTTAAATGATACTCTATGTCCTCAAGCTAAATGTGATTTATGTAAAAACAGTGCCACAGCCTATGTGTAGAGTCTATTTATTATTACCTAGCCTCTGGATAGGGCAAAAACATGGCATTTACGGCAAAGTAAGAAATTATGTCTTGAATCTTGATGTACAGATGAAAAAATAAACAAAAAATGAAATTACAACCAATGAAGATAATTAAGCTACAGTTTCAGGGCAACATGCCCAAGGGCCTGAGTTCATAGCTTCCTACTCCCGGACCGGAACCCAACTCCCAACTCCCCTCCCAGATCAGCCACTGTCACCAACAGAAAGCGTTTGTCAGGAGGGACTGGCTAGGGGACTAGAGGAGATCCTAGAATTTGTACTTATCTAGAGTCTCTAGTTGATATCTCTTTCCCTTTGGCTGAAAGCTGTATCCTTTAAGCCTACAACTGTAGAATGGAATTTGCCTACAAGCTCTACAGTGTATTTGAACGTTGTTGTTGCTTAGTCCCTAAGTCATGTCCACCTCTTTTGTGACCCCATGGACTGTAGGCCGCCAGGCTCCTCTGTTCATGGGCTTTCCCAGGCAAGAATACAGTTCTCACCAATTCTAAAACCCAGTTTTCTGCTTAATTAATGATCACTTTTCACTCAATATTATAATTTCTTATTTGGCTGGTTAGACATTCCACCAAACCAGAATTTTTAAGGTGGCAGAAAGCCTATCTTCTTTACTCCTGCATTTCTATCATGAGTATAGTGCCTATCATATAGAAAGTGCTAATTTATACCATCCCCAGACTTTACTCACTAGTTGCCAGTAGCACCTCCTATGCTTGTGACAACCAGCAATGTCCCCAGACATCGTCAGATGTTGCCTGGAGAGCAAAATTGCTCCCAGTGGAGAACTACTGATGCAGAGTGACAGGCAGCATTGAAGGTCAGCGTGTGAATGTGTGCACCTCTGCAAAGGCTTGGCTCTGCCGAGTCAAGTGAGGGTTCTCCCTCATTGCCTCATGACCTCACCTACCCTTCTATCCTGTTCCTCCACCCAGATACTCACTTTGGTGTTGGAAGAAGCAGTACGGCCTTGACAGAGCAATAATTATGTCTATGCTGCTTAGTATTAAAAAGAAAAACAGAGAAGTCATACTCCTAGTCACGTAAAACTGAGTCATTTTCCCTAGCCTAATTTCATGGGAGAAGGCCTCCTTCCTGAATGGGAGCCCCTCCTTGAGATGCTTTACAGCTCCTCTAAACTTCTGGGGCCCTGGATACGACCTGTGACCTCTGAGACAAGGTAGGTTGCCTGGGCGTGGGGTGGTACTAAGGAAGTAGTTGGAGCAGGTGCCAAGTAAGATATTTCTTCTGAGGCTCCACATATCAACCCTTTCCTTTCATGCTCGGAAAATATGTGCCTAGCTAACCAGACAACAATAACCCCAGTCAGGCAATGAGTGATGTTTCTCTGCTGCTGCTGCTGCTGCTGCTATTAAGCTGCTTCAGTCGTGTCCGACTCTGCGCGACCCCATGGACGGCAGCCCACCAGGCTCCCCCATCCCTAGATAGATTTAATCATGAAAATATTGCATATAAACGGAAGTCTCGAAATGAATTCACTCTGTTTCCCAAACTATGAGAACACAAGAAATAAAGCCACAAGGGGAACTTGGAGTGGGTAAGTGTATGTCATCCTGTAGCAAGACTGGAAGATGCTGGAAAGGCTTTCCTTTCAGGGTCTAAGTTGAGAGCAGGAAGGGCTGGTTTTCCTCCCGACCCCTTCCTATATTTCCTAGAACATTTTCTCTTCAAACTCAAAATGCCTAAAAAGTCTCGTTTAGATTTTTTGTGAACAAAAAAGTCAAGCTAATCTAAGAAACCATTAGCTCTTCTCTGTTTAGGGTAGTAGGCATCTCACTTTTCACTGTACCTCAGGATGCAATGTTCATTATAATGTAAGTAGGATCGCACTTGGAAAGCAGGGAATGTGGAAGGGGCTAGTGGTTTCTGTCGGAAGAGCAGCATCATTAAGACGGGTAAATGGACACTTAACCTTCTCAACATTCAGTATTTGTGGGGTCTCCACCATGTTCCGTGCTCTGTGCGAGACACAGGAGATGTAGGTGGAAAAGGAACAGTTTGTAAACATAGGCTGGTGGAGTGAACGGCTGGCTCCCAGCCAGGGTGATAAGCTTAGTAACAAGTAATGGGTGCAGTAGGTACATATAAGGGTGCTCTAAATAAGACGGCCTCAGGGGTAGGGTCCCAAAGGAGGTGTCATGTGAGTGTGTAGGACTATCCAGGTGAAGGGCATGGGCGGGGATGCACCTAGTTGTCACACTGTGGTTCCAAGTACAGACTGAACATGCCTCCAAAGCCAATAGGAAGTACTCTGAGGGACTACCCATATAGAATGGGGCAGTCTGACTCATTTCTATTAAAAATAAAGAAAGTGTCCTCCTACTCAAAAAAAGGGAAAGAATTCATAGATAATATATGCCAATTACAGGTAAAGAACAATCTAGCTAGAGTTTCTGTCAGCTATTACGTGTAAGTGCACAGTGCTTACCAAAAAGTGCATCTACTTCTGCTTCATTGACTACGCTAAAGCCTTTGACTGTGTGGATCACAACAAACTGGAAAAGTCTTAAGGAAATGGGAATACCAGACCACCTAACCTGTTTCCTGAGAAACCTGTATGCAGGTCAAGAAGCAACAGTTAAAACCAGACATGGAACAATGGACTGGTTCGAAATTGAGAAAGGAGTACCTCAAGGCTGTATATTGTCACCCTGTGTATTTAACTTATATGCAGAGTACATGACGTGAAATGCTGGGCTGGATGAAGCACAAGCTGGAATCAAGATCGCCAGGAGAAATATCGAGAACCTCAGATATGCAGATGACACCACACTTATGGCAGAAAGTGAAGAGGAACTAAAGAACCTTTTGATGAAGGTGAAAGAGAAGAGTGGAAAAACCTGGCTTAAAACTCAGCATTCAAAACATGAAGATCATGGCATTTAGTCCCATCACTTCATGGCATAGATGGGGAAACAATGGAAACAGTAAGACTTTATTTTCTTGGGCTCCAGAATCACTGCAGATGGTGACTGCAGCCATGAAATTAAAAGACACTTTCTCCTTGGAAGAAAAGCTATGATAAACCTAGATAGTATATTAAAAAGCAGAGACATTCCTTTGCCAACAAAGGTCCATCTAGTTAAAGATATGGTTTTTCCAGTAGTCACGTATAGATGTGAGAGTTGGACTATAAAGAAAACTGAGCACCAAAGAATTGATGCTTTTGAATGGTGGTGCTGGAGAAGACTCTTGCAAGTCCCTTGGACTGCAAGGAGATCCAATCACTAAATCTGAAAGGAAATCAATCCTGGATATTCACTGGAAGGACTGATGCTGAAGCTGAAGCTCCAACACTTTGGCCACCTGATGCAAAAAGTTGGCTCATTGGAAAAGACCCTGATGCTGGGAAAGGTTGAAGGCAGGAGGAGAAGGGGATGACAGAGGACGAGATGGTTGGATGGCATCCACCAACTCAATGGACTAAAGTTTGAGCAAGCTCCAGGTGATGGTGAAGGACAGGGAGGCCTGGCATGCTGTAGTGTATGGGGTCACAAAGAGTAGGAAACAACTGCACAACTGAACAACAAAGTGTGAATCTCCCCGCTCCAGGCCACCTGTCAAAATCTCTCCTCCCATTGGCTAAGCCTACGAGCTCAGTGGGTCTTGAGAGATTCCAGCTCTGAGCTTCACCCCATAGCTACCTTCTCTGTGGCACTTCTGCTCCCTCACACCCACTGTAGTTGGCTTTCCATTCCTTCCATCATCTACCACACGGGACCCTTAATAGAATTCCATCGAATTTCAGAGCCAGAGAGAGCTTGCAAAGCATATTATCCAACTTTTTCATTTAACAGCTGAGAAAACAAAATTTACAGCTGAGAACTTTTGAAGGAAGAAGCCATTACCTGCTATGTGGGCTGAGTAACAGAGAAAGCCTGCACTGGTGCAAGAGAGGCTAGGAAGCAGAGGGATGCTCAGAAAGGAGCAGAGATGAGAGACCGTGAAAGAGGATTCCCAGGTGGCATAGTTCCGCCTATTCCTGAGATCCAATCAGTCTCCTGCCTTCAGAATTCGTAAGGCTCCCTTGGGCCCTAATTACAAATTCCCTTTTGGCTTATGGCTACTAAAATCAGTTTCTGTTACTTCATACACATAATGAATTAGAATTCAGTCAAGTAGTCATCTGTAAGAGAAAGAATGACTCTCAACCTGAATCTGTAAGTATTGGTGTGCTGTATTCTTATGGCTTCTGTAAGAAAAAATTACCATGAACTTGGTGGCTTAAAAACCTAGAAATTAATTTTCTTAAGTTCTGGAGGCCAGAAGTCCAAAGTCAGTATCACTGGAATAAAATCAAGTGTCAGTAGGGCCATGCTCACTCCAGGGGTGTGCTCCTTTCAGAGACTCCAGGAGAAATCTGCTTCCTACCTCTGCCAGCTTGTAGTGGCTGCCACAGTTCCTTGACTTGTGGCCACATCAGTCACTTCAGTCTCTGCCTCTGGAGCCATGTTGCTTTCCCATCTGCTGCCTGGGCATCAACTATCCCTACTCTTAAAAGGACACAGTGATTCCATTTAGGCCCACCCGGATAATCCAGGATAATCTTTCATCTCAAGATATGTAATGTTATCACATCTGCAAAGACTTCTTTTGCTATATAAGGTAATATTCACAGATTCGAGGGATTAGGACATCAATATCTTCTAGGGGACCATCATATGGCCTACAACATTTGGCATATTTAAAAATAAAATGTCAATTAAAAATGGTGTTAGCTATCTTCTTTGTGAATTGTACCTTTTATCATTAAAAATATTCATTTTTTCACTTAAAATAAATAAATAAATTAAACTGAAAAAAAAAAAAAATGGCATTAGCTGGCAATGGAATGTCAAAGAGTGTTTTCAGTACCAGATGGAATAAAAGGCCTGCAGATGCAAAGAACACAGGTTGTGACCCACCAGATTGCATATCCCCCTGGAGGAGATAAATGCACCATGTTTTTTTTGGTCCGGATACCAGCCACTATGCTCACTGAGTTAGCATCCGTTGTTCTGATTTCAAGTAATTTTCTAATAATTTGGGTGCTTATGCAGATTAAGCAGTGACAGGATATGCTGTTCTGTATGCCTGAGTATTTAGTCTGTTGGATCATTATATTTCTCAATATAAATCTAAAAACCAGAGTTTTGGCTTTTCACTCACTAATTTTCATGACTTTGGGTAATGCATATCATCAGGTTCTGAGATGGGGGCTGTCTGTTTCCCAAGTTCAGAAATACAATCTGCCAGTGCACTCATGGTTAATGCATTCCCGCAGGATAGTTAAACTGAGTTGTAATCTCTTGCTCTTAATTTCAAATTCCTAAGGAAGGAGTATAATTAGCCAAACTCCAGTCAATTTCCTGCCCTGGAACAATCAACTGTGGCTAGGGAACAAGGTCGCTTTGAATATACTACTTTTATTTTATGTTCATTTGAGAGGAATAGGGCAGTTTCCTCAAAAGTCGGAGAATGTGGCAAACAAAGGACACAATAGTCCACTGCAGCTGTGTTATACTTTAACTCTCAAAAGGAATTCTAGTTCCCAAAGTACAAAATTCTGTACTATCTATTAAGCCTTCTTCATGATTGTGAATTTGTATTTTGGGAATTTATGGGAAAACTACATTTTCTCTTTCCTCCAATGTATTAATCTCACTTCTACTGAATTAATCTCTATAAAATACCTTAGATTTATAATCTATGGTATGTGTGTGTGTGTTTAGTTGCTAAGTTGTATCAGACTCTTTGCAAACCCATGGAGTATAGCCTGCTAGACTCCTCTATCTATGGGATTCTCCGGGCAAGAATACTGGAGTGGGTTGCCATTTCCTCCTCCAGGGGATCTTCTCAATCCAGAGATTGAATTCATGTCTCCTGCATTGCAGGAGGATTCTTTACCACTGAGCCACCAGGGAAGCCCAATCTATGATGACTATTACTCATATACTGTCTCTGTGTTTTAGCCTTATCTATGTTACCTCTTGTATTTCATTACTTAATATCTTAAAAAAAAAAACAACTCAGTCTATAACTAAATACATTAATTTAAAAAATACACTACCATAACTGATATCACTTTCCTTAAATAGAAAGTAATCATGTAAATAAATATAGCAGGATGTCAGAATGTGGTTTCCAACCATGGTTTTTGACCAAGACTCCAGTGCAATATATAATGTATATTGCCAAAGTAGTGTAAGGTGGAGTCCTCATATGCAATTTACATAGGAAGTTGTGGAGAACTGGTTTCATGATTTTTGTACCCCTTAGCCAGATCAATGATATTTAAAATGAGTCAGAGTGTGGAGGGAGAGGAGGATGTGTGGAGGCGCTCTTAGGATTCTGCTGCTATTGCAGAGACCCGAGAAGGGTCCTTCTCTTCAAACTTAGAGTGACAAGTTTCCTCGGGACCACACATACACAGAGCTGTGGACTATGTTCCCTACAGTTAAGGGAAATAGAGTAATTGCAACTAATTCCCACCCCATGAAGGGTAGAAGTGACTTTGTTAGGAGCGGGCTGAATTACCAGTGTTTTGGGGACAAGGAAGGTATGACTCTTTGTCATGGGCCAGATTTGGGCCATTTGGGAGAAAGAGGAGTTGGGTCAGATCATCTAGGATCCTGGAGGAAGTTCAGCAAAAAGAAGCTAGGAGGGAATGCTGTGACAGGACTAGAAATACATAACTCCGCAGCTCCAGGGAGGGACAGAGATCTCTATTCAGGTGCCCAGGCAAGAAGGACTCAGATGTGACCTCCTCGGCCCACAGAGCACTCAGCCACCTGTCAGAAAATCCTGTCCTAGTGCTTGTACCTCTTCTGTCTTGGACCTCCCCTTCTCTAACCAGGGAAGAAGTAAAACAGCAGCTAACAAGTGGAGGAGGAAGTGAGTGGAAAGAGCAGATGCCAAACACACTCCCTTCCTGGAAGGCAGGCAGCTGTCAAGTCGAGGCCTTGCCCAGGGGAGGGGGAGGAGGTTGAAGGGTTGGCTAGTATCAAGGACCTGATATTCAAATGATCAAATTAAGACTGAATTAGAACATAAAAGACTGTACTGTCTTTTACCTAAGAGTTAGAAAAAAAAAAAAAAGCTTTCCCACCGGGTCAGGTTTTAAGGAGACTTGGGAACAAAACACTGCTGACACAAACACTGCAAAAACACAAGTTGTACTAAAAAAATGATAAACAAGTAGAAAATATAGTGTTTAAATACATGTACGAAAAGTGCTTAATTTAAACATGTGAAAAACTTCTTGGTTCAAGTTCACGACTGTCCAACTGGTGCTCGATGTTGCCACCAAGCCTAGATGCTTCCTTGGTTCAGAGTGGGCGGGCCCCGGCTTGGTGGTGAGACATAGTCGGGCCACCTTGACAGCAGTCTCAATATGGGAATGATAACCTACCATGACCACTATGGGAGGGATGATAAGAGCAGTCGTTCTTACCATCCCTGGTTCCAAGAAGTTGTGGTGAAATGCTGAATACATGCAGGTCTGAAATATTCATGGCAGTCTGTTAATCTAGGTGGTCTATGAAACCATGTTTCTATCTTCTGTGCCCAAGTACCTGTGCCCCTAATAACATTAAAGCACTTATGCATAATGTAAAAAGCAAACAAACATTGCAGTGGTAAGCCTCCTGAAATCATCTTGCATACCACACTCTGCCAGAGTCCTCAGGTCCCGTCATATCTAGCTGACTCTCTCTCTCACAGGGCCCAGCCTGGCTCATCAGTGCAAAGCCCATCTTTACTGATTTCCAATCCTGTCATGTTTTCTGGGTTCCAATTCTCTAGTGATTCTGCTCTTCCTTCAGAATTCCTCTATTTCTTCTTGCACTTCCATTGTTTTCTGCAGCTCTGTTGTTTAGCACAAACATATTTAAGTCTTCCCAGGTGGCTTTGGGCTTCCCTTGTGGCTCAGCAGATCAAGAATCCATCTGCAATGCGGAAGACCTGGGTTTAGTCCCTGGGTTGGGAAGATCCCCTGGAGAGGTAAAAGTTACCCACTCCAGTATTCTGGCCTAGAGAATTCCATGGACTGTATAGTCCACGGAGTCACAAGAGTCAGGCACGACTGAGCGACTTTTCACTTTCACTTTCTTTCAGGTGGCTTTAGTGGTAAAGAACTTTCACCTGCCAGTGCAGGAGACCTGGGTTCGATCCCTGAGTTGGGAAGATCCCCTGGAGGAGAAAGTGGTAACCCACTCCAGTATTCTTACCTGGGAAATCTCATGGACAGAGGAGCCTGGCAGGTCACCCACCATGGGGTCTCAAAAACTTGGACACGACTTGGAGACTAAACAGTGACAGCTATCTTCCTGATGGATTGACTCATTATTATACAATGTCCCTCTCTGTCTCTAGTAATTTTATTTGGTCTAATGTCTACTTTATTTGTTACTAACATTCCTTCTTTCCTTAATTCATGTTTGCATGATACATCTTTTTCAATACTTTTACCTTCAACTTCAGGCACTCTGTCTATCATATCTAATCCCTTGAATCTATTTGTTACTTTCACTGTATAATCATAGAGGATTTGATTTAGGCCATACCTGAATGGTCTAGTGGTTTGTGACCTAAGTCAAATCCCTTACGCTTATACAGTAGAAGTAACAAATAGATTCAAGCGATTAGATCTGACAGACAAAGAGCGCCTGAAGAACTATGGACGGAGGTTCATGACATCGTACGGGAGGCATGATCAAGACCATCCCCAGGGAAAACAAATTCAAAAAGGTAAAATGGTTGTCTGAGGAGGCCTTACAAATAGCTGAGAAAAGAAGAGAAACAAAAGACAAAGGAGAAAAGGAAAGGTAAACCTATTTGAATGCAGAGTTGCAAAGAATAGCAAGGAGAAATAAGCAAGCATTCCTAAAGTGAAATGCAAAGAAATAGAGGAAAACAATTGAATGGGAAAGACTAGAGATCTCTTCAAGAAAATTCAAGATACCAAGGGAACTTTTCACGCAAAGATGGTCACAATGAAGGACAGAAACAGTATGGACCTAACAGAAGCAGAAGATATTAAGAAGAGGTGGCAAAAATACACAGAAGAACTGTACAAAAAACCTCTTCATGACCTAGATAACCATGATGGTGTGATCACTCACCTAGAGCCAGACATCCTGGAATGTGAAGTCAAGTGGGCCTTAGGAAGCATCACTATGAATAAAGCTAGTGGAGGTGATGGAATTCCAGTGGAGCTATTTCAAATCCTAAAAGATGATGCTGTTAAAAAGTGCAGCACTCAATATGCCAGAAAATCTGGAAAACTCAGCAATGGCCACAGTACGGGAAAAGGTCAATTTTCATTCCAATCCCAAAGAAGGGCAATGTCAAAGAATGTTCAAACTACCGTACAGTTGCATTCATCTCATACACTAGCAGAGTAATGCTCAAAATTCTCCAAGCCAGGGTTCAGCAGTACATGAATTGTGAACTTCCAGATGTTCAACACGGATTTAGAAAAGGCAGAGAAACCAGAGATCAAATTGCCAACATCTGTTGGATCATAGAAAAAGGAAGAGAATTCCAGAAAAACATCTACTTCTGTTTTATTGATTACACCAAAGCTTTTGACTGTGTGGATCACAACAAACTGTGGAAAATTCTTTAAGAGATGGGAATACCAGACCACCTTACCTGCCTCCTGAGAAATCTGTATGCAGGTCAAGAAGCAACAGTTAGAACCAGACATGGAATAACAGACTGGTCCAAATTGGGAAAGGAGTATGTCAAGGCTGTATACTGTCATCCTGCTTATTAACTTATATGCAGAGTACATCATGTGAAATGCCAGGCTGGATGAAGCACAAGCTGGAATCAAGATTGCTGGGAGAAATATCAATAACTTCAGATATGCAGATGACACCATACTTACGGCAGAAAGTGAAGAGGAACTGAAGAGCCTCTTGATGAAAGTGAAAGAGGAGCGTGAAGCAGAGTTGGACTATAAAGAAAGCTGAGAGCCAAAGAATTGATGCTTTTTAACTGTTGGAGGAGACTCTTGAGAGTCCCTTAGACTGCAAGGATATCAAACCAGTCAATTCTAAAGGAAATCAGTCCTGAATATTCATTGGAAGGACTGATGCTGAAGCTGAAACTCCAATACTTTGGCCACCTGAAGTGAAGAACTGACTCATTGGAAGAGACCCTGATGCTGGGAAAGACTGAAGGCAGGAGGAGAAGGGGATGACAGAGGATGGGATGGTTGGATGGCAAGAGTGATGGGCATGAGTTTGGCAAACTCCATGAGTTGGTGATGGACAGGGAAGCCTGGCATGCTGCAGTCCATGGGGTTGCAAACAGTCGGACATGACTGAGTGACTGAACTGAACTGAACTGAACCTTAAACTTGCCTATATCATCCAAAGTGAAATCTCTTGTACATAGCATATACATTTTGTCATGTTCTAAAATCCAATCTGCCTACCTCTGTCTTCTAATTGGTGTATTTAGACTGTCTGTATTTAATGTAATTCTTAATATGTTGGGGACTTAATCTTCCATTTAATTTTATTTAATTTTTTGTGAATGAAAATAAGCTTTATTAAATAATAAATATGCACAAAGATGAAAGCAGTTTTAGTCCTTTTTTTTTTACAGATGTTTTGATCAACTTACAGTAAAGGCAGTACTGAAAGCTACATACAGTCAGTATGAAAGTTGCTGTTGGGTTGATTGCTCTTTTATCTGTATTTATAAACTGTGACTTTTAAAGCTGACTTCAAAGCACTAACAGTCACGCAAGTGGTTAAGCAAAAAAGTTCTGTTATGTAGCATCTATATCGTACAGCTGTCAGTAAAATAAAAATTTAAAAACAAAGTGATCTGTCAGTATTCATTACAAACAAAATCCTTAGGGTTGTGTTGGCTTATGAAAAGGCACAAGGAAGAAGTTGGGCTACATAACTGTTATCAAGAGAGATTAAAATGAGACACTGGTATCTGGGAGGCAAACTACAGTTTGCTACAACAGTAGATAACTTTCATGTGCATCTTTTTAATTGACGCTTTAAAAACTAACCCAAACAGTTCCTAACTACTTAAGATGAAAACGCTAATTAAAAGCAAAATCTTTTCTTTAGGTTCAGAGTCTAACAAACAATGAGAGGGAAAAGGGGAGAAAAATTCAAACTGTTACCATTTTGAAAGCATGTTTCATTTGAACAGAAGAGAACCTGTAACCTCCCATCTTATTTAAAAAATATATATATGGAAAATCTTTCAGAACTAACAAGGTGACTAGGGTCTGGTATTGTGTTCTGTTTCAGCCAAGTACTCCTTATCCAGTCCTTTAGGGTATAGGTGGGTCTGATCACTTTCCTCAACTCTTTATGACAGTCAGCAGCTCTGCATATTTGCTCTGAGGTACTTGGCTGTTCCCAGTTCCCTGGGTGTAGCCTAGGGATGGTGGCCTGTGGTCCCTCAGCAGCTGATAGTACCATGAGGACATGGCCATGAAGATGAAAGATGAGGGGATGTTTCCAGCTTTGTTGAGCAAGACCATGGGCCTGTGCAGTCTAGTTTGGAAAACATGCCTCCTCTCCCCACCCCATCAGTGATGGATGGCACTTGGTTGCAGCCAGGGGAAGGCCTGTGAGTGAGGCAGTGGTGAAGCTGGGCCTACAAGCAGGTAGCAGTGGGGGCTTAGCAACCCTGGCATTTGTGGGCTGTTCATGACTTGTGCTGGGCCCACTGAGCTCCTGAGCACTATTTTATTATTTCCATTTTATTTTTTGTTTTCTGTTTTTTTTTTCCCCTTCTGGTTTTTGTTTGTTTCTTGCCCTCCTACAGGTTACTCAAACATTAAAAAATAAATTCCATTCTATCTGTGGTGTTTGTAAGTGTATCTCTTTGCATAGCTTTTAAAATAGTTGCTGTAAATATTACATCATATCTACTTATCAGTCTTTCAGTGTCATCATTTACCAGTTTGAATAATGTTAGAGAAACCTTACCTCCTCTCTCTACGTACATTTACCTTCCCCCATTTATAATATAATTATCTTAAATAACTTACATTTAGAACCACATCAGATAGTGTGATAATTCTTTTGCTTTGATAGTCAAGCAGAATGTTGAAAACTCAAGAGGAGAAGAAAATTCTATTGTATTTACCATAATTTTGCTTATTGTGTTCATTTTTCCTGGTCTTCCAAACTTCCTTCTTTTACTGTTACCTTTCTGTGTAAGGAACTTCAGTTAGCTTTCTGACTGATACCTAGACGTTCTTTTGACATGGATCTGGTGACAAATTCTCTTAGTTTTCCTTCACTTGAGACGGTCTTAATTTCCCCTTCCTTCCTGAAGGGTATCTTCAGGACTTCTCAGGTGGTCCAGTGGTTAAGACTCTGTGCTCCAAATGCAGAGGGCGTGGGTTTGATCCCTGGCTGGGGAACTGAGATCCCACAAGATCCCACATGCCATGTGGCTGTAAGCAAAGATATTTGCACTGTGTGTAGGATTCTGGGTTAAACGTTCTTTTCTTTCAGGACTTGAAAAATATTGTATCACTTCCTTTTGGCTTTCATGATTTCTAATGAGAAATCTCCTGACATATATATCAGTCGTCTGTAATAGATAAGGTGCCATTTTCTCTGGCTTCTTTCAAGTTTTCCTTATCTTTAGTTTTCTGAAGATTAATTATAATGTATCTTGGCATGAGTTTCTTAGGCTTATTCTGTTTGGGGTTTGCTTGGCTTCTTAAACCTGGAAATATATATCTTTGACAAATTTGGGAACTTTTCCATTATTATTTCTCTCAATAATTATTCACCTCCCTCATCTTTCTTCTCTTCTGGGACTCCGATGAGGCAAATGTTAGATCATCTGTTATGATCCTACAGTCTGAGGTTAGGCTCATTTCTTCAAGTATGTTCTTCTCTGTTGTTTTTTGTTTTTCTCATTTCTTCAAATATGTTCCTCTGTTACCCATAAAATTTCTGGGTCTATCTTTTATTTCACGATTTCTTTCCTTTGTCCCCTCTATTCTGCAATTAAGCCCATCTACTGCTATTCTTTTTTTGGTTTTTGTATTTTCAGTTCTCAAGTTTCTATTTTATTCTTTTTTATATCATCTGTCCCTTTGCTGAAATTCTCTTGTTTTCACAGATCTTAAGCATGTTTATAATTGCTTGTTGAAGTATTTTTATCATGGCTGCTTTTAACTCATTATCAGATAACTCCAACATCTCTGTTATATCAGTGTTGGTATCTGTTGATCATCTCTTTTCATTCAATTTGAAATATTCCTAGCTCTTGTTATGATGAGTGATTTCTGACTGATACCTAGATATTTTCATATCAGGTTATGTGACTCTAAATCTTATTTACACCTTCTCCTTTAGCTGGCCTTTTTCTGGACCTTGCTCTGGCAGGAGAAGGAGACTTCCACATTGTTACTGTTGGGAAGAGGTGGAAATCCAGATTCTTCACGCAACTTCCACTGATACCCAAGGTGAGGAGACTCTCAGTATTGTGGGACAGGGTTGGGAGCTCTGATTCTCCTGGTGGTCTCTACTGGAACTGTGGTAGAGGTGGCCTAGTTTCCACAGGGTACTGATGAACATTCTGCTGCTGCTAAGTCGCTCCAGTCGTGTTCTATTCCGTGCGACCCCATAGACGGCAGCCCACCAGGCTTCCCCGTCCCTGGGATTCTCCAGGCAAGAACACTGGAGTGGGTTGCCATTTCCTTCTCCAGATGAACATTCTAACTCTTCACTAATCTTCCTCTGACAACACCCAACAGGAAGGCTGAAGGATGTCTCATTACTGCTGGGTGGGGACAGAATTCCAGGCTTCCTGTGTGGTCTCCATTGAACCACCCTAGCAGAGGGGTTGGGATGCCTCATTTCAGCCTCCCAAGGGTGGAAATCTAAGCTTTCCACCAGGGCTTTGCTGGTGTAAGAGAGGTTGAAACATGGCTTTTCTTTGGTGTTTCACTGGAGGAGAATAAGTTTTGTCTAAAAGTTTTGTCTAGCTACAATGTTCAGTTAGAGAGAGCAGGTTTTTGTTGAGGGTTTCTTTTGCCTGCACCTGTTGGTGTTTCTGGGTTGTATGTTCTTCAGCTCCACATCTGGAATGTGTGAAGCAAAGAGAAAGCCCAGGGAATTACCCTCATGTCATTCTTCAAGTTTAGAAGCCTTCCCTCCACCTTTCAGAGGCTTCTTATGTTTGCTTTCAGTTGTGCTGAGCAGGAGGAATAGGGAAAGTACCTTCCTGGAAGTAGGAGTCACTGAGTCCTTTTCAAGTCTTAGTAAACACTTGATGGTTTAACTCAGGCACACCACCTTCCCCGCTTCCCACTCCTACCCTTTACAGAAATATAAAAGAGTAAATCATCAAGTTAGTAAAATAAGTTAATAGTACACATATAATTAATTAATCAATAGCTGAGTTTATTTAAATAAAAAAATTAAGCAAATAAAATAAAGATATAGATACATGTTTATGTACCCATGTAGATATTTTTATACACATAGATATATGAAGTCAACAGATTAAAAAATATATACATTTAGACTAATGCTGTGAATTGGAGAGTGGTGAGTATCCTCTAGAAGTCCTGAATTTCAGGCTTCAGGGATAGAAGATGATTATTACCCTGGACACAGAACCTTGGGCAGAGTGAAGGGTAATATGCTCCCTATTCTGCCCACAAGCAGAGAACCAGGGCCCTTTGTCTTGTGGTTTCCTAATATACACATTCTCATCCATGCATCCTCAGGACAGATAGAGCAGGATAGTCAGCAGACAGACAAATATACATACACACTGTGACACACGGGACTAGGCTGATAGAAAAGTGAATGAAATGGCTTGAACATAGGAGAGTTTGTGGATAATTAATTAAAAGCCCTGCTGCTCATCCACTATATATCAGATACTCTATAAACATTATTCATTTAATTTTTAAAAGTTGATACTATTACTCAATTTTAACCAATAAGTAAATAACTGAGGCCAGGAGGGGTTCACTTGCCTAGCATCACATCTAATAATTGCAGAGTCCAAATTCAAACCCCAGTTTATCATACTTGGACATTGTCTTCTTTGCTATCTATTTCTCATGGAAGATGGAGACTGGGGGAAGGCAGGGCAGGGAGATAAGGTAACAGAGATCTTGGTAAACTCCATGAAGTGACCACGGAGGACTGATAAATGTGACTTCACTGCCTTCCCCAGTCCCTTCTGTTCTCACAGTTGTGATGTGCACTGTCTTAGAGTCTGCAGCCTTCTTTTCCCACGATGAACTTTCATTTCAAAGGAAAGTCTGGGCTGGGTTCTACTCTCCTCCCAGTTGTGAAGGGAGTTGGCCAGCTCTCCTCTTCTGAGTGTACATGACTAAGAGAGATGGGAGGGGGCCCACAGCACAGAGACCCATTGCCAAGAACATCTCAGGGTGGAGAGACCTCTGGAACATTTTTTCCATTCTGCATCAGACAGGGTAAAATTGATTAGCATTTAATTGGTTTCAGCTGTTCTTAACATGTTGCATAGAAAACGTCGATGTACTTTGCTAAACTCAATATTCCTTATGGTTAACAGATTGAAAGCCAAAAACACCCTTGAAGAAACACCAGAAATCGGTGCTTTGGATCACACTGAGTTCTTTGCTTTCGTTCATCCATTTGGAATGCTCTGGGAATGCTAAATACTTGGAATTAGGTATAAAGAAAAGAAAGAAATCTGTGTCTGGTAAGACTCTCGGGTAGACAGCTTCCTAGAAATCAAGATGTCTAAACTGCAATTCCTGCCTTCCCTGTGCAACCAGGCAATTGTGGTGAACCTCTTCACCTCTCTGGACTGCTATCAGGCTGCTAATGTAGAAAGTGAGGAGACCGAGCTCAATGACCTCATTGACCTCTGAAGTTGCTTCCATCTCTCAGATCCTTTGATTTATTTTCATTACTCTGATGATTTGGTACAATTCTGGAAAAAAAACAATGCTATAATACTCTCTAATTAAGAAGTGTACAGGACAGCTATGGGACACTATGTCTTGGAACCCAGTGAAGAGAAAGGTTTCAAAGGACATAAATAGTTAAAGCTTAATCAATAAGGCATTTTAATCCCGAGGCCAGAAGACAAATGAGGAACTGGGGAAATGTCTGATATTGTGTGTCCTTGAGCAAGAACTCTCTGTCCTCACCCTTCATGACTCTATCTATGAAACACAAATCAGGACACCTACCTGTTAAGGCAAAAATCTTTGTTAAGATGTTTGGCCAAAATGTGTGATGTAAACAGTATCAGATGCTAAGGGGGTGCAGCTACAGTAACTGCTCTTTCTCAATCTCACCTCTGTTCTTTACTGAATTCCCTTAAATTGCTCATTCTCCAACTTTCTCTTTGCTTTATTTCTTCTGTCTCTGCTTCTCTCTTGCTGAATCACCCTTAGTGGGTCTTCTTTTTGTGAATGTTCATGTATGATCAAGGTGGTAGGTAAAACAGTGAAAAGCCCAGAGAAATTCCATCCTATAACACAGCTGCTTACTAGGAACTGGGAGGGAGCCTTTGAGCCCTGGTTGCCACCCATTAGGCTTCATAAGGCCCCCAGGGGTTGTTGCTCCCTTACCATCAAACTTTAGGTTAGCAGTCACTGTTGACTCACTTGCAGGGCTAACCCCAAGGCCTAGAGAACTCCAGAGCCATCTCCAGCAGCCACAGGGGCTTCCTCACTCACCCCCAGGGTTGTAGGGCTGAATGAGGACTTACTAAGCTTGAGGAGGAAGAAATGCGAGATACTACCACTTCTCTCATCCTCTGAAGATAAGAATTCCCCTATGCCCCCAAGATTCAGTGAATGCTTGAAATAGCTCAGACTGCTGGACCCATCCCTGGAGTTGCTGCCTGCATAGTCCAGGACCCTTTATGGTCATAGGCTGTCACAATGAGGGCAAGGCCAAGGCCAGCTGTAACATGCTGGAGGCTTGCCATGAGTGGTAATACTGAAGAGCTGTTGGCTTTGTCTGAAGTGGTTCTCCAGGATTTAATACCCCGTATGGTAGCTCAGTGGCTTCCCAGGTGGCACTAGTGGTAAAGAACCTGCCTGCCAATGCAGGAGACAAAAGAGATGTGGGTTCGATCCCTAGGTCAGGAAGATACTCTGGAGGAGGGCATGGCAACCCATTCCAGTATTGTTGCCGGGAGAATCCCAAGGACAGAGGAGTCTGGCGGACTGTGGTCCATAGGGTTGCAAAGAGTTGAACATGACTGAAGTGACTTAGCATGTGTGCAGGCATGGTGGCTCAGATGATAAAGAATCTGCCTGCAATGTGGGAGACACGAGTTTGATCCCTGGGTCAGGAAGATCCCCTGGAGAAGGAAATGGCAACACACACCAGTATTCTTGCCTGGAAAATCCAATGGACAGAGCATCCTGGCGGGCTATAGTCCTTGGGGTTGCAAAGACTAACACTTTCACTTTCATAGACGATGTAGATTTGTGTTAGCAAAACACAGAGCTGTGATGCTGAAGGTAAAACTAGACATTGGAAGATGAAGCCTTCTTGTAAAACTTCATGAAGGTTATTGTGTCAATGTGGAAACTTCTTTTCCAGGGACAAACCAGATTCCCATATGCCGAGAATCTGAAAAGAAAGAAAGTGAAGTCATTCAGTTGTGTCCGACTCTTTGCGACCCCATGGACTGTAGCCTACCAGGTTCTTCCATCCACGGGATTTTCCAGGCAAGAATACTGGAGTGTGTTGCCATTTCCTTCTCCAGGAGACCTTCCTGAACCAGCAACTGAACCCAGGTCTCCCCATTGTAGGCAGATGCTTTACCGTGTGAGCCACTAGGGAAGTCCACTGAAAATCTGAAGTGCAGGAGAAAGTTCCATTTTTCTCCTGCCTCTGACTTACCCACTTGAAGATACCGGCCTCATTTGATCGGAAAGTGGATGAATAGTGTTCTCTGCCTCTGGGAATGTCATGTGACCATCTAAGAGGGGAGTGAAGGCTTGTGGGCAGCAAGATCTTCCCAGCCCCATCTGGTATCTCTTTACCACAGTCTGGGCAGGACTGGCCTGCACGTGCTCTTCTCCACAAGTAGTTGAACGTTCTCTCTCTCTGGACACCCTGGGGGAGCAGAAGAAAACCGAGCCTGCTGAGTGTGTCTACCAGTGCAGCCAGTCCAGACTGCTACACACTGTTGTATGCTGACTGCTCTGTCAGAACCTAGTTCTCTCGTGCTTTTATTTGGAACACGTTACTGAATCCTTCCCTGGTAACATGAAAATCACACACTATTTCAGGCATCATTTCTCTTAAGGGTTTACCCATTGATGGAAATGTGAGGAGCTCATGGAATAGGTATGTGAAAAAGAAGGTGAAAGTGCTTTGTAAACTCTAGAGTGCTAGTGCTGTTCATTCTTATTGGTATATGACACCCCGTGGAAACTTCCCCAGGGGTTCGCTCTTCCTACGTACAGGGAATGGGGCACTGTCCCCTGGTGATGACAGATGTGCTCATACTCCTCAGGGAGAAGTCCAATCCCATCCTTGTAGCTTGACCAGCTTGGCAATAAGCCCAGGTTCATCTTACTACATCCTGATTCTGTTCTTTCTCCCCATGGTCTTAGCACATTGACCCTAAGCATAATTTCCCAACTCTAATTCTCCGTGGGTTATGAATGAATGATGGAAGATGGCATGGTTTCCTTCAGGTTGATTGTAAGGACAGAACATGAAGGAGTTTTTATTCTTATAGTCACTCTGTGCGCCTCACATGTTCCTCAGGTGTGGGGCTGGAAGGGTGACTGAAACCATGCCCCACTCATGCCCACAAAGCTCTCAGCACAGGCTATGTTTCTCCTCTGGCTTCCTCTCCCAGCTCTTCCGAGGCCTTGTCTCTCTCTCTCTGGCATCCTTTCAGCCTGAACTCATATAGACTATTAATGAGCCAAGCAGCATTACCCAATTTTTATAAACTGAAAGGATAGAGGTTTATAACAAAACAGGCATGATTATGGACGGTGCTATGAATATCCAGTTCTATACTGCTGCTTTTGAACTGGCCTTTATTAAAAAACTGATTATAATTCTTCTGGGGTCAAGGCTGCTAAAAATATTAGGAATTAGCTCGGAAATTCTATGCTTTCATTATGCCCACGTTCCCCAGTTATTTGTTTTTAGCCAGAAAATCTGACATGTCTTAAGATATGTTGCTTTTGCCATAGGCCATAAACCTAATCTTCAGCTGCTGCACTTTGGAAACCCAAGATACTCAGATTATTATTTATATTCAGAAAAAATTTATTTTAATCTGTCAGGCTTAGTTTATAGTAATTAGGTCAACTTGAAAAAACCTACACTTTTCCCTCTTTTTTAATGATGATGAAATTATGAGAATTATTGTGTTCCATGATTATGTACTTAGATATCATGCTTTCAAAAAGCACCAAAAAAGGAGAAATAATCAAATGAAACAGATAAATAGGCTAAAATTCTATCCCCATTCCTCCCTCCCCTACCTTTTCGGCTATTTATCATAGCCATCCTAACAAGAAGTAGATTTAAACTTTCTGGACATTAGTGAAACTGTTTATGTTCAAACTCCTCCCTATGTGAAGATTTGTGTTCTGAAGTCATTGTGTTCTTAGGCTTTGTTCCAAAGTGACTTCATTTTCTGCCTGCTGGGATATAAGAGAGACTGCTAATGTAAGGGCGGCAATTTCGTGAGCCAAAGACGCCTTTTTTCTGACTCATGTTAAATAGGACTGAACTGTGTGTTAAGATACCCATTAAGTGTCTCCAAAATTTCAATTACGTTTTGCAGAATTCTATTTGGCTCAACTATGGAGTTAATTAAAATGTACATTATAGATCTGGTACACTCAACAATGAATTGGCACTGGGACGGCATAGGAACAGCTATGAAAACTCAAAAAATAACAAATCTCAGAGAACAGTTTCCAAACTCATATTAAACACATCAAAATTAATTTCAGCTGCTTCAAAAAGTTGGCATGTGAGCTAGCTCAGGATTTGTTTTTGTTTTTTTAATTGATTTCAATAGAATGGCAAAAAAAATCTAGGATTTCAAGATGGAAATGAAGAGTTTACTTACCATGGACCTGTCGATTAAGAATGCTGGTGCTGCTGCTGCTAAGTCGCTTCAGTCATGTCCAACTCTGTGTGACCCCATAGACGATAGCCCACCAGGCTCCCCCATTCCTGGGATTCTCCAGGCAAGAACACTGGAGTGGGTTGCCATTTCCTTCTCCAGTGCATGAAAGTGAAAATTGGAAGTGAAGTCGCTCAGTCGCATCTGACTCCTTGCGACCCCATGGACTGCAGCCTACCAGGCTCCTCCGTCCATGGGATTTTCCAGGCAAGAGTACTGGAGTGGGTTGCCATTGCCTTCTCCAAGAATGATGCACCATCTTACTACTAACACCAGGCCTTCTACTAACTGACACCACTGTGAACCAGAAGGTCAACAATTCTGGGACAGCCTGAGCTTGAAGAAAATTGGACTTAAAAGTTATCTCTCAGGTCACTTACTCCAGCCTTCAGGAAGGAAAAAAGATAATCCAAGATGTGCAAAAACAAAACAAAACTTTGTAGAAGGTTGTTTGTTGCAACATTATTTATCGTGAGAAATTGGAAACAGCCAAATAGCCAAAAAGAGAATCCTCCTTTAAACAAATTACAATATATTTAGGGCTTCCCAGCTGGCACAACAGTAAAGAATCTGCCTGCAACGCAGGAGACTTAGGATTGATCCCTGGGTCAGGAAGATCCCCTGGAGAAGGAAATGGCGACCTACTTCAGAATTCTTGCCTAGGAAATCCCATGGACAGAGGAGTCTAGCGGGCTACAGTCCATAGGTTTGCAAAGAGTCGGACACCACTGAGTGACTGAGCACACACATGATATAGTCACACAGTGGCATACTATACAACCACAAAATAATGTTGTTATAATAATATTAAATTTCATAAGAAAGTTTGGTGATATATTAAGCTAATTATTATATGTATTAAGAGAAAAAAAAGCAGGTTAAAAAATAAGACTCCAAAAGTCAGTCGTGGCCATCACTAGGACAATGAAAGAAAAATCTGAATTTCTTCCCTCTGCCTTTTTCCATAATCAAAGAAAAGTGAAATAAATGCCACAAAGAGGCATTTCATTTGTGAAATATGCTGAGAAATGGTGTATATGTTAATCTCTTATTTTAAAATTAGAACTCTCAAATTACTTGGCTTTTTAGAGGCATATGTATTTATATTTCTTATCAATAAAAAATACCTATCACTTCTTGTCATATTTGGAAGTTTTCTGCTCTTTACTTATGTGATGCTTTGGGGAAATGAAATTTGATTGTGCCAAAGTCAACAGAAATGGTCCTAATTTTATTTCTGTGAAGCCTCTTTAAAAGTTGTTAGGTGGTGTTAATAGGCCATTAAATTGGTCAAGAGGCCACCAGGCCTGAAATAAAACAGTCCTCTATTACTGCAAAAACCTCTAGGACAAACTCCACCCTCAAAGCAATATGCAAACCCTAGAAATTTAAAAGAAGGCATACATGATAAGCCAGAATGCTCTTGCCTGCAGAACACAAATCGAGCTGTTTGACTGAAGATGTAGAATTGAGGTTTTGACCAGTGAGACTGGGCACTGGGGGAAGATCAGGCCTTAGGTCAATGCACTCTTGTGTGGAAGGATCCCTGTCCATGGCAATTTCACAGCACAAATGGGAATGACTCATGTTTACATGGGAAATTCCAGTAAACCCTATTATCCAAGATGGTCAGAAAACTAAAGCATTACTGTATTAGCTGCTCCTGAACTGAGACACATGTACTGTATTTAGAAACGGCAAAATCCCCAATTTCAGTTGTCTTTGCCTGTCTCTCTCTCTCACACACATGTACACCCTCCAGTGCAAACAGAGAGATATTTTAGGATCAGGACTTATAGCAATAGTTGGAATTCTCAGGGTTTCCTCCTGTTGCATCTTCTGTCTTATGACCTGGTGGTGTTACTTTTCTCCCTGACACTCGTCATTCTTACCTCCAATCTATGTCCTGCACTAACCCAACTGCATACAAGATAATGAAGCAGCTTTTCTGATGTTTCCAGGCTTAGGTTGCCCGCATTGCATGCTCTAGGGAAGAAGATAGCAGAAAATCCATCAACTGATGTGCGGCTGGTTGCTTAGGTGGGGTGAGATGCAGGAGATGGCAGTTGCTTGGTGCCTGTACCATGGGGATAAGGGGAACCAGGTCAAAGGAGGGGGAGGGTAAACTGAGGAAGAGCAGAGAGAGAGACCAGAGGGAAAGGGTTAATGGTGTGTACACTATCAGGGCACCGAACATGGCAGAAGCTGGGAGGAGAGTGAGGTAGGAGTGCTCTGAGGTGGAGAACTGCTGAAGAAGGGGTGGGTGAGACGCCTGCTTGGCAAAGCAAAAGTCCTTTCAGTGGAGGTCTGTGGATTATAAATAGTTTTAGTTTTGTGTGTCTGAAAATATCTTTATTTTTCTTCATCACTCAAACTGCGGTTTGGCTGAATATAACAGTCTAAGTTGAAAGTTTTGTTCATTCAGCATTTTGAGGAATGTTTTCTCTATTGTTTTGTAGCATTTAATGTTGCTGCTGCTAAATCTGATAATCTGGTTTTTTTTTTTAACAATCTGTATTTTTTTCTGGCACATTTAAGATTTACTTTTATTCTTTGTGTTCTAACTCTCATGACAGCATTCCTAGATGGGGATTTATTTTTATTTAGCCTTTGAGTGAACTTTCAGTAAGAGGATTTATGTCTTTTTTCTGCTCTGGAGAATTCTCAGCCGTTACTTTTATGTGAAACAACTTTTATTGCTTCTCTGTCATTCTTTTCATTCTCTTTTTCTAGGCCTCCTAGTATATGTATGTAACCACTCTTTTGTATATTCAAACTCTTTATCTTTTTGTGTTAAATTCAGGGTGAATTCCTCAGTGCGAACTTTCCAATGATGAGCACTTTCTTCATTGATCTAGAGGTCATTCTATTAAGTAATTTAAAAATTTTGAGGGCTACCTGAAAGGTAGTTCTATTTGGTTATTTTGCATATCCATCTGTTCTTGCTTCATTTATGCCTGTTTTTGTTCAGTAATGGCTGCTTCTTTTTTATGACTGTCATTCTCTTATTTATATCTTTGTGCTTCCTTGCTTTAACCATTTTGTTATACCCATTATGCATTCATTATAATAAATTTCCTTCTGGAGTGAACTCATGTTCTGATTTCATATTTTATTGACTTTATTTTTTTAGGATTAGATTTCATGGATCTTGGTATTTTGATTTGCAAACTAATTTTGTGTTGTTTTTAATTGTTGTTTTCAGTCTGTTTTTTGCTGTCTTTTTTCCCTGTGTCTACTTTTCTAAATTCATTGGTTTTGTGATTGTCACTTCACTTGGCCCCTTGGAATTCCATTTGAGAACCAGATGCTATAAAGGCAGTTCAGGACTCTTGGCCATGGTGATGTCATAGGTACCACAGGTCCATTCACCAGGCCAACATGTGGCTTGGTTCCTTTCCTGCTCTCAAGGCTGGATCTGTGTCCTCCCATCTCCCTAGCTATATAGACTTTTCTAACGCACAGCTTAGGCAGCTTCCGGCTAAGGCAATGATTCTAATCCAGGCCCCTTGTCTAAAGCGGAGTAGACTTCCAGTCACATAGCCTTCACCACCTAATTTTAGACATGGAGACTGACATGTCCATGGCTTTAGCCCAACTCACTCTTTGGCATTCTATTGTTTTCTTTATCATCCATGGAGTCAGTCAGTTCAATCGCTCAGTCACGTCCGACTCTTTGCGACCCCATGAATCACAGCACGCCAGGCCTCCCTGTCCATCACCAACTCCTGGAGTCCACCCAAACCCATGTCCATTGAGTCGGTGATGCCATCCAACCATCTCATCCTCTGTCGTCCCCTTCTCTTCCTGCTCTCAATCTTTCCCAGCATCAGGGTCTTTTCAAATGAGTCAGCTCTTCGCATCAGGTGGCCAAAGTATTGAAGTTTCAGCTTCAACATCAGTCCTTCCAATGAACACCCAGGACTGATCTCCCTTAGGATGGACTGGTAGGATCTCCTTGCAGTCCAAGGGATTCTCATGAGTCTTCTCCATCACCACAGTTCAAAAGCATCAATTTTTCAGTGCTCAGCTTTCTTCACAGTCCAACTCTCACATCCATACATGACCACTGGAAAAACCATAGCCTTGACTAGATGGACCTTTGTTGACAAAATAATGTCTCTGCTTTTCAATATGCTGTCTAGGTTGGTCATAACTTTCCTTCCAAGGAATAAGTGTCTTTTAATTTCATGGCTGCAATCACCAACTGCAGTAATTTTGGAGCCCAGAAAAATAAAGTCAGCCACTGTTTACACTGTTTCCCCATCTATTTGCCATGAAGTGATGGGATCAGATGCCATGATCTTCGTTTTCTGAATGTTGAGCTTTAAGCCAACTTTTTCACTCTCCTCTTTCACTTTCATCAAGAGGCTCTTTAGTTCGTCTTCACTTTCTGCCATAAGGGTGGTGTCATCTGCATATCTGAGACATCCATGGAGACAGCAATCTTTTTTCCCCCCTTGAACTCTGCAACATCATTTTAATTTTCTTTTCCATAGTTTATAATCACCATGTATTTGAGGGAAGAACAGCAGTGTCAGTGTGAACTTCCTGTCTCATCTTATTCAAGTTCAGCAGCTGTTTTATAAAAATCTTCCTTGGGAAGTTTTCAATTTTCTGTGACAAAGTGACCGTTAATAACATACACCATGGGTTGTAATGTTTAAGGTATGAATGGGAATTTCTGTAATTAGCAAAGTCGGAATGACTTGCTGATTCTAAAAATATGTGGTATTTGCTCAAGGTTACACAGTATACTGACAGCAAAGCTAAAGCTTAATAATTGGGTTCTCTTAGATTTGTATTTCTTGAACAAAGCTGTCGGTAGCATATATCAGAAGTGATGGAACTAGGATACTTGATAAATGATTTCTATTGCGATGCTTAACTATTTAAAAAGTGGAGGCATTTCACAGAACAAATCACATCCAGTTTTCATAAGGTCTCAGTTTCAATCTACTGTGAGTTTTTCAAATGTAAATATGTGCATACCAGCCTTTCTTGCTTCTGATAGAAAGCAGAGTTAGGAGGCTACTCCTTATTCTGTCTCTCATGTGGCCCTATTAAGTGTTTAGTTTAGATAAATATGGGGCCTCCCTGGTTGCTCAGATGGTAAAGAATCTGCCTGCAATGCAGGAGACCCAGGTTCAATCCCTGGGTCAGGAAGATCCCTGGAGAAGGGACTGGCAACCCAGTATCCTTGCCTGAAGAATTCCATGGACAGAGGAGCCTGGTGGGCTACTGAGCGACTAACACTTTCACTTTAGATAAATATAAGAGAATAAAAAAATAAGAACAGAAATGAAAAGAGAAGTATTATACATTTCAGGGTCCACAGTTACAAGCATCAGAAACTGACTCTGGTTGATTGAGCAGAAAAAATTTATTACTAGGGTTTTGTGTAGCTCACAAAATTGTTGGGAAGGCTAAACAGGGCTCCAAACCTTAGAAGCAGCCTGCTGAGAAAGGCTACTGTTTCAAGCACTGAGCATTGGATGTTACAGTGAACTAGATGCTTACAGAAACTTGGCTTTACTGAAACGACGACTGCCACCAGCACCAGTGCTATTTCTGTGTAGAACACACCTTGATGTCAATGACATCTGCTGGAATTGGGCAGTGTGTTTATACTTCTCCAGTTATGGGAGCTCAACTATAATCCTACTGATCCCGAAAGCCAATCACCTCTCTTGCCATCCTGAGTAGCAAAATATGAAGCTTTTCTTCAAGCAGGAATCTGCTGTGCTTTGGATATGTCTAATTGATGTACCCCGGCTCACACCTGAAGCTTGCTGCAAACGAGGGGCTGGGGAAGCAAGCTTTCTGTTTTCTATCTTACAGAGCCAAAGCTCTGAACATGGAAACCTCCCCAACCATGACCAGGTACCAAGTGACCAGAAAGTTTGACAGTGTTTTATAGATTTAATAAATGAAAATTGGTAAACAAATAAAGAAGCTGAAGTGTCCACGGTGGTACCTGGGGACCATCCCCTGTGCCAGATGTCCTCCATTTATCCTTCTAAATCCATTTTCCATTCTTCTCCTCCCTGCACTGTGCCACTCGAGGCTTACTTACATGGATTGCATCAACTAGCTTCCTTGCCCTCTGCTCCAACTCAAGTCTGGCCAGTGGGAGGGGCTGGCAGAAGACAGGACGGTAGCAGAAGGGCAAGTTTGGGGCCTTTAGCGCCTCAGTTCCATCCTGGCCGGGCTGCAGGTCATTTCTCTCCTGAAGGCCCCTGTTGGGTGGCCCTCTCCTACAGCTGGAGTTCTGACCACCACTTCTGTCTCCCGCCCCTCCAGGCCCAGTGGTTCCCACCATTGCTAGTGGGGGCACTTACCCATCCCTTGTGACTTCCCTTACCCCCTTGACACTTTGTAAATGGTTTCTTTAAACTCTCCCCAGCTATCCTATTCGCATGTTCTATCAGTTCCCTGACAGGGTCCCAAATGACAAATATATCCATCCTTACTGTGACACACACCTGACCTTATTTTCTCATCTCACCAATAAAATTCCTGAATATATTTCCTTTTGTTTTCTTCTCAAACCCAAATCACTGATTCACTGAATTATATGAAGACAATATTGAAAATATGACAGGAGGAGAAACATATCACTAAGGTTTCAACATTTATTTTCTATAGCTATAGCCAAATCCATTTCATAACTGGCTATGTATCATAAAAACACTTAAAAAATAATGAATTTGAGGCTCCATTTCAGACCAGGAGGAGGGACACCAGGCTATATATATCTTTTTAAAAAGTGTATCAGCTGATTTTGAGGCAAACCACATATAGATGCTAGGGAAGAAGGATTTACTGAAACAACGCAAAGTGATAAACACAGCTCCCACCTTTTTGCATATTCCAATGGACATATTTCCTCCTTCAAGAGTATCACAACTCTGAGAAAGCTAAAATTAGTACCGAGTGGATTTTTTAACAGAAAAATCGAATGTGTCTGAATTCTCATAAAACTCTACAAAGGGCTTCCTTGCTTAAATAGCTGTTTCTCCCAGTTGTTTCTGATTGATGGATAACTTGCTCTTATATTCTTACAGATGTCTTAGCTATTTCTGTCACCAGTAACATGAAATCCTCTGCATGTAAAACCTTTAGCAATATGATGCAATAATGAATCCACTGAAATTTCTGTTGGACTGTGTTTAAAAAATAAAGAAGCCTCAAGAAAACAAGGTCATATAAAGGTAACAAAACAATCAACTGACAATATAGGTATAACCATGCCCTACATCTACTCTTAGAATCATGTATGTTATTACTGGTCTTCAGAATGACAGATGCAGAACTTGCATTATCTTCAGTCTTTAACAATCTTCCAGGGCACTAAGATCTCACATGCAGTGGGGCCCAGTCAAAAAGTTAAAAAAGAAAAACATAAAATCTGTTTTATTACATTCAGTATCTACTAAACGCCACTTATATGCTCAGCTCTCCTCCAAGATTTATGGGGAATGAAAAAGTACAGTCTGTGGTGTGTGCCTTTAAGGTGTTTACAATGTAATGGGATCCTCTCCGTTGCTCAGTTGTATCTGACTCTTTGTGACCTCATGGACCATATTGTAGCCCACCAGGCTACCCTATCCATGGGATTTTCCAGGCAAGAATACTGGAGTGGGTTGCCATTTCCTTCTTCAGAGGATGTTCCCGACCCAGGGATTAAGCCCGTGTCTCCTGCATTGGCAGGCAGATTCTTTATCACAGCGACACCTGGGAATCACAGGAAGAGATAATGGGAACAACAGTAATAATTAATGAAATCATATTAAATGCTAAATGGTATGGCATTCAATGGAGAGAAGTTCAGAGAAATCTGTTATGTTCCTAAGTGATACATATTTCTGTGTTTCTCATGGGTTAACAAGCTTAGACCAGTCAGTCCTGGTGGATGACCCTGCCAACAACTGTGACCACATCTCTCTTCCCAAGGTTTCTCCTAATATGGCTTGAAATTATGTTATATTTTTATCATCTACATCATAGAACTGCTTCTACAGTGATGATTCTAACATCTAGGTGTCTTATATCCTGCACTTATATAATTCATGTTCTGAACCTTTAAAAGTTTATACTCATCCTTCGTCCATTATTCCGGAGAGGCAATGGGACCCCACTCCAGTACTCTTGCCTGGAAAATCCCATGGATGGAGGAGCCTGGTGGGCTACAGTCCATGGGGTCTCTAAGAGTCAGACACGACTGAGCGACTTCACTTTCACTTTTTACTTTCATGCATTGGAGAAGGAAATGGCAACCCACTCCAGTGTTCTTGCCTGGAGAATCCCAGGCACAGTGGAGCCTAGTGGGCTGCCGTCTATGGGGTCGCACAGAATTGGACACGACTGAAGCGACTTAGCAGCAGCAGCAGCAGCAGCAGCAGCAGCAGCAGCAGCAGCAGCAGCAGCAGCAGTCCATTATTCTGCTTGTGTGAGGCCCGTTGTTTCAATTCATTAGGATAATTTGGACCCTACTTCAATTAGTTAATTGATTAGCTTTCCCTTCCAACTCTGGCCACTTGAAACTGCAACATGGATATGAAATTTCAGTGCGGCAGTGAAGTTTGTGAAACCTTGCTG
This sequence comes from Budorcas taxicolor, assembly GCF_023091745.1. Classification (NCBI taxonomy): domain Eukaryota; kingdom Metazoa; phylum Chordata; class Mammalia; order Artiodactyla; family Bovidae; genus Budorcas; species Budorcas taxicolor. Next base: position 129,810,358 of record NC_068910.1, read on the forward strand.
TTTATATCTCGTTTTGTTACAGTGTTTCAAGGCAATGCTCATTCCCTTTCTTTCAGGGGCCCTGGCACTCAGAGCAGCATGGTGACTTACTAGCAAGTGCAGGGCCAGGACGAAGATACCTGTCTATAGGGTAGTGCCTTGGTGCCTTCTCTTTCTTTATTGTTTTTCAAAAGGGGTCTTTTCACTTATTTTTAATTTTACAAGTAACATACTAAGTTTCTAACATTAACATTGCACAAAATCAAACACCACAGAACATCTCCTTTGGCCCTTCGTCCTCTAACCCCACATCCTTCTCCAGAGATATTTACTCCACTTGGCTTGGTATGTATTCATCAAGACTCGTTCCTATGCACTTCTCTGCCTCTGTACATGCTTGAGTTTTTACTAATCTGAATCACTCCAATTACTAATGAGCTTGAGGATCTTACTGGGTTGGCCAAAAAGTTCATTTGGGGTTTTTCCATAACATCTTCTGTATGAACTGCTTATTCTTAACTCTTTTCATAATATTCTCTCTGCTCTGTTTTATAGAGTCTTCACATGAACCTCCCCCCAAAAATGTTGAATAGTACAAGAACATGTACAAAACAATACGTTACAGCCTTAGAGGTCTTCGTTTATGATGGGCATAGATCTATTAACAGACATATGAATGCAATTGTCTAGTCGGCAGTGGATCCCCCCAACCAGCACACAAACTCGGCAAAATCCCTCCATCTTATTCAAATGAATATTACAAGCATCTTTGCAAAATATTGTGCTGCAAAAAAGGTTAATTATGCCTGGTATTCTTCCATTCTATTTTTTAGCTCTATCAGAAAATAATATGAGGCTAACTCAGAGATTTAAAGTTTAGTTCACAAATGTTTATGTAATATGCACTCTAGAATATTATAGAAAGTAATGCTAAGCTCACTCACTTTACAGATTCCATAATCCACATTTTTCTCCTTTAGAGAATCTGTATTTTTGCCTGCCTTAGATTTCTGGCACATGTCCTATTTTCTATTTCCCTGAGACCTATAATCTTTTGTTCAGACTCCAAATCCTGCATACCTGTTCTTTCTGACTCTCTGCTCACTTAGATTGTGTTTCAATTTATTCTTTGTGATATCTGTTATACCTTTCTCAGTTTGAAGATCATGTTCCTTATTGGAGAAGAAAGAAGCAATTGAGCAGCTCTGCCTTTTCTCCATAATCATTTAACAGAATCTTCTCTAGTCAGTCAGTTTATCCGTTCCTTCATCTTACTTCAAACTGTGTGTGTGTTTTTAAAGCCCTTTCTGTGGTCCTTGCCATTTAACACTCCTCAGCTCATTCTGAATTTTTGCCTTTTGTCACTTTCTTAGAGTTTTATAACTTCCTTATTCATCTTGGTCTTTTTTCATCTTTTGTATGTGTCATTTCAAAATATAGACTCATTGGAGAACTCCATGTTGGGTCATATTGGCCTCTGCAGGTAATTATTATAGTACAAAGTTTAATTTTTCTGAGTTTCACCATTAAGGAAAATGGATGTCCTTTTTACTGCCTCTGGCCCTGGGATTATATTTATATTTCTGTTAACTTGTTGATGTTTGTTTTCCTAAAGCCTCAATTACATGTCTATCATGACAAAGGTTTCTTTTTTTTTTTTTTTTCTATTACAGACTCTAGGATGACACAATTCCTTTCTTTTTCTTCAGGAAGGCAAGGACTGCATTTTATTTCATATGCTTGTTGAAAGATTTCTAGCATATAAACAGCACCAAAAAATCCCTCCTTGCTGATCAGACTGAGTCAAGTGTAGCAGCTCCCTTCATTCTTTCTTACACTTTCTGAAAGATCAAATTATTAGGAAGGCAAGCCAAGAATGTATTAAATTCTAAGATTGTTGTAGAGATTTTGAACAGATGTCTAAGTAGTTGAAGTAACATAGCCATATTATATCTTGCCTCTGTGACATTTTTATCATTTGATTTAGGGAAGCATCCTCCCGTTCAGCCTGGCATTCTTAGCATGCTCCTATAAATAACAGCACTCTCTCATTCTCATCTAATCCTCTCCATATGCTGTCTGCTATGCTTGTGGATTCCATACATTCGCAGTTTTGACACACTGTGGTACTATATATCCATTTTTATCAGATCTGCTTACATTGAGAAACACATACCATTTCATTGCTTAAACCAGTTTCATTTCCCCAAGCCTCAGTAAGATCTAAGAAATTGTATTTATCTGTGTGGTGGATGCTATGATGTACCACCCATTCCCCCTTTAGGAATAAAGGAAGTATCACTCAAGCTATTGGGAATGACTCTGAAGCTGGTCTTCACCTGTCAGTCTCTTTGGGAACTGTCTCAGTTGAGGAGAGCTGCATCATCTCCCAAGGCCATGCCCTTTCCAGAGTAGCCTGTAGTCATTCAGTGACTGACCAGTGTGGGAATAAAGTCCACCCCCTCTTGCCTCCATTCAGGTTAGCTCTGGAGGGTCATCCCGACAAGGTTGGTGAGACATTCCGTTGAGGTGGCAATGAAACTCCACTTGTTCCTCTGCTCAGTTTTGCTCCTTCCCTTCCAGTTCACAGGTATTAACCCTAAGAGCACTCCCTAGTCAGCATCCTGCAAGCTGAACTCCATCTCAGCATTTGTTTCCTGAGAAGTCCTATCTTGTATTATCTTATACACTGAAACATGACAAAATGAGCCGTAAGTATTATTCTCAGCCTGGTTCTCTGTAAGTTTCTTAGAATTACTGGGCTTCTTTTTCTCCCAGAGTGACTCTTCTTTCTACACTACTCATATTTATGACCATTTCTGTAATTTAGAAGTTTCTTCTAAGTCTTTTTCTCTCTTCTCTTCAAACTTCATGTGGAGCCCTTTGGCTAGTAAGCTTTGTCCCTAATCTTCCTAACATGCATCACCTGTTTTGCCAGGAATCTGTCATTTTGGTACTATAAATCAGAGTTGAGAAGAAAAAGTATTGACTCCATCTTCTGAGATACCTGTTCACTTCCAGTAATCTTAATCTTTCAAAGGCACAACTTTCAAGTGAAAGAGCTAAGACAGTTCTGGTACATTCAGTTCTCTGCCTGAAACCCTCCCCAACCAGCAGCTCGGGGTCCACTGTCTGAGGGGATTCAGAGTGAAGTACCGCCTCGTAGTGGGCTCTGTCTTCAGAGGTGTGCTTGGGGGCCAGTGACCCCCAGTGTGTTAGTTTGGGTCCTCCAGAAAGCAGGGTGGGTCAGAATCAAGAGTTCAAGAGTCAAGATAAAGGGGGTGGAAGCACACTAGGGCAGGGAAAGACTTCATAGGTAGTTCTGACAGCAGTGAAAGGAAAGTAGAGAAGAAGCATTGTTGGGTGGAGAGAGCTGCAACTGTGCTGCAGACCTAACCACCTTGTACATACACAACAAGTAAATGGTAGCAATTCAGGCAAAGAGAGGAACAGGATTCACATCAAGTCTTACAACATCTTCCTCAAGAACTATTCTCAGTCTTAAATTCTTCCTCATAAATAAATTATTTTATTAGTAGTAGTGTTAATACTGATCACTGATGTTGTTCAGTAGCTAAGTAGTGTCCAACTCTTTGTGACCTCATGGACTGCAGCACACCAGGCTCCTCTGTCCTCCACTCTCTCCCAGAGTTTGCTTAAATTCATGATAGTGATTACCATCCAGGGACTATTCTGCACATCTTAGAACCATACAAGAACCTGTTTGCTCTTCACAACAATGAACTCTATGAAGTGGGTACTACTGTTTCCTACATTTTGCAGACAGTAAAACTGCGGGAAAGAGAAAGTGCAATGACTTTTCCAAGGTCATATAACCTAGTGGTCCCCAATCTCTTTGGCACCAGGGATCAGTTTTGTGGAAGACAATTTTTCCATGGACCAGGGGCAGGGGAATGGTTTCAGGATGATTCAAGTGCATTACATTTATTGTGCACTTTGTTTCTATTATTATTACATTGTGATGTATCATGAAGTTCTTATACAACTCACCATAATGCAGAATCAGTGGGGAGCAGCTATAGATACAGAAGAAACATCACTAGATCACCCACCGCTCACTTGCTGCTGTGAGGGCCGGTTCCAATCAGGGTTGGGGACCCCTGATACAACCAACAAAAGGTGAGGCCAGGGTATAGATGATATTAGCTGGGTACAACCCCCCTATGAACCCCCAGACTACAATGCCCAGTGAAAGATTCATCAAGCCTCCCTATGGTGCCTCAACAAAACTTTAAGTATATGGTTACTTGATAAAGAATACATGGTTACTTGGTATGCCACACCTTTTCACAAGGGCTGCTGACTCTGGGGCTTCTGAGCGGCTCTTTTAAGACTGAAAACTGGTTTTCTTCTAAATTTTTACTTCCCCTTCCTCCTTTCTGAGCAGCCTTGGTCTATTAGCAAAGCAATTAACACCTGGAAAGGAGTTCACTTCCCCAGTGGCATTCTACAATAATTTATTTCTTTCCACCTGTTTGCTAAGCCTATCCAATGAGTCTCTTGGTCTAGGTACCTGTGAGAATCCTCTTAAATTCACTTTGGTTTTTTTGTAAATTGTTTTTTTCATCCCTTAGGAAACAAGCAAAGCAGTGAATGCTTAATAATAAATTAACATGAAAAGTGCACTAATTCATTTTAGAAAGATTTTTCTATTGGAAGCTTTTTGCAGTTAACCTTCCATCTCCCATTACAGAAAATTAAATTAACAAGAATGTCCAATTCCCCAAGCAAGCTGGTCAATTCATATTTCAATGTAAAGCAAAGTTAATATTTATGGTTGTTCATCTAATTTTTCTCTAGAGAGTCTATTCATTTGATTAATGTTTCTCCTTGTAACTCTCTCACTTACCTTGTGAATCCCTCCAATCCAGTTTTTTCCTTGTCTGGGAATGATTTATGAATTTCTGCCCTGAGTATAAGAAAATGTTCATGCAAGTGGTCCATAGCATACATATCACAGAGGAGCTACTCATGGGACAAGGAAATCCACATCATTTTTCTCATCATCTAAAGCAGGGTAGTTAGACATCCATGAAATTTAGGTTAGTGTACCAGCACTGGACGGACAATACTGATTGGTCATAATATTGTATAATATATGGTATCAGTTGTTCGGTTTAACTGTGAACCCAATGCTGTGTTCTTTCACCAAGTTTGTGGATGTAATAAGTTTCCTCAAAGCTTGTGGAGCATTCTCTAGGTTCCAGGAAAGCTAGGGCCATGATTCCCAAATCATAGTCCATGATGATCTTTGAGTTTAGACTGACGGGGTATAACGGTGGCAGCCTTTGGCCAAATTCAGAGCAACTCTGCCAAACAACCCAATAATATGAGGTGTGGTGTACACAGCACATAGCCCTCAGAGTCATCTGGACGCACCCCCTTGATGGTTCACACTGTGGCATCACTGGGGGTAAGAGACTAAAACTCATGCCTATCTGCCTGCTGCCTCTGGCTGGCCTTTCCATGGTGCCAGACACCTGGGGATGGGGGAACCCACGGATGAGGGAGCCATGGCAGTCCTGCCCACTGCCTCATACAAGTGCTGTCCTCTCAACTCCCGCACAAGGCAGCAGCGGCCACACCAGGGCCTGCTGCCCTCCTTGCCAACCTCCAGGAGTCAACAGCAGCTTTCTCCACAGTCATTTTCACTTGGTAAAGTGGCCCAGAGGTGACACTGGGAAGAGGCCCAGGTGCTAAGGACTGCCTGACAAAGTGGGATGAAGGGTTCAGGGAGAGGCTCCGGGGCTGTCTGAGTGAGAGACGGTCCCAGTGCAGATGTGTGACTGGTGACGACCTCTTCTAGTCAGCACTGGCTTCTCTGAAATGGGCTGGGGAGCCCTGTGAGCCATTCACAAGGCCAGGAACTGTATTACTGAGAAGCCCTGTGAGCTGCTGACAAGAAGGGGAAACAACCAATGCCTGACCTCTGCCTTCCTCTACTTACAAGGAGAAACTTGGGTGATTTTTCATTGACTGAGTTTCCACGGGCTCCCCTCCCCAGTGATCTGGCGAGTACCCTGTGAGAATCACTCATGTGGTTAGCTCTCACCTGATGGAAAGTCAGAAAACTTTCTGGCCAAAAGAAAGAAAAAGAAGACCCCTGCCTGAGACATTTGTGCCACTCTCTAATGGACCAGGTGGGTCAGGAACTAACGTGGCTCAGCTGCCCTGGCCTGGAGGTAGTCCTGTCTGACTGCCTGTGGGATATTCTGACTGAGGAGGGGCTAACTGTCTCAAGCACAAGCCATTACAATTCAAGGGGGACCTCAGTTATATCAGAGTCCATGCCATCTGGACGTCTCCTCTTTTGGTCTTTAAAGGAATCCATTAATCTGGTAGTGGTTCCAAATTTCCTGAACTGGAAACCATATTTGGGTCAAATCTTGTGCCATATCACTCCAACCGCCCTCTCAGTTGTTGTTTAGTCACTAAGTCGTGTCTGACTCTTTTGCAACTGGACCATAGCCTGCCAGGCTCCTCTGTCCATGGGATTTCCCACGCAAGAATATTGGAGTGGGTTGCCATTTCCTTCTCCAGAGGATCTTCCCGACCCAGGGATCGAACCCATGTCTCTTGTGTCAGTTGCATTAGCAGGTGGATTTTTTTTTTTTTACCACTGAGCTTCTTGGTAAGTTCTTGCCCCCTCGGGTTGGAAACAAATCCAAAACAGAGCATCTAAGGTATTGGCAATCAAATGTCCACCATACCTAAGGACAGTCTGTCAGGGTGCATCCTGCAGAAACATTTAATCTTCTAGGTAATACAGCCTAGACTCAAAACCAGCTGGGAGATGGGGAAAGTTGGCCCTTCCAATGGTCACAAATTAGGGTGACCTACCTAGGCTTCATTCTCACAGAAGGTCAGAGAAGCCTACCCCAGGAAAGGAAATTAGCCATTTTCAGTTTTGGCCCTCCTAAACTGGAAGACAGCTTAGAGATTTCCCGGGCATGGCCAGGTTTTGCTGTGTCTGAATCCCTAACTATGATCTAATAGCTTGGCCTCTATATGAAATGTTAAGAGGAAAAGACGATGATTCTTTTGAATGGAATTCAGAATGTGAAGGGGCCTTTCAAGAATTGGAAAAGCAATTATTTTAAGCCCCTGCCATGGCCCTCCCAGATTTAGCTAAATCCTTTGACCTTCACATTCATGAGAGAAGGGGACTTGCCTTTGAGGATATTAGCTCAAAAACTGGGATTGCTTACTGAGGTGGTTGCTTATTTCTCTAAACAATTGGATCAAACTGGTAAAGGACAGCCTTTTTGCCCATGGGCAGTAGCAGCTACTACAACCCTGCCAAAGGGGGCTGAAAAGTTAATGTTCAGTCAGCCGATCATTATATGGACTCCACACCAAGTTCAGCTGTGGTAAGTTCTAAGTGAATGGAATGGCTATCCCTCAGAAGGTCAAGTCCAGACAACCCAGGGGATACCGTAAAAACCTGACACGTGCTAAATCCTGCCACCCTGCAGACTGCCATCCTACGCACAGAAATGGGGCTCCTGGAGCATAACTGTATAGAAACCATACACACCATCTATTCCAGTTGCCCCAACCTAGGAAGTGGTCCTCTCCCAAGTGCCGAAGAGGACTGGTTCACAGATGGAGCAGTTTTATGAGAGAGGTGAAAAGGCTAGCAGGATACGCACTAGCCTCCCTGACCCAAGTCATAGTGGCACTATGCCCAGGGACTTCAGCCCAAAAGGCCAGCCTGATTTCCCTCACTCAGCCCTTAGAGCTCAGGTCAGAGGAGACCTTGAATATTTATATAGATTCTCAGCATGTGTACGCCATCCTACACACACCAGGGCTATTTGGGAAGAAAGAGGTATGCTCACTGTGGAGAATAAGAAGGCAAAACAAGGCTTAAGTGTATTGATGCCCTTCAAAGCGGTAAAGCTTTCAAAAAGGTAGCAGTGATTCATTGTAGGGGTTGCCAGAAGGGGGATATAGAGGTTATAAAGGGAAACAACAAAGAAGATGCAACTGCCAAAAGGGGGGTCCAAGACCCTGTAACTTGGCAACTAACTATCCCTCATACCTTGAAGGCCAGCTCCATCCAACTACTCCCCAATCTACACAAAGGAAGAATTAAGAGCCCGAAGATGGAGTTTCAGTAGAGATCTAGGAGGCCATGGGCAGCTAGTTAATGAACATGGGTGATACTTTTTTCCTCAAACTTCAGCTTGCCCGGCTGCCAGGGAGGCTTATCAAGGAACTCATTATGGGAGGGTAGCTCTATATAACTCATCAGCTGAGATCATGGTAACTCCAGGTGTGAAAAGTATAATCAGTCAGATGAATGAGAGGTGCCCCATCTGCACAATGAACAACTCCAACACCAGACCCCACCCCCTCCCCCAGATAAGGCCCCTCAGACCAGTTAGACATATCCTGGGGAAGACTGGAAGGCTGATTTCACTGTCATGCCAAGAGCATCTGGCAACTTCAGGTATCTCTTGGTGCTAGTGGATACGTTTTCAGGGTGGGTAGAAGCATTCTCCACTAGACCTGAAACTGCAGCCAAAGTGGCTAAATAGTAAAGGAAAATAATCCCCAAGTTTTGGCTCCCAGGATCTCTACAAAGTAATAATGGTCCAGAATTTGTGTCTCAAGTGATGAAGAGATAAGGAGTCCATATAATGGACCTTGCACTCATCTTGGGGGCCCCAGTTGTTGGGTAAAGTAGAGACATCCAATCAGAACTTGAAGCAGGCCTTTAGGCAGGTTGTGTCAAGAAACAAGAAAATTTGGTCAAGTTGCTTCCATTTGTCCTGTTTCTTATTCAGTTAACTCCATGAGATAAAGTTAAGTGCGCACAAGAGAGGGGATGTATATATACTCATGGCTGATTCACATTGATATACGGTAGAAATCAACACAACATTGTAAAGCAATTATCCTCCAATTAAAAATAAATTTTAAAAATATGAAGAAAAAAAAGTTAAGTGTATTTGAACTCATGTATGATCGACCTATTCCCAAGCCTGAGGGAAGGGACAGAAACCTTAACTGCTTTGAAATGGAACAACTCAAATGTGCCCTTCAGGTAGAAGAAACCATGAAAGCCCTCATGAAATAGAGTAACCAGGTGCTGCCTGCATCCACTGACCTGGCCTTACACTACTTCTGGCAGGAGACTGGATAACCTAAAAATCTAGAAGAGTGGCAGCCTGCAAGTCCAATTCACTCCTAAGGAGAATGGACCCCACTTGGTGATCCTAACCACGCATTCCATCCTGAAGTTGCCAGGGTCACTCTGTGGTTACATCACGTGAGTGAAGAGGCCCCCAAGCCCCAACCTCTGGACAAACAACCTGGGACAATGAAACCCCTTGACTACTCATGAAAACCTCTCTGACCTGAGGCTTCTCTTGCAGAAAACAACAGAAGTGTGATCAGGGATATTCAGGCCTTGGCAGTAAGCCTCAACATCAGGGCACATGTAGCCTAAGGGCAAAATACCTAGATGGGCTTCCCAGGTGGTGCTAGTGGTAAAGAACTCGCCTGCCAATGCAGGAGATGTAAGAGACTCGGGTTCGATTCCTTGGTTGGGAAAATCCCCTGCAGGAGGCATGACAACCCACTCGAGTATTCTTGTCTGAAGAATCCCCATGGACAGAGGAGTCTGGTGGGCTAGTCTATGGGGTTGCAAAGAGTCAGACACAACTGAGTGTCCAACGCAACACAAAAGACCTAAATAAAGGCATTTTTAGGAAAACAATTTGAATGCGATCATATTCTCTTGTGATCAAATTTGAATGTGATCATAATCTTTTGAGCCACGTGTTTTGAATTAATTGATTAGTTAATTAATTTTGATTAACATATAGTTGATATTCAGTATTATACATTACAGGCATACAATACAGTGATTCATAATTTTTAAAGGTTGCATGCGTGCTAAGTCACTTCAATCCTGTCCAGCTCTTCGCGACCTCACTGACTATAGCCTGCCAGGCTCCTCTGTTCATGGTTTTCTCCAGGCAAGAATACTGGAGTGGGTTACCATGCCCTCCTCCAGGGAATCTTCCTGACCCAGGGATCCAACCAGGGTCTCTTGTACTGCAGGTGAATTCTTTACAGTCTGAGCCACCAGTGTGAAAGTTAGACAAAAGATGGTGGCTCAGGGATACCAACAGTCAGGGCTGAGGTCTAGTGAGCCCCAAATGTACCTAAAGGCAGCTGAGAAGTTCTGCTCCTCTACCCAGGGGTATGACATTGCCTGAAATCAACAGAAAGCAGAAGATGAACCTGTGCCCCCTCAATACCCCTCAAGAATGAGGAGCAGGACAAAAGACAGAAGAGAGATTTGTCACTGGCAAAGCCCACTAACAATTCCCAGGCAGAGGAGAGTCCCTTGGACTGCAAGGAGATCCAGCCAGTCCATTCTGAAGGAGATCAGCCCTGGGATTTCTTTGGAAGGAATGATGCTAAAGCTGAAACTCCAGTACTTTGGCCACCTCATGCAAAGAGTTGACTCATTGGAAAAGACTCTGATGCTGGGAGGGATTGGGGGCAGGAGGAGAAGGGGATGACAGAGGATGAGATGGCTGGATGGCATCACTGACTCGATGGACATGAGTCTGAGTGAACTCCGGGAGTTGGTGATGGACAGGGAGGCCTGGGGAGCTGCAATTCATGGGGTCGCAAAGAGTCGGACACTACTGAGCGACTGAACTGAACTGAACTGAAACCTTTTTCTTTTTCTTTGTGCTTCATTTAGTTTCACTTGCTTAAAGGGTGCTGTGTGCAAAGGTCTTGTTCCCAGCACTTCAAACAAGTTCCTAGGCTGAAATGGCTGCACCAGTACCTCAGCTCAGGGGTGTGTACAGAGACTCTGCTCATAACACCCAATTCAAGATGGCGGCAGAGTGCCGCGGTTAGAGACGCTGCGCTCCTCACGGTGATCTGGTCCGGGAAGGGCAGAGCTGCGCATGCGTTGTGAGAACTCTGCGCCGTCCCAGCTGATTAAATCCATATAAAGCAGCACCCTCCCCTCCCCCCACGGTTGGTCTTCTGGGGAGAGCAGGGGCCGTAGGAGTTGAGCTAACATCTTCATTCTTTGATCAAATAACGAAGCTTCCCTATGCTTCTGAACCAAACTGTAACTTGTTCTATCAGTGTTAGTGACACCAGGCAAAAAGACCTTTGTTGGGGACTGACTTGGGAGGGTTGGTTAACAAAGAAAATTTTGGAAAAAAAGCAGGATTGAAAGAGCCATACTACCTGGTTTCACAGCTTCCTAAAAAGCTTGTTTAATCAGCATTGTGGTACTGGTAAAAAGATAGGTTTATAGCGGTCAAAACTGCAGTATTTGTAAAAAGATAAGCAGGTAGATCAGTGAAGCAGAATAGAGAATCCAGAAATAAACCCACACAAATATGATCTATTTATTGGGTTTTGACAAAAGGGTAAATGAAATTCAATGGAAGAACAGTTGTTTCAACAAAAGGTGCAGGAATGGGGCTTACCGGGGTGGTCCAGTGGCTAAAACTCCCAGCTCCCAGGGCAGGGGTCCTGGGTTCAGTCCCTAGTCAGGGAACTAGATCTGGCATGCCACAACCAAGACCCAGTGCAGTCAAATAAATGAACAAATATATTCTTTAAAAAGGTGAAGAAACAACTGGATGCCCAAATGCCATGAAAGTGAATCTCAAACCATGCTCCAAACTTTATACAAAAGTTAACTCAAAATGGGTCATGGGCCTAAATACAAAAGGTAAAACTATAAAACTTTGAAGAGAAAACAGAGGAGAAAATCTCTGTGAGTTTGAGGTAGACATGGAGTTCTTAAATAGGATAGCAAAAGCATGATTTCCAAAAGAAAAAAATTAATAGATGGAATTTGATAAAAATTTCAGTTTAGTTCCGTTGCTCAGTCATGTCCGACTCTGCAACCCCATGGGCTGCAGCCCCATGTCAGGCTTCCCTGTCCATCACCAACTCTCAGAGCCTACTCAAACTCATGTCCATTGAATTGGTGATGCCTTCCAACCATCTCATCCTCTATTGTCCCCTTCTCCTCCTGCCTTCAATCTTTCTTCCAATGAGTTAGTTATTCACATCAGGTGGCCAAAGCATTGGAGCTTCAGCTTCAGAATCAGTCCTTCTAATGTATATTCAGGACTGATTAACTTTAGGATTGACTGGTTTGATCTCATTGCAGTCTGAGGGACTCTCAAGAGTCAAAATTTAAAGTACTGCAAAGATAAGTCATAGATGGGGGGTGAATATTTGCATATCACAAATCTGACAAAGGATTTTTATCCAAAACATATAAGAAATTCTCTAAATTCAACAGTAAGGAAGGACACAACTGGAAAAAATGGACAGAAGATTTTAACAGATATTTCATTAAAGAAGTTAATACATGGGTGTCAAATAAACACATGGAAAGGTATTCAATATCATTATTTGTTACAGATATGCAAATTAATGAAAAAAATTGTGGGTGTTTGTGCTAAGTTGCTTCAGTTGTATCTGATCTTTGCTACCCTATGGGCCATAGCCCTCCAGGCAAGAATACTGGAGTGAGTTGCCATGACCTCCTGGGAGCATCTTTCCCACCCAGGGGTCAAATCTACATCTCTTACATCTCCTGCATTGGCAGGTGGGTTCTTTACCACTAGCACCACCTGGGAAGCCATGAGAATGTACCTGATGCAAAGAGTTGACTCATTGGAAAAGACTGATGCTGGGAGGGATTGGGGGCAGGAGGAGAAGGGGACGACAGAGGATAAGATGGCTGGATGGCATCACGGACTCGATGGACGAGTCTGAGTGAACTCCGGGAGTTGGTGATGGAAAGGGAGGCCTGGCGTGCTGCAATTCATGGGGTCGCAAAGAGTCAGACATGACTGAGCGACTGAGCTGAACTGAACTGAAAACTAAACAAGCTGACAAGCCCTAGAGATGCTGAGGTTGCAAAGCAATAGTAACTCGTACATTGCTGATAAAAACACAAAGTGGGATAGCAACTTTATGAGAAACTGCCAGTTTCTCATAAAGTTAAACAGATTTATCATACTACCCCACAATCCCACTCTTAGGTATCTGTCCAAGAGAAATGGAAATTTGTGTTTACCCAAAAGCCTCTGTGCAAATATTTACAACTAGAAACAACCCAAAGGTCCTTCAACTAGTGAATGGATAAACAAACTGTAGAACATCCATATAGGGGAACAATACTCAGTAACAAAGAATGAGCTATTGACAGAGTCACCGAAATGGATGACTTTCAAAAGCACTTTTCTAAGTGAAATAAGCCATATTCAAAGGCTACATTCTGTACCATTCTCTTTATATGACAATCAAGAAGGGGTGAAACTATAAGGATAGAGAATAGGCAAGGGGTCTCCAGGAACTAAGGAAAAGGGAAGTTTTTGACTACAAACAGTAGCATGTATGATGGAGTTTTTAAGGTTATGGAACAGTTCAATTATAATTGTGGTGGTGGATACAGGGCTTTTCATGTTTGTCATGACTCAGAACTCTATGCCCAAAAGTATGATATGCCCAAAATTATTCACATAATTCACTTATGTGAATTAAAATAATCTGATTAAGAACTGCCAACAAATTCAAACTGGTATTTATTAAGCACCTATTTGGTGTGATCATACATCTAGAGCCAAACATCCTGGAATGTGAAGTCAAGTGGGCTTTAGAAAGCATCACTATGAACAAAGCTAGTGGAGGTGATGGAATTCCAGTGGAGCTATTTCAAATCCTGAAAGATGATGCTGTGAAAGTGCTGCACTCAATATGCCAGCAAATTTGGAAAACTCAGCAGTGGCCACAGGACTGGAAAAGGTCAGTTTTCATTCCAATCCCAAGGAAAGGCAATGCCAAAGAATGCTCAAACTACCGCACAATTGCACTCATCTCACACGCTAGTAAAGTAATGCTCAAAATTCTCCAAGCCAGGCTATAGCAATACGTGAACCGTGAACTTCCTGATGTTCAAGCTGGTTTTAGAAAAGGCAGAGGAACCAGAGATCAAATTGCCCACATCCACTGGATCATGGAAAAAGCAAGAGAGTTCCAGGAAAACATCTATTTCTGCTTTATTGACTATGCCAAAGCCTTTGACTGTGTGGATCACAATAAACTGTGGAAAATTCTGAAAGAGATGGGAATACCAGACCACCTGACCTGTCTCTTGAGAAACCTATATGCAGGTCAGGAAGCAACAGTTAGAGCTGGACATGGCCAATGCAGGATACAGCATGCTTGGGGCTGGTGCACGGGGATGACCCAGAGGGATGTTGTGGGGAGGGAGGTGGGAGGGGGGTTCATGTTTGGGAACTCATGTACACCCGTGGTGGATTCATGTCAAGGTATGGCAAAACCAATACAGTACTGTAAGAAGAAATTCTCTTTCAAGAAGCCTTTCAAATTGAGTGGCCTGTCCTTCAAGAGAAATCGGAAGGAGGGTGGGGGTGATTCTTCTGCCTCCTCACCCACAGAGGAAGAGCAGGAGCAGGGGGAGATCAGTGCCTGCGGCAAGGAGGGCACTGCCCAGGAAGGGAAGGCTGCTGCCACCCCCGAGAGCCAGGAGCCCCAGGCCAAAGGGGCAGAGGCCAGCGCTGCCACCAAGGGAGGAGACACAGAAGAGACAGGGCCCCAGGCCGCAGAGCCATCCACTCCCTCGGGGCCAGAGAGTGACCCTGCACTAGCCAGTGAGCAGAATGAGTAGCTGGGTGGGGGCAGGTGGGTGATCTCTAAGCTGCAAAAACTGTGCTGTCCTTGTGAGGTCACTGCCTGGACCTGGTGCCCCAGCTGCCTTCCTGTCCCCAGAAAGGAAGGGGCTGTTGCCCCCTAGCCATGTTTCCTCTCCTTCTCTCCCTCCTGTGGATTCTCCCATCATCCATCTGGTCTTCCTCTTAAGGCCAGTTGAAGATGGTCCCTTGCAGTTTTCCCAAGTTAGGTTAGTGATGTGAAATGCTCCTGCCCTTGGCCCTACCTCCTTCCCTGTCCCCACCTGTGCCGAAGGCAATTGCTGGTTTTCTTCCCCAATTCTTTTCCAAGTAGGTTTTGTTTACTCCCCAAACTCCTGAGCCAGATGTGGGGGTGCCTACACTCCCAAACCCTGAGTGTCCAGCCTTCCTGTTGAGTTTTTAGTCTCTTGTGCTGTGCCTAGTGGTACCTGGGCTGGGGAGAACACTGCCCCTGTCTAGGTTTTTATAAATGTCTTACTCAAGTTCAAACCTCCAGCTTGTGAATCAACCCGTGTCTCCTTTTTTGACTTGGTAAGCAAGTATTAAGCTTTGGGGTGGGCGGGAGGTCTGTAATGTGAAACAACTTCTTGTTGTCTTCTTTTCCCCCTCCCATAGTTGTAAATAACTTTTTTTTTTTAAGTCTTCGGAACACCACACATTGGTCTTTATTATTATTGCTAATCAAAAATCCATTTAGTGAAGGGAAAAAATGAGTTCAGCTAGTGTGGTTTGAAAAATAGCCCGGAAGCTGCTTTCTAATGATGTTTTTTTTTTTTTTTTTAACTTTTTATTTTAACTTTTAATGGCCAAACCCCAGATTTGTACTTTTTTTTTCTAACTGCTAAAACCATTCTCTTCCACCTGGTTTTACTGTAACATTTGAAAAAGGAATAAATGTTGTCCCTTTAAAAAAAAAAAGAAGAACTGGACATGGAACAGCAGACTGGTTCCAAATAGGAAAAGGAGTACGTCAAGGCTGTATATTGTCACCCTGCTTATTTAACTTATATGCAGAGTACATCATGAGAAACGCTGGACTGGAAGAAACACAAGCTGGAACCAAGATTGCCGGGAGAAATATCAATAACCTCAGATATGCAGATGACACCACCCTTAAGCCTCTTGATGAAAGTGAAAGAGGAGAGTGACAAAGTTGGCTTAAAGCTCAACATTCAGAAAACGAAGATCATGGCATCTAGTCCCATCACTTCATGTGAAATAGATGGGGAAACAGTGGAAACAGTGTCAGACTTTATTTTTTGGGGCTCCAAAATCACTGCAGATGGTGACTGCACCCATGAAATTAAAAGATGCTTACTCCTTGGAAGAAAAGTTATGACCAACCTAGACAGCATATTCAAAAGCAGAGACATTACTTTGCCAACTAAGGTCCATCTAGTCAAGGCTATGTTTTTTCCAGTGGTCATGTATGGATGTGAGAGTTGGACTGTGAAGAAAGCTGAGCACCGAAGAATTGATGTGTTTGAACTGTGGTGTTGGAGAAGACTCTTGAGAGTCCCTTGAACTGCAAGGAGATCCAACCAGTCCATTCTGAAGGAGATCAGCCCTGGGATTTTTTTGGAAGGAATGATGCTAAAGCTGAAACTTCAGTACTTTGGCCACCTGATGCAAAGAGTTGACTCATTGGAAAAGACTGTGATGCTGGGAGGGATTAAGGGCAGGAGGAGAAGGGGACGACCGAGGATGAGATGGCTGGATGGCATCACGGACTTGATGGATGTGAGTCTGAGGGAACTCCGGGAGTTGGTGATGGACAGGGAGGCCTGGCGTGCTGCAGTTCATGGGGTGGCAAAGAGTCAGACACGACTGAGCGACTGAACTGAACTGAACTGAACTGATAGTAGGGCCTGGACTAGTGGTATGAGGAAAACAAAGCCTTCTAGTAAGCTCCTTCTCTCTGAAGGCACCAGTCCACTGCAAGACACAAACAGGTACACAAATAACTACTATTTACTTAGAATATGTGCCTAACACAGGAACAATGAAGGTGTAAATGGAGAAGACTGGATTCTTAAAAGGAGAATTGTAAGCTTGGAGAACTGTAAGGCTGAATTGCAGCAGAAATAAATCAGATTGTATGCTCATCAAAAATCAGATGGGAAAAGGTTATGAGGGTGGAAAAATGTGATTATTGATCAGAGAGGGTAAGGTAGTAAAAGCAAACTGTAAAGGTAATGAGATTGAATCAATGCATGTAATGCTATTTTTTAAAAAAGGCTAGTCAAATAATTCAGTACTGATTCCCTACCATGAAGGGAAATGAACAGATAAAGCTTGTGGTGTGAAGTTGTGTTGACTTTAGATTCCACGAGCAATTTCTTTATCTATTCTGCCCTCATAAAAAAGGCTCCCTACTGATAGAAGAAAAAGGCAGGTCTCCTGTAAGGGGAATATAAAGGTTATTATCAGGAGAGACCTCTGTCCCTTCTGAGTGTGAGGGAGTCATCTGGTAGCTTGATCCTAGAGAGGACGTTGGTGACAAAGAGGTATAAAATGAAAACTCTCTCTTTATAGCATCATGTGTCTGGGATAGATGTTCTCAAATCATGGCCCTAGGATAGCCACAAAACTTCATTTGGGAACTTGGAGATACAGGCTTTATGCCCAAACTACTGAATCAGAAACTCTGGGGTTAAAATGGCACCCCACTCCAGTGTTCTTGCCTGGAGAATCCCAGGGACGGCAGAGCCTGGTGTGCTTCCGTCTATGGGGTCAGACAGAGTCGGACACGACTGAAGTGACTTAGCAACAGCAGCAGCAGCAGCAGCAGGCTCAGCAATCTGTGCCTCAGCAAGCCCTCTGTGTAATTCCAGTGAATATTTGAGGATTTTGAGAGTTTAAGAAGATGTCAAAACTGAATGCTAGGGACTTTCTTGGTGGTCCAGTGGTTAAGACTTCTTCCAGCACAGAGGGTGGCAGTTGGATCTCTAGGCAGGGAGATAAGATCTCATGAACCTGTCAGTCAAAAAGCCAAAACAAAGAAACAAAACAGAAGCAATATTGTAACAAATTCAATAGAGACTTTAAAAATGGTCCACATCAAAAATCATAAACAAACAAACAAACAAAAACTCTGAATACTATAATTAACCACAGTAACTGGCTGAAGCTGAAAAAGGAACATTAAGTTCTAGAGAGCCCTCACTCAGACTCTCCAGACCAATGAACAATGGGGCTTGTTAAATCAATCACATAAGACCTAGGGTCTGGCTCCATTCTATCCAAAGAAGTAGTTTTCAATGCTTACTTGGCATAACCACCTTGAATCTTTGTAAAGCACTTACAAAATTCTGACTTTTCCTTCTAAGTAAATAGTCACTGAATTTGTTTCTGTTTTTAACTGATTAATGTGTTCTTGTCAAAGAAATAAACTTTGCTTTCTTCTTCTTCTTCTTCTTCTTCTTTTTTTTTTTTTTTACTGTTAAAGCTCTGGTGGTCTTTGTTTCGTTTACAGAGAACAGGCAGTCAACAGTGACTCTGCAATGTAAGTTTTCTTTTTCATCCCTGAACAAGTTCTTTAGAACTTGAAGGCCTATATTCCAAACCTTGTGTCAACCCAAATTGCTGGAAGGCCTTGGGCAAACTAGTTAACATCCTGGGAGTCAGTTTTCTCATCTGTAAAGAGCAAGGAAGTAATTATCCTACCCACCCCAACTGGCCTAATGGCTGTGAAGTTGCTTAGCAAAGGGAGAAGCAGATGCACATGCAATTATCATTTTGTGGGCCTTCCTCAATACTGCACTCAACACCCTCAGTTTTCCTCCCTGTCATCAGAGCAGCCCACAAGGAAAGCCTGTAGCCTGAGCATGGTCCAGTCTGCTCTGATGGTCCAGCCTGCAGGCAACCATCATTGTTTTAGAATTACACTGAGTGAATGAAACAGCAGAAAACATTTCAGCCTGAGGGATCATCGATAAAAACATTAGATGATTCTAGGAATACATTATAGACTTTGCATCAGAACCTGGAAACGACCTGGCAAGCTGCTGTGAGGTTTACAACAAAAAATATTCTTCAGATGCTTGGAATAAGCAACTGGCTTACAGCAAGTCTTCTGAGATTCGCTCAACGGCGATCCATTTAAGTGTTCTCCATGCAGAGTATCTCATTATCTGACACAAACAAATAGGGTACGGCTGATGCCAGTGTCCAGTGGTCCTAGGAAATAAAATTGCTGCTTCCGGTGTGGTAGTTTAGTCGCTAAGCTGTGTCTGTATCTTGGAACCCGTGGACTGTAGCCTGCCAGGCTCCTCTGTCCATGGGATTCTCCAGGCAAGAATACTGGAGTGGGTTGCCATTTCCCTCTCCAGTGGATCTTCCTGACCCAGGAATCGAACCCGGGTCTACTATATTATAAGCAGACTCTTTACCAACTGAGCTACGAGGGAAACATAAACTGCTGCTTTTGGGAAGTAGGTGGTAATTTATGTTGAATTATTTGTTAAAGGCCAAATTAGTCCTTATAATTCTTTCTGAAGAATTAAATGTTTTTCTGCTTAAATAACAATCTGATCCAAAACAATTTTACTGCAGTAATGTATCTGACATAGGAATGATCCTGACACTTTCCCAGCGCCTTTATGAATAAGAGGATCTTTTTAAAGCATGCTAATGTTGAAAAGAAGTAGATTTCTAGGCTTGGCTTAAAAGAGGCAAGCAGATAATAAGTTCAGTGAAGAAGGGAAAATAACTTAGCATTTATCTAGCACATACTGTGTGGCAGGCACAGCACGAAATGATACACATTAACCTTATCCTGAAAATAATCTGTGAGCTGAGTATATTTACCTCATTTTAAAAGACTAGGGCACTATGGTTCAGAGCAATTAAGTATCTTCCCCAAAGTCACACAGCACACAGTTTATGGCAGAGCTGAGATTCAAATTCAGTAGGTGCTCTTGGACTTCCCATGTGGCGCTAGTGGTAAAGAACATGCCTACTAATGCAGGAGACACAAGAGACATGGGTTTGATCCCTGGGTTGGTAAGATCTCTTGGAGGAGGGCATGGCAATTCACTCCAGTATTCTTGCCTGGAAATCCCATGGACAGAGGAGTCTGGCGGGCTACAGTCCGTAGGGTTGCAAAGAGCTGGACACAACTGAAGCAACTTAGCAGGCTCGCAGGTGGTCTCTTATCTAGACCGTTGCAACAGCCCCTGTGCCAGATGGCTTCCCTGTGCTCCTCCATATCCTCTTTATACTGCTGCTACTGCTAAGTCACTTCAGTCGTGTCCGACTCTGTGCGACCCCATAGACGGCAGCCCACCAGGCTCCCCCGTCCCTGGGATTCTCCAGGCAAGAACACTAGAGTGGGTTGCCATTTCCTTCTCCAATGCAGGCAAGTGAAAGGTGAAAGTGAAGTCGCTCATTCGTGTCCGACCCTCAGCGACCCCATGGACTGCAGCCCACCAGGCTCCTCCATCCATGGGATTTTTCAGGCAAGAGTACTGGAGTGGGTTGCCATTGCCTTCTCCGTATCCTCTCTATACACGTCTCCATTTTACTCTGTTCCCACAAAGGATGCACCAGCTTGCTTGCTGGTTTCTGGCTGTGTTTGGCTAATAGAGATTTTTGGCAGGAGGTGAGAAAGAGGGAGAGTAAGGCAAAGGTTTTTATGCTCCCTCCCCAGCTCTCTCAGGCTCCACCAACCAAAAGTCTTAGCTCCTCTCCAGAAAGGATGCTTCCTCTGCGTTTTGATAACCACTCACTCCTCCGAGGGCCCTACACCCTGGCCACACCTCAACTCTCCCAGTTCGAGTGTGCCTACAGTTACAGTGAATTTTATCTCCACCAGCTTATAAGAGATCGAAGCTTGGAAATGACAGATTGTCCAGTTTGTTGTTGTTTCGTTACTGGTTCTGGCTCAAATGAAGTCGCTGAATGACGGACACATTCTGTGTGTCCTCCACAGTGTTTGACCTGAATAGCTCCTGGTTCAACGTTCAGACAGTGTCTCTACTGCTGGCTCCAGCTCCCTGAGAGAAACCAAATGGTTTTATGAGCAAAAGCATCTCATTGGGCCATATGTAGTTTCTGAACTATGGCATTCTTAGTTTGGTGAAAAATAATAACAGAACCTGACATTTATACAAAGTGCTATAGCATTACATTTATTACTTTCTATTTAAGGGTGCATTAGAAACTAGATGCATGCCCAGAAGAAAACAGCTGAATTCAAAGCTTAAGTTATTTTTTTTTTTTAAGACAGGTAATGACTGAACTCTCATCAGGACACAATAGCTGATGAAGGTCTTTCCCCTGAACCATTTTCCTGAAGCTAATGAAACTGGTCTATCTTGGCAGTTGCTAACTCACTCCTGTTTTCTGAGTGAGTTCATTATCTGTGACTTCAGAAGAATAAAGAGGAAAAAGAAGCAGACTATTACACAGGACAGATGCAATGAGTGGTTCTGCACATTAACGCTATATAGGCAGAAGTAAAATAAAATCTTTGGTGATCAGCAAGTGTAATAGTCCTAACATTTTCACAGCTGTCACTCTTAAAAGTCTAATGGCATGCATGGATGAGCAATAATTTTTTAAACTTGATTTTATCATATTTTTGTGCTTGAAATGACAAAGCATTTTGGAATCATCCTCCTACCTGAATAAAGTTATTCTGTTATTAGATAATTATAGCACTTAATGAAAGAAAGGAAGATAGAAATGAGTAATATTCTTAAATATCTTAAGCTATAAACTGTCCCCTTTAATCTCTAGCAATACTTCTAACCTCAGCATCTACTTTGTCTGATATTAATTTAACTATATCAGATTTACTTTGATGAGTATTTGGGTAGGATAGCTTTTCTTACCCCTTTATTTTTCAATCTTTATCATTTCATCTAATGTGCGGCTCTGATTAATAGCACATAGCTGGTCTTTGTGTTTTTATTTGGTCTGGCAAACTGTCTCTTAATCGGCTCACAGACCATTGACATTAAAATAATTAATAGTTAATGATACAGTTTAAGTCTAATGCTTGCTATTTCTCTCCTATCTGTCCTCTTGTGTTTTTTCTTTTACTTCTAATTTTTTGCCTTCTTTTGGAGTATGGAAACATTTTTGTATTATCCCATTTTTAGTTATACATTCTTACATAGTTTTTTTAAGTGGTTGCCCTAGAGATCTAGCAGGTAAAGAATCCACCTGCAGTGCAGGAGACACAGGAGATGCAGGTTCAATCCCTGGGTCGGGAAGATCCCCTGGAAGAGGAAAACTACAACCCACTTCAGTATTCTTGCCTGAAAATTCCCACATACAGAGGAGCCTGGCAGGCTACAGTCCAAAGGGTGGCAAAGAGTCAGACACGACTGAGCGACTAAGCACACGCACACAGGCTAGATGTTACAATATGCCTTCTTGATGTATTGTAGTCTGCCTTAAATGAATGCTTTTGGTTTTACCACTTTCTAAATAAGGCAGCAGTTCAACTGCATTTGTCACACTCCCACAGTTTGTGCTATTGTTTCCATGTGTTTTATTTCTACCTATGTGATTATTATTGTTTTGATGTAATAGTTAGCATTCTTATATTTTTAACCACATGTTTACCCTTGTCAGTGCTCTTCCATCTGAGACCATTTTCTTTCAACCTGAAGAACTTCTTGGTGTTTCTTTTGGTTTACAGCTGCTGGCATTGAATTCTGTCAGGTTTTGTTTGTCTGGAAACAACTTTACTTAACCTTCATTTTTATTTTTACATCTGTATTGTGGCATGATTTACATGTAATAAAATTCACCCACTTTTAGATGTATAGTTTGATGAATTTTGGTAAATTTTATGTATGCATGCACAGAGTCATCCAGGCAGCCCCCTACAATCCAGTTTCAGTACACTTTATCACCCACCAAAAGCTCCCTTCTGCAGTCCATTCTTTCCCCTAGAAATGACTAATTTGCTTCAGGTTGTTATAGTTTTGCCTTTTCTAGAAGTTCATATAAATGGAATCATACAGTGTGATAATACTTTTGCAACTAGTTTCCTTCATTTAGCATGATGCTCTTGAGATTCACCCAGGCTGTTACACGCATCAGTAGTTCATTTCTCTTAATTGTTGAGTAATATTCTATTGCATGGGCATACTATATTTTGATTATTCATTCACTAGATGATGAACATTTGTATTGTTACCATTTGTGGTTATTATGAATGTTTATGCTATATTCATATACAAGTTGTGTGAGGACGTAGCTTTACTTTTATTAGGCAAATATCTAGGAATGAAAAGGTTGAACTATATGGTACTTACATGCAGTGCCAAACTGATTTTTGAAGTGGCTATGCCATTTTACATTCCTGCTTATAATGTATGAAAACCAGTTTCTCCATATTCACCCAGGCCTAATATCATCAGTCTCTTTAATTTCAGTTACCCCTCTGGCATCGTTTCATGGGCTTGTGGACCATTAGCATATCTTCTTTGGTAAAATGTTTGCTTAGATCTTTTGTGTTTTTGTGAAGTCTTGAGAGTTATATATTTTGAATACAAGTCCTTTATCATATACATATTTTGTTTTGCAAATATTTTCTTTCTACCTGCAGTTTACCTTTTCATTTCCTTAATGCTGTCTTCTGATATTAGTATGGTGGGTTATACTGAATGATTTTGAAATATTGAACTAACATCACATTGCCAGGATAAGTGCTCTTGATTGTGGTATATTATTCTTTTTAAACATTACAGGATTCAATTTGCTGATATCTTGTGGGAATTTCTGTGTTTCTAAGTTATATTAGTCTGCAGTTTTCTTTCCAAGTATTATCTTTATCTGATTTTAGTATCTGGGTAAAGCTGTCCTCATAAAGTAAGTTGGGAAGTGTTCCATCCTCTTATATTTTCTGGAAGAAATTGTGTAGAAATAATGTTATTTATTTTTTAACCATTTGGCAAACGAAACCAAGTGAAGCAGTGAAATCATATGGGCTTGTAGCTTTCTTTTTTTGAAAGATTTTAAACCATGAATTCAATCTCTTTAATATCTATTAACTCTTTAGTATATATCATAGTAATTTTCAAGAAATTAGTATATTTAATGAAAGTTGTTGATTCTTTGTGTGTAGAGTTGTTCTTTATAGTATCATCTTAATATTCTTTTAATGTCTGTAGGGTTTATAGTCATTTTCTCTTTCATTTCAGATACTGGCAAGCCCTGCCCACTGCTTCACACACCCCTCTGTCTCCCTCTCTTTCTGGCTAAAGATTTATCAGTTTTATTGTTTTTTGCTTCACGATAGTTTTCTAATGGGTTTCTGTTTTAAATTTCATTGCTTTTTCTCTTCTCTTTATTTTTCCATCCTTCTGCTGTTTGGGGTTGATATGGCTCATCTTATCAACGCTCACCTTTCTCAAGGTGGAAGTTTAGATTATTGATTTGAGAACTTTCTTCTTTGCCAATATAAACATCTAATGCTATAAATATCTCTCTAAGCAATGCTTTAACTGCACCCACAAATTTTGATGTGTTGTATTTTCATTTTTGTTCAGCTCTAGATATTGTCTTGGAGAGGGAAATGGCAGCCCACTCCCGTGTTCTTGCCTGGAGAATCCCAGGGACGGGGGAGCCTGGGGGGCTGCCGTCTGTAGGCTGCCAACACAGAGTCGGACACGACTGAAGAGACTTAGAAGCAGCAGCAGCAGATAATGTCTAATTTTTGCTTTAGAAAGTATTTTTAATAATTCAAAAAGAGAAGAGCATACTTACCTATGTACTTATTTTTGTTGCTCTCTCTTCATTTCTGATATCCCGTTTTCTTCTTCTGGTATTATCTTTTTTTCATTCTGAAAGTCTTCCTTTAGCAGTTATTTTGGGGCAGGTCTGTTGGCTCTTAGTTTTCTTTCAGTGAGACTGTCTTTATTTTACCTTTTTTCTTGAAGGCATTTTGCTGGATATAGAATTCTGATTTGACAGTGTTTTTTCTTTTTTTCACTTTAGGGATATTGTTTCACTTTCTTCTGTCCTCCATAGTATCTAATAAGAATTCCACAGTCATTTGAATTATTGTTTGCCTATAAATAATGTGTTCTTTTTCTCTGGTCACTTTGCCATTAATTTATCAGTTTGCTTACAATGTGTCTGGGCATAGATTAATTTGGGTTTATCCTGTTGAGGTTTGCTGAGTTTCTTGAGCCTAGAGATTCATGTCTTTCACAAAATTTGGGAACAGGTTAGCCATTATTTCTTCAAATATTTTTTTACACTGCACTTTCATCTTCTCTGGGACTCTGACAACATCAATGTTAGATCTTCTGGTGTCATTCCACAGATATCTGAAATTCTATTCATTAAGAACAAAAAAAACTTGGGAATTCTTTGGCAGTCCAGTAGTTAGGACTCTGCACTTTCACTGCTGAAGACCTGGGTTCAATCCTTGGTCAGAGAACTAAGATCCCACAAGCTGTGAGGCATGGCACACACACACACACACACACACACACAGAACAAAACAAAACCAACTTTCTTCTCTCTGTTGTTCACTTTGGGTAAATTCTTTTGATTGGTTTACAAGTTAATTTACAGTTTCCTCTGCTGTTTCTATTCTACTGTTGAGCCCATTCAGCTTTTTCTTTGTCTTATGCTTTTTAAATTCCCCTTTGTTTCTTCCTTTTATCCTCAATTTCTTTGCTGAGACCTTCTAGTTTTTTATATTTTAAGAACATTTGCCCTACTTTTTGGATCACTATTATAACAGTTGCTCTTGAAAGTCTTTATTAGATAATTCTTACTTGCATGTCATCTTGGCATTGGCATCTCTTATTGTCTCTTGCCATGCAACGTTGAGATTTTCCTGGTTATTTGTATGCTGATTATTTTCAGATTGTATCCTGTACATTTTGAATATTATGTTATGGGATTATGGGTATTTGTTTTAACAGATAATTGACCCAGTTGGGTTCAGGTACAAGTTCCCCCCAGCTTTCTGTGGTTTCAGTGTGATGGCTGATTTCAAAACCTGATTTCAAAACAGTGCTGTTCAGATCTGTCTTGCATGTGCACCACCCAGTGGCTAGTTTGAAACCTTGGTGATCTGTCCTGTAGTTCAGTTCTTAGACTTATATGTTCTTTAGGGTCAGCATGGCCATGGGCGTATGCACTTAGAAGTGAGTCCAAGAATTCATAGGCAACTTTATGGGCCTGCTTTCCCAATCCTCTCCCTGGGACCATCTCTTCAGCATTTTTTGGTTACCTGAAATTTTCCAACCAGAGATTTGGAGCTATATTTATTCACTCTGTTGCATCTTTTTGCAGTTACACTGATGTCCAGGGTCAACCAGCAGGAGGACATAGAGAAGACAGAAAGCAACAGGAGTCTGTCCTACACAGATGATCACAGGTCCTCTGATCAGAGAGTCAAGTTCCCCTCCCTCAGTATTCAGGATCCTAC
Organism: Budorcas taxicolor; assembly: GCF_023091745.1. Taxonomy (NCBI): domain Eukaryota; kingdom Metazoa; phylum Chordata; class Mammalia; order Artiodactyla; family Bovidae; genus Budorcas; species Budorcas taxicolor. Next base: position 129,836,491 of record NC_068910.1, read on the forward strand.
AGGTCCAGCTGTCACTACAGGCACTGCCATTGCCATCATGGGCTTTCTCAGGGGCTGGGGTGTGAGAAAACAGAGAAAAGAAGAAAGAGGGCTCTCCTTGACTCTCTTGAGCATTACGAGACCCTTCCCTGCTCTTCGAGCCAGAGCTAGAGGGTTTGTCCTGGAGCTCCCTCTGTGCAGATGCCCACATTCAGGTTTTGTGCTGATTATTGGAGGAAAACGATGATAAACTGTCTACCAATTTGATGGTACTTCAAATTCTAGTCCTCTTCCCCAATTACCAACTACAATTTAATTTTCAGAGTCCTCAAAAATCTGCTCTGTATATTATGTTCAAGTTTTTGTTTGTTTGTTTGTTTTAGCTGCATCCACTGTGGCATATGCAGAATACTCTACTGCACCTGGAATTGGAAAATTCTATCTTGTTTAAGCCACTGAATTACTATTGGGGCCCTGGTTTCAGCAGGTAGGCCTATCCTAAATTATTAAGCCAATTCCACCATTCCTTTGTTCTTGCACTACACCTATTCTTCAATTCTTCAACCCTGGATCAATCCTAAAACCCACCTATTTGCTCCCTCCACCCAGAATGATGAGCTAGACTTATTCAACTATGTGGGCTGGTGGCCTTTTGCTTGTTAAATATCTCTGCACAGCTCTCCTGTTTTCACAGAAATTGCTTTTTATATTTGTCTTGATGTTCATTTCCAAGGCAAATCATTCAATATCACCATAATCCAAGTCTATGCCCCAACCAGTAATGCTGAAGAAGCTGAAGTTGAACTATTTTATGAAGACCTACAAGACCTTTTAGAACTAACATCCAAAGAAGATGTCCTTTTCATTATAGGGGACTGGAATGCAAAAGTAGGAAGTCAAGAAACACCTGGAGTAACAGGCAAATTTGACCTTGGAATGTGGAATGAAGCAGGGCAAAGACTAATAGAGTTTTCCCAAGATAATGCACTGGTCATAGCAAATACCCTCTTTCAACAAAACAAGAGAAGACTCTACACATGGACATCACCAGATGGTCAACACCGAAATCAGATTGATTATATTCTTTGCAGCCAAAGATGGAGAAGCTCTATACAGTCAACAAAAACAAGACCAGGAGCTGACTGTGGCTCAGACCATGAACTCCTTATTACCAAATTCAGACTTAAATTGAAGAAAGTAGGGAAAACTGCTAGACCATTCAGGTATGACCTAAATCAAATCCCTTATGATTATACAGTGGAAGTGAGAAATAGATTTAAGGGCCTAGATCTGATAGATAGAGTGCCTGATGAACTATGGAATGAGGTTCATGACATTGTACAGGAGACAGGGATCAAGACCATCCCCATGGAAAAGAAATGCAAAAAAGCAAAATGGCTGTCTGGGGAAGCCTTACAAATAGCTGTGAAAAGAAGAGAAGCAAAAAGCCAAGGAGAAAAGGAAAGATATAAGCATCTGAATGCAGAGTTTCAAAGAATAACAAGGAGAGATAAGAAAGCCTTCCTCAGCGATCAATGCAAAGAAATAGAGGAAAAGAACAGAATGGGAAAGACTAGAGATCTCTTCAAGAAAATTAGAGATACCAAGGGAACATTTCATGCAAAGATGGGCTCGATAAAGGACAGAAATGGTATGGACCTAACAGAAGCAGAAGATATTAAGAAGAGATGGCAAAATACACAGAAGAACTGTACAAAAAGGATCTTCATGACCCGGATAATCACAATGGTGTGATCACTTATCTAGAGCCAGACATCTTGGAATGTGAAGTCAAGTGGGCCTTAGAAAGCATCACTATGAACAAAGCTAGTGGAGGTGATGGAATTCCAGTGGAGCTATTTCAAATCCTGAAAGATGATGCTGTGAAAGTGCTACACTCAATAGGCCAGCAAATTTGGAAAACTCAGCAGTGGCCCCAGGACGGGAAAAGGTCAGTTTTCATTCCAATCCCAAAGAAAGGCAATGCCAAACAATGCTCAAACTACCGCACAATTGCACTCATCTCACACGCTAGTTAAGTAATGCTCAAAATCCTCCAAGCCAGGCTTCAGCAATACGTGAACCGTGAACTTCCTGATGTTCAAGCTGGTTTTAGAAAAGGCAGAGGAACCAGAGATCAAATGGCCAACATCTGCTGGATCATGGAAAAAGCAAGAGAGTTCCAGAAAAACATCTATTTCTGCTTTATTGACTATGCCAAAGCCTTTGACTGTGTGGATCACAATAAACTGTGGAAAATTCTGAAAGAGATGGGAATACCAGACCACCTGACCTGCCTCTTGAGAAATCTGTATGCAGGCCAGGAAGCAACAGTTAGATCTGGACATGGAACAACAGACTGGTTCCAAATAGGAAAAGGAGTATGTCAAGGCTGTATATTGTCACCCTGCTTATTTAACTTATATGCAGAGTACATCATGAGAAACTCTGGACTGGAAGAAACACAAGCTGGAGTCAAGATTGCCGGGAGAAATATCAATAACCTCAGATATGCAGATGACACCACCCTTATGGCATAAAGTTAAGAAGAACTAAAAAGCCTCTTGATGAAAGTGAAAGAGGAGAGTGAAAAAGCTGGCTTAAAGCTCAACATTCAGAAAACGAAGATCATGGCATCTGGTCCCATCACTCCATGGGAAATAGATAGGGAAACAGTGGAAACAGTGTCAGACTTTATTTTTTGGAGGCTCCAAAATCACTGCAGATGGTGATTGCAGCCATGAAATTAAAAGATGCTTACTCCTTGGAAGAAAAGTTATGACCAACCTAGATAGCATATTCAAAAGCAGAGACATTACTTTGCTGACTAAGGTCCATCTAGTCAAGGCTGTGGTTTTTCCTGTGGTCATGTATGGATGTGAGTTGGACTGTGAAGAAGGCTGAGCGCCGAAGAATTGATGGTTTTTAACTGTGGTGTTGGAGAAGACTCTTGAGAGTCCCTTGCACTGTAAGGAGACCTAACCAGTCCATTCTGAAAGATATCAACCCTGGGATTTCTTTGGAAGGAATGATGCTAAAGCTGAAACTCCAGTACTTTGGCCACCTGATGTGAAGAGTTGACTCGTTGGAAAAGACTTTGATGCTGGGAGGGATTGGGGGCAGCAGAAGAAGGGGACGACCGAGGATGAGATGGCTGGATGGCATCACTGACTCGATGAATGCGAGTCTGAGTGAACTCCGGGAGTTGGTGATGGACAGGGAGGCTTGGCGTGCTGCGATTCATGGGATTGCAAAGAGTCGGACATGACTGAGTGACGGAACTGAACTGAACTGAACCTTTACAGCTATCCTTTCACTGTCTCAGCACATGTCTTTACCTCTTATGTCGTAGAGAAAATCTGGCAGCTTCTTACTGCTCACCTATAGATATGCAATTCCTTCTGTTTTAAATGAAGAGACATCCCTCCTTACACCTTCTGCTGAAGGAGCTAATGCTTCCTGTGCTCTGGATCCTATCTTCTTCTGCCTTCTTGATGTTATCCATAAATTATTATCCCCATTTCTTCCATCTTCCACTTATTTTCTCCACAGGATCCTATACTCCAGCATACAATGTGGAAAGTCTCTATCTTTTCTTACATATTGCAAACATCTCCTAATACTCCTCCTGTATTAGTCAGATTAGTTGGATGAGGGTAATCTAACAGTTTTAACAGTATTTAGATCTCTGAGACTAAACACACACACAAATTACTTTTTTACTCATATAAAGTTCCCTGTGGGCTTCCCAGGTGGCGCTCGTGGTAAAGAACCCACCTACCAATGTAGGACCAACGTAGGACGTGCCAGACATGGGTTCAATCCCTGGGTGAGGAAAATCCCCTGGAGGAGGGCAACCCACTCCAGTATTCTTACCGGGAGAATCCCATGGACAGAGGAGCCTGGTGGGCTATGGTCCACAGGGCCACAGAGTTGGACATGACTGAAGTGACTTAGCATGCGGGCAAAGTTCAGGGTATGTGCTCTTGGTTGGGTGGCTCTCTTGGTAGCCCTCTCTTCTCTGACTCAGGGATCCAGGTTCCTTCCATCTTATGGCATAGCCATCTTCATGAGGTGTTCAGGGCTGCTGCAGAAGGGAAGGCAGTATGAGGTAGGTTCACTTAACCACCTTAGCTTAGAATGCCCTACACACTTTTACTCACATTCCTTTAGCCGCATGGTTCCACCTGGAGAGATCTAGGAAATGTTGACCTTCATGGACCAAATGCCTTCTAACATCATGAATCGCCAGTAGCCAGCCAACTATTTCATCTGTCTCTAGCAGCTCCTTACCTCTAGTCTTACCGTGTATCCATCCACATGGAATCGATCATAGTCTTCTTACCACAGATCTGATTGTACCACTTCTGCATTTAGCACCCAATTACTATCCTGCCAAGTGAATGAAATCCAAACCCTTTATCAAGGTATTCAGTACCATTTGGGCTCTAGCCCTTCCATCCGTGTCTCATGAGGGCTTGTCTTAGGGATTGTCCCATCACACTGCTTCCAGTCCCCAGTTCCTGGGAACAAGTAACAGTTACTCTTACTTGCCTCTCTACATTAGCACATGCTCTTCCATCTTTCTGAAACATCTCTCTTTGCTGTTATCTGGTGGGAAAATTTCTACCTCTCCTTCACAATGCATTATAAGCATCTTCCTCTGTGAACCTTGTAATCTTTAGTTTTGAATTTAAGAAATTTTTATTTTATACCAGATTAAGTTGGTCAACAATGCTGTGATAGTGTCAGGCGTACAGCAAAGTGATTCAGTTATACATATACATGTTACCTACTCTTTTAAAAGTTCTCTTCCCATTTAGGCTGTTACAGAATATTGAGTAGAGTTCCCTGTGCTCTACAGTCGTTGGTTATCCATTTTAAATATAGCACTGTGTACACGTCTATCCCAAACTCCCTAACTATCCCTTCCCCCCACCCTTGGCTTCTGGTAACCATAAGTTTGTTCTCTAAGCAGCACCTTTTTAAAAGTAGAGTTGATCATTTAGTCCCTTTATGCCACAACTGATCATCAGCAAACTCCACAGCAGTACTTATTTCACTGAGTTAAAATCATGTTTTTTACGTATCAGTCTCTCTTCTTTTAAACTGTGAGCTCCTTGATAGCTAGGATCATGACTTGCTATCTTAGTATCTCCAGTGCCTAAAGCAGTGTCTGTCACATGATGGATGTTTAATAAATGTTCATCTAATGAATATTTAAATGAATGAATAAATGATGTACACTTTAAAATATTTCTTACACTTAAATTTCAGTTCAGTGTTTATTCAATATTTAAAAGTTCTTGGAGAAAGCTATGAGCTTGTGCTATGTTTATTGTATCTTCTGTTAATGAAGAAGGATGGACAGTATTAAAGCCTTACAGAAATACAGTAACAGAAATTCTTGATTTGGTTAGGGGAGCTTCTTTACAAAAAAGTTAGTGAAAGTGATACAAGAATGAGCTGAAGCTGCAAAGAGGTTGAAGTGACTGATTCTTACTGATGTGGAAATATTACTGAAAGATTCAACTTTCTCTTTGGGAAGTCAAGGAGCACAGAGAACACTGATAAGGACTGAGAGGATTCAGGTGATTGAGATGAGAAGCTTAAGGAAACACCATTTCAGTCTGTAACGTAAAAACGAATGGTGTGGGGGTTGGGGGACAAGCACACTTCCTTGAGCTTTTCCCTTCTGAACCATGAAAAAACAACTCTACCATAATTAATATACATTTTCAATGAACTGTATTTCATTAATACTTCTTCAAAAATCATTGTTCATCTATGTTATATATACTATCTCTTAATTAACTAGACTGTTCCATTAATCAGCTCATCATTCCATCTCTGACCAGTCTCTATGAGTAGAATTACTATATATTCAAAAACAATAAATAACAAACAAAATCTCCCCCAAACCAAATATCCTGATGCCCATGTTATCTTTTCTGATTCATAGTCAGTTATAATTTGAGTGGTCTCCCGCTTGATTTGTGCTGAAACTGCCACACAGGGCAAGTGCAAGGGAGTCACTGGGAAGCTGGAGTCGGAAAGGAATTTGTTGCTGTTGCTGTTTATTTGCTTAGTCGTGTCTGACTCTTTGGAACTCCATGCACTGTAGCCCGCCAGGCTCCTCTGTCCATGGAATTTTCCAGGCAAGAATACTGGAGTGGGTTGCCATTTCCTTCTCCAGGTACTCTTCCTGACCCAGGGATCAATCCTGTGTCTCCTGCATTGCAGGCAGATTCTTTACCACTGAGCCACTATGGAATATTCTCTATCAAACTGAGATAACGATCAGGAGAACTCTGCCAACTATAGGGATTGGTGCAGAGCAGGAAAGGAGGCTGAGTCTTCGTTTTGGACATCAGTTTTGGCCAGATATGGAAGCAACAGTGGGAGGTCTCCCTCTCCATGAATCTGGAAACCAGGGACACAAGGTCACCTTCAGAGTTGAACTATCAATAGTAAAATTCACAGACAATGGCTGTGATTAGTCACCCGTGGGAGTAAATCAAGAGACTGAAATGCATGGACCTCATGAAACTCCAATCAAGGGAGGAAATTTGGATGTAATCAGAGGAAGGCAGGTCCAGAATGTGAATGCCATTGCATAGAAGATAATCAACTGAACTGCCCATCGCCTGGGGGAAGACTGGGTGAAGGTGGGTGAGGGTGTGGGCAGAATGGGAAGTGGTCAGTGTGGACGACAGGAAATAAAAACCCCAAGGCATCTTAAGATGGTAGTGCACACCCAAGCCCTGTGCAGGGGAGAGATTCTGCCTTTTGTGGTTGCTGTGGAACAGGAGTGCCTCTTATCTCTCTACAGTATCCCGTGTGCCCTGTGCTCAGCATCTGTGTTCATTCTGATCCTGGGACTGGCTGCCCTGGGCAGTGGACATAAGCTTTCAGTCCCTGGGAAGAAATGTCTTCCATTATAAATTTCTACTTTGGCTATGAGTAACTTCTTGGATTTGAGTGATTCAAGTGACCTTGGATTCTGAAAACTTCTGGAAACCTGATGAGGATAAACATTGGAATTTGGAAAGTGCTCAGCTCCTCAAGGGGATGCTACCACAAACCCTGGGGGGCAGCTACAGCCTCCTTCCAGGAATGCACTGACATCTTCAGTCCTTTGCTGCCTTCCATAGATAGTACCACAGTAGCCACTTAGATCAAGGATTCTTAACCCCATCGGAGCCAATGACCTATTTTCAAGTGAATGTTTTGTTAGGTCCTATTTACTATCTGGAATTATTAACCTCCTATACGTGCTTAGTTGCTTAGTAGTGTCAGACTCTTTGGGACACTTTGGATTGTATGTAGCCTGCCAGGCTCCTTGGTCTGTGAGATTTTTCAGCCAAGAATACTGGAGTGGGTTGTTACTTCCTTACCTGAGGATCTTCCCAACCCAGAGATTGAACCCATGTCTCCCGTGTCTCCTGCACAGCAGGCTGGTCTTTATGCACTGAGCCATCAGGGAAACCTCCTACACACATCTTTCTAAAAGTCAACACATTGTCCTAATGATGAAGATAAATTATTGATAGAAGAGGAATAATTTATAACTAACTAATATGTATTGGAGTATATTAATATTTAGGGAAGACTAACTAGGAGGTAGAATGAAGTAGTTGCTTTGAAATCTGAGTGAATGTGACAGAGACTAATGTAATAGAGACACGTTTGCTGCAACTCAAATCACAATAGTGAAATTGCTGGCAGCCAAATGCTTTTCTGAAACTGTGAATACTGTTGGTAAAGTTCTGAACAAACACAGTGCCATCTTCTCTTCCTTTAAAAAGGCTTAAGTGGCATTTACAGAAAAATCAGTGTATATTAAAATATACAAAAGTAACTTGTGTTTCCAAGTAAAATGGAATTGAATTTCACAGCACATAATTACAAACAGATTTTCCCACACAAATATCCAGTGTGACCTCTGACATTTGCACAGGACACACGACACTTGTTGGTGCACAAGATCAAACAGCCAGCACCCTTGGTTCCACTCATTAAATGCTACTAGTGCCCCTCCTAATAACTGCGACAATCAAAAGTGCTCCCTAGAGCTTCCAATGCATCTCCTAGAGGCTGGTACCTTTCTTCCTGAGATACACTGATTTATGCGAACAGAAAACAATGAAGTGGTTAGTCACTCAGCTGTGTCTGACCCTTTACGATCCCATGGACTGTAACCTGCCAGGCTCCTCTGTCCACGGAATTCTCCAGGGGAGAATACAAGAGTGAGCTGCCATTCCCTTCTCCAGGGGATCTTCCAGACGCAGGGATTGAACCTGGGTCTTCTGCATCTGCAGGCAGATTCTTTACCATGTGAGCTACCAGGGAAGCCCCGACTTAAGTGAACGGGAAATGATATGAGTGTCCAATAAGGCAAGTGTGCCTGTCCTATGACACAGTCATTCCATGGCCTGGCACAGCAGGTAACTTCAGCCGGCAGAAAGAAGGGATGAGGATGGGTGAAACTGGGGAGAGTACCTCGTGCTAGAGGAAGAAGCAGAAATACAGGCAGAGCAGTCAGTCAGAATTTATGAGAGGAAACCAGGATAGCAGTTCACCTCTGGGACTTGGGCCAACATACACAGAAGAGTCAACGCAGAAAGAACTGTAGCTCTGGAGCCACATAGGTGCCCAGGTTTGCTGTTGGTGCCAAATATTCCAGATCTGGCTGAAGGGGAAGAATTTATGTCAACAGAGGAGCCCAAAAGTAATGACTTAGTTCCTAGAATGTGGGTCTGGGAATGTGACATTTCCAAACCCCTTATGACAGCCTCAGCCAGAAATGACTCAATGTAAGGCATGAGCTTCGGAGAAGGCAATGGCACCCCACTCAGTACTCTTGCCTGGAAAATCCCATGGATGGAGGAGCCTGGTGGGCTGCAGTCCATGGGGTCGCTGAGGGTCGGACACGACTGAGCAACTTCACTTTCACTTTTCACTTTCCTGCATTGGAGAAGGAAATGGCAACCCACTCCAGTGTTCTTGCCTGGAGAATCCCAGGGATGGGGGAGCCTGGTGGGCTGCCGTCTATGGGGTCGCACGGAGTCAGACATGACTGAAGCAACTTAGCAGCAGCAGCAGCAGCAGCAGCAGCAGCAGCAGCAGCAGCAAGGCATGAGTTTAAGTCTTCTCAAAAATAGCAGCTGAGGAGAAAGCAAATGCAGAAGAGACTAACAGCCGCAGTTTCTCAATGCCACGTGATTGAAGAGGGTATGCTACACAACATTAGATTTCCCTATGTTAGAGTGGTTTTTTTGCCCTCACTTGAACGTAAATGAATTAACTCATTCTTCAAACAAACAATACATGTTCAAGAGAACAAGATTTGGGCATTCACAGACCATTCCTCAAACCACCCCCACACCATGTATGTGCTGCTTTCCTGTGGGTGGACAGCTGCTTGGAACTCAGACTTGGAGCCCATTTCCAAAAGTGGGGTCATGAAGGCGTGGCCATAAATTGCAACAATGCTTATACTGAATACTGCAATTTACAAGGGTTAAGTACATAACTTCGCCTGGAACCCAGACCAAGGACAATTCTTCAACCCCTGCTTTGTGACTCAGGGGCCAAACAACACTCGTACAAACCACGTAGTCCCTAAAGACCATCTCAACAGGATGATGCCTCATCTCCTGTGACTGTTCCCAAAGTCCCATCCAAGACGATTATCCAATCTTTGCTCAGGATTCAAATTACCTAATGTTTTTACTTCATTGGATTGAGCAGGCTCCTTTGTACATCAGTTCCTTGAGGGAAAAAAGAAAAGATGCTCTCATTTCAATTCCCACCCTTTTAGAGGTCTCATTACTTCATCTGTCCCACGTTCATCATAGGGGATGGTCATGAGAGCAAGTTCAGCTTTACAGTCTTTGATGGAACATATTAGCAAAATTGAGTTTTAAAAAGAGAGACAGAAATAGCATTCTGTGCATGAAAATAATTTTCCATTTCAGCCTGTAAATTGAAGAAAAAGACTGAAGAAATTATATGCTATTATAAAATATTCAGGAAGATAGCTGGCAGTATTTTTTCTTCTTCCAGAAGCTTTGATCCAATCATGGTTAAGGTATTGCTGAATTATACACATGAGGCCCCAGCTCATTCTGCTGATCTCTCACTTGTTCTCTGACCCAGATGCCTCCTATTTCCCTTTATACACCCTCCTCCAAGCATATCTCTGTCCCTAGCTTTTGGGCACATGCCTGGGTAGATTTGGGGGTCTCTTACCTTTTGGTTGTTCCCTTGGTGCCATCAATCACGGATTTGATTATCTGGTAGTTTAAGATCTGAGAGGCCACCAGAAGTAACTCTGGACAACACACTCTATTAAATGGATGAGTTAATACTCATCTAAATGTATGAGTTAATATATTTCTCTGTGCTTTTTCCTATGTGAATATCTCCTTAGGATTTTCTTCCTGTGTATGAAGGTGAAAGTGTTAGTAACCCAGTCGTGTCTGACTCTTTGTGATCCCATGGACTGTAGCTCACCAGGGTCCTCTGTCCATGGAATTCTCCAGGCAAGAATACTGAAGTGGGTTGCCATTCCCTTCTCCAGGGGATCTTCCTGACCCAGGGATCGAACCGGGGTCTCTTGCAGTGCAGGTGGATTCTTTACCATCTGAGCCACCAGGGAAGACTCTTCCTGTGTATATCTCAATTTAAAAACTTAAATCCGGATCCACGTGCTTATTTAGAAAGCTTTAATCTTTCCCTGCTGCCCACAAAATCAAGATCCTCTGTGTTTTTCCCCAACATACCTTTTCAACAAATCAATTCCTCTAGACATAATGAGAGCTGTACAAAGCAGTGGCTGGATATATAGCCTTTGGGCTGGAATGCCAGCTCAGTCACTTAGAAGTTGTATTCTTAGGTGAGTTACTTAAACCCTTCTATGCCCCAGTTTCCTCAACTGTAAAAATGGCTTAATAATAGAAATAATTTGAATTGCAAGAGAATATATGTTAGTTGCTGAGAAAAGAGTCTGATACATGATAAGCGTTATCTACTATTATGATTATTATTACTCACTACCCTCAGTACACTTGCATTTTTCTATTTTTGTACTTTTTCTTACAGTTTCTGAAATGCTCATCCCTTCTCTCCAAATTCCTCTAAATTTTTCCCATCCTTTAAAGTCCTTACCAGACTTTCCCTTTTCCATAAACTCCCCTGGCCTGTGTAGTTCACAGTGTCCTCTTCTTTTGTGCACCAATACACAAAGTATCTCTCCCAGCCATTTTGCGTATGGCCATTTGTTGCTTCACAGCACTTATACTGCTGCCTATGATATAATTCCCATATAATTTCACCTGGTCTCCCGAACTGGCCTGTGAGTCCTTTGAAGGTAGGGACTCAGGCCGGTTTTTGTATAAAGCTCAGCACCTGGTAGACTGCCTTCCCAATTGTAGCTCAATAAATATCTGTTTATTTGACTTGATTAATCCGCAGGTTGGACATAAGTCTGCTGGATGCTTTTGGAAGTGGGGAGCCAAACGGAGTGCAGAAGAGTTGGAACCTTGGTTATTCGCTTGTAGAACATTTATGAAGTGCCTGTGTGCAAGGGTCTCTGCTTCCACCTTTCATCTGACAGAGTGTCACCCCCACCACCGTGAGGCACCAGGACTGTCTGACTAGAGGATGAGATCAGGTGCTGTGTTTGGCCAGAAGGGGCAGCCTCGGCCACTAGAAAGGCTTTTAGACTAGCAGTTTTAGAGGGAGGCAGGGACAGGGTTCCCAGTCCTGGCTGTAACATAAACAGTCTCCTAAAGTGACTGATCTTTTAAAAAAGTGAAAGTGAAAGTCACTTTTTGCAAAGAGTCCAACTCTTTGCAACCCTATGGACAACCCCATGGAATTCGCCAGGCCAGAGGAGTGGGTAGACTTTCCCTTCTCCAGGGGATCTTCCCAACTCCGGGATTGAACCCAGGTCTCCTGCATTGCAGGGGAATTCTTTACCAGCTGAGCCACAAAGGAAGCCTTGAACTTTCTTGAACTCTTATGCAAAGACACCTGTCTTGGATCTTGTTGTGAAACTCAAAACTGATGTAAATGCTGTGTATTATGCCATCATACTGATTTTATTTACTTACTTTAATCCAAGTTACACATCTATTTAATAAAAATAGATTTCTATGGCTTGAAAGAAAAAAAGTCTCCTAAAGAGCACGTGCTTCCACAAGGAAGTTTTGTAAATTCAGATCTTTCTTGCTTGGTTGCTCAGAGTTGCCCCTGGCTGGAGATTTTTGGCATCTCAAAGGGCCAGGGTCAGATAAGAAAGATGATCTAACCTGGTATTGGGTCAAGACTTCCAGGTTCTAGTCCAGGCTCTTTTACTAACTTCCTGAGTGACTTAAACACTTATGTCATCACCATGCTCTTAAGTTCCCTCATCTGTAAGTGAGGGTGTTGGATGAATATGTAACCTCTAGGCTGCCTGTTAATCTCTAATATTCTATCACCCTAGGAGTGTTCTCTTAGTGAAGTCCTAGGCAGCTACAAGGGGACAGACAGAGTTATCTCTTTCATCTGGAGTTAAGTGGCCAGTGGAGCTCAACTGAGTCAGTCCCTAGGGTATGGGATGATCTCATTTACTGGGAATGGTCCTGCTTACAAATCTCAGAATCCTTCTCTTTCTCCACCAAATCTGTGAAAGTAAGGATTTGGCAAATAGGATAATGAGGAGATGTCAGGGTAATAATGAGGCAAAGGTCTTAAGTTGGGGCCATCTCTGTTTATCAAGTCAATTGTCCCCACCTCTGGATTCTCACTGAGTGTTCTCTCCTTGCAGTCCTGAAGAAGGGACTGAAGTCACAGTCACTGATGAGGGTGGGGGTCTAGGGATGTGAAGTAAAATTTCACTGAGGCTTGGTGTCAAGTGTGCACATGTGGTCAGAGAACCCACAGAGGCTGTGGGCTCAGGCCTATTGATTCATTCCCCTGGCCTTCCCATCCCCCTACACTGGCAGAAGGCACTCCTTCCTTACAGCACCCAGATGTCCTTGGCAGCTTTCCTCAGATGCTCTGGCTACTTTTGCCTCATTACTCCTTTCACTCTCAGCTTTAGCTCAGAGCAGTCCCCCGCCCCGCCCAGTAATTCACCTCCATCCCCCACCTAAGGCAGCCAGTCTGCCGCTTTTACTTACATCATGTTCCTGGGGCATGAGATCACTGAGGCCATGTCTCTTTGAAACTGTGAGCCCATCCTGTGCCTGGAAAATCTGCTGAGGAGAAAGATATGGCTGCTGCTCTCAGGGGACACTGCGCTGTGTTACAGAACGCAAGGAATAATATGGCAATCACGTAACTATCTTGGGCAGAACTTGTACAAGGATAACAGTTCTGGTAGGACAAGTGGTCAAATGTGGAAACAGACATCTGTCCCACTTATGTATTTCATAGTCTTACTTTGCTTTCTCTCTCCTGGCAATACAACAGCCCCTGCTAGGTGCTTGGCTCTGTGATGCTTACTGAAGGAATATAGGAGGGAAGAGAAAACACATGGCCTGAACCTCCAAGGAATTTACAGTCTGATCAGAGAAGCAAGGCATTCACACATTTGTGAGTTCATAGGGCGGTTGACAGTAAGAGGACTTTACCTGGAGCCCATGTTGAGTTTAAGCATCTAAAAATCCCAGGTTCATTTTTCTAGTAGATGATCCATAATTACTCGATTTTAAAAGCACACAGGATGACCCCCTCTCCCCCACCAAAAAATGAATAATTAAGGTCAACTTAAAAGACCTGGGCTGAAGTCCTGGCTTTTCACTTACTGTTTGTGTGATAACAATTATGAAGAATTGATGCTTTTGAACTGTGGTGTTGGAGAAGACTCTTGAGAGTCCCTTGGACTGCAAGGAGATCCAAGCAGTCCATTCTGAAGGAGATCAGCCCTGGGATTTCTTTGGAAGGAATGATGCTAAAGCTGAAGCTCCAGTACTTTGGTCACCTTATGTGAAGAGTTGACTCATTGGAAAAGACCCTGATGCTGGGAGGGATTAGGAGCAGGAGGGGAAGGGGACGACAGAGGATGAGATGGCTGGATGGCATCACCGACTCGATGGACATGAGTTTGGGTAAACTCCGGGAGTTGGTGATGGACAGGGAGGCCTGGCATGCTGCCATTTGTGGGGTCGCAAAGAGTCGGACACGACTGAGTGACTGAACTGAACTGAAGCTCCTTGATCCTCAGTTTCTCAAACTTGAAAACAGGAAGAATCATTTCTGTCCTACTTATCCCATGGCATGGCTGTTAGGATCAAATGAGATAAGTATGTGAAAGTTCTTTATAAATCATAAAGCACGATACAGGTAAAAGGTATCATTAATGTTTAAAACCCAAACACAAGTCCATACGGAATGACAGAACATAGTTTATTGGAACCTTAGAGGTGTTTGCACAAATGTTCTTCTCTTGCAGATAATGAAATTGAGACCCAGAGAGGTTAAGTGGCCCAGGGACAACAGCTAATCTGGGGCACAGCCAAGACCAGAGGACAGCCCCCCTCAGGGCTCTGCCCTGGAACCGCTGGGGGAGCAGCCAGAGTCCAGTGCTTCTCTCTGTGTCTGTGGCCCCTGGGGCCCGGTTTGCTGCAGGCTGGGGCTCTTACTTCCTCAGCGCATGGATGATACTATCTGGCTAACTGTGGATTTTTTTTACTTCTTTACTCTGCTCAGCTCCAACCCCTGTTTCCAACCCCTACCACTCAGCCGACCCCTGTGAAAATGGTTTCCAAGAGGAGTCTATTGGAAACAGACTGAGCAGATAACAGCAGCACCAAATAACTGCTGCCTCTCTGGAAGAGACCCAGCAGTAAGGTGGGGACAGCAGGTGTGGACACGTGAGAGCCCTGGTAGCCAGTCCAAACATTGCAGACAAGTTTTGTGAGCAAGGGCTCTCTGAACAACCATTTGCCAAAATAGCGCACATTCTTGTAGGCAAAGATCTAGGCACAAGTTATGAAACAAATGACACAAGGGTGGCTTGATAGACGGGGCCTCGGCATATTGGTGAGCGGTGGACCAGAGGGAACTGGGCCTTTTATCTGTTCATTTCTTTGCTAAAAGCCTCTAATGTTACATGCATTCTTTTCTCTCTCAATCTAGAAGAGAACGTGGAGACCAGCTTCTGCAAGTCATGCCCACGTCTATGCTAAATGTCACCAGCAGCACTGTAGGAAACACAGGCTGCTTCTTTCAGTGAAGGCCTCCAGAGGACAGTGCCCAGACAATCTCTGTGACCCACTCTAGTTCAGCTGTTGTCCAGTCTTCAGAAGTGGGCCTCACAATAACCTTAAGATACCACCTTAGCAATTTGTGTTTTTTCCTTCTGGCTCCTACTGATTCGAGGTAGGGAATAGCCACTCACCAAGTTCTCCACTTAAAATCATGCTTTGAAATACTTGATCATAGTAAATGCATCTCCTTAACCTATACTTATCTAGACCTAACAATTTAAAATACATTTTATGTACTCACTTGATTATAATCTTCAATTCATATAATCCCTGCTACCTGACCCCCAGCTCTTCAATCCAGTCCCCTAAAAAAAAAACAAAAAAAACCCACCCCTGCTGTGCTCGCTTCTCCTTTCTAGGCACCCACCACCCTTCCCTTCTTAAGAACCTTTCCATCTTCAATTCACTAACATCTGAACAGCTGCACAAGCACAAAGTGTTTAATTTGGGAGCAGTGTCTGTGGGAAGGAACGCTTTTTAAGTTTTCAAAGTAATGCAGAAGCTTAATTTAGAAAGTCATAGAACAGCCCTCTTGGTTCTGGAAGTCACAGAAATTATGGATTGTACTGCAGAGGCAACCTGCCTGATGATGTTAGCACTTTGCAGCACTGGGTTTTTCTGCAGCAGTTTCATTTTGATTTCTGTCTGGAGACATAGTGGGCCAGTCCAGCTGAAGCATTCACTCCCTTAGGAAGGGGCCTATGTCCTGTTCAGCCTCTCTGTGTGGTCAGGGCCTAGCAAGGGCAAGCAAGTGGTTAGTGCCTTTAAATGTTGGATTGTATTGCCCGTCTCACCCCTGCTCCCTACTTTGGTCTTCAACTTGATCCAAACAGGTCTCGAACTAGGAGATGATAATGGTTACCAAATAGTGAGCAGGAAGAGGGATGATCAGATCATATCGCCACCACTTTCCTTGGCTCCAGGAGGCTTAAGGAAAGTTAAAGTGCCAAGATTGAGTCTCATGTCCTACCAGATCAAATGTTAGAACCTGCCTCTCAAGGACATATAAAATTAGGGTCTGAAAAATAATGAGAACCTGGATAGAACAGGATAGACTTGGACATAGGGTGGATCCTGGGAATTACATCCTAACAAGGGTGTGAGCACAAAATGTAGAAATGGGGTGGACACTTTCCCACCTCCATCTCTACCAATCACAGTCACAGTATCTGGGCCTGGAAATGAGACAGTGCCTGCTGAGTGGTATTGCCCAGAGCCATCTGCATACTATACATGCTTAGGACCCTCACAAGGCCTCTGTGGAGTCCAGGCAAAGCATCCTTTTGTAAGATACTAGAGGTGCGTCTTGACTGCCATGAGATGTTCTGGAAAGTTAAAACACACAGTCAGTTGTATTGCTTGAGTCCCTAGGGCCCTAAAACCCAGAAAAAGAATGCAAACTCTGTGTCCTAAAGGGTGTCAGAAACATACAGACTGTGTGATAAGCTAGAGGTCCCCAAGTGTCAGTCTAGAGAGAAAGACAAGAAATTCCCCAAGAGAAAGTCACTGTGGGCCAAAATACTCTGGCAGAGTAGACCAGGTCCAGCCAGAGCACCTGAATATTGGAGGACAAGAGGTTTCAAACAGAGGGCAAGCTGAGTCCTTCCCCATTTTCTCACCTGGAGTCCCTCAACTCCCAATTCTATGAGTTCCAGTGAGTTCTGGGCTGGGTCTTACTTAGGAAAGAACAAACTGTGTCACTAGAGAGAGGTATAACTATTTTGGACCTGAAAGACCTTGTTAGGCTGCTCAGGGAGGGAGATGACCCCTACAGGTCAATGGTTTGGGGGGAGGTGGGCAGCAGCTTGGCAGCAGACAATGAACAACAGAGAATTGCAGGCTGGTGAGGGCAGCAGGTCTGCAGGACAGAGACAGATACACACAAAAGACGCGATTGAACTGTAAGTGGTGGCAGCCACTTTTGCTGTACAATATATTTTAATTTTTGTATACAATATATTCAAATTAATCTTTTCTGTGTGTGTCAAATATTGCAGTCTTCAGAGCTCAGTTATAATGGCTTCATCTCCATTTATTTTTTATTAACATTTACTAGGGGCTTCCCAGGCAGCACTAGTGATAAAGAATCCACCTGCAATGCAGGATACATAAGAGACGTGGGTTCGATCCCTGGATAGGACAATCTCCTGGAGGAGGGCATGACAAGCCACTTCAGTATTCTTGCCTGGAGAATCCTACAGACAGAGGATCCTGGCAGGCTACGATCCATAGGGTTGTGAAGAATCGGACATGGGCTGAACGGACTTAGCACACAGGACACACAGCATTTACTGGGCCTAAGATGATACAGAGAGATAACAAGAAAGAAGCATAGGCAGAAAGATATCTTCAGAGAAAATGGAAATTGCAGAAGAAGATACAGACAAAGAGATACTGAAAGAGTTTGAGAAAAGGAATTAGAAACAGAGGAAGAGAGAAAGCAAGGAGAAAAAGAGAGAGACTTTTTAAGACATCCAGGACCAGTTAGTGTTCCACTAGAAGCTAGCTGGGTCCCCTAGGATGAAAATCAGAAGGGCTCGGATGGAGCCTCCCAGGATTAAGAACCTAAGAGAAACTACAAAGGTTCTTTGTTTTGTTTACCCGGAGGTTTTGGCTCCGGGCAACCCGGGCGCTGGTGTTCTGATACACTGCCCGAGCTCCCCCTACTGGCGCCTCTGCAGAATGTCACCATCTGGGTCCAAAGTGGAAGCGGATTACATAAGTTCTCTCCAGCTTTACCCATCCTTTTCACTTTTTCCTTTTTTTAAAATTTATTTCTCAAGTTCTTGGTTCTCCGAAGCTAATACTAGGGCTTGAATTCCTTGACTGATTACAGTCGTCCTTACGCCCAATGAGGGCAGTCCTAGAAGACTCCTCCTAAGGAGGGTGCAAGCAGGAGGCTGAGCAAACGTTTATTAAACAAGTGCCACATACAAAGTGCTCTGCAAAGGCCTGAAGGGGACTCATTTGACCTTTAGTCTTCTCGCTTCAAAAGTGACTGCTAGAATTAAAACTGGCCTTCTGGGGTCGGGCTGAGGGCACGCCCCTGTCCAGTTCTGTCCACCAGAACCTGCTTTCCTGAGAAGAGCCCACCAGGGCAACGGTGATGACACCTCCTTCCTCTTTTTTTTCCTTTTCTTTCTCTCCGTCTGTCTTCTTCCCTGCATGAAGAGGAAGAACCGCTATGTGCAAAGCTCCCGGGACGGGAGGGGACATGTCTCCCCAGTACCAAGCTGATCTTACTAAGAATAACCTTTATCTCTAGGAGGAAAGGCAGAAGACCTGGTTCTCTCTTTCTCTCCACCACCTCCCCCTCAGGTGGATTTTAAAGGGGCAGCACCATCCACTTATAAGAATATACTGAGCTCTGTCTTTCCTAAAGTGTTTAAGTTCTAAGTCACAACGTCTGGAGAGTGGCAATGTGGGAGAAGAGAACTTGAGTCCAGAGGACCAGGTGAGGAGGTGAGGGAGGAGGCAAGAAGGAAATGGAGGGTAAGAGAAAGAACAGGACACAGGGATCTCTGTTACACCCTGAGCCTGGGCTTCTGCTGTCCCAAGCAGACTGAGAAGGGTAGTTAGACCCTTGTGGGGAGGGTTTCCCTGGGGTGGGGAGTGGGGCCCCCACTATGGCTGTACTTGAGGATCACCTTGGAGGGTGGGACAGATTTCCAGACCTCTGGCCAGGATGTATGCTCACAATAAGGAGCCCTTGTTTCCCCCAGTCCCTCCACTCAGAGGTTAGAAATCCAAACCATCTCTAAATATTGTTTTTCTTTCCTAAAAGTGCTGCTTTTCTCTTAACACAGAAAGTATAAATGTTCCAAAACAATAGGTCAGAAGCACAGCATTGTTTTCAAAGACTCCGGAATATCAGAAAGGATTCTCTTCACTGACTAAAAACTGAACAGATTTGTACAGTGAACTGCATTGCAGAAAGCAGTGAATAGCCCTCAGAAAAACGGAGGCCCTTCTTTAGTCCCCTGCTCTGCCCTTGCCCACTGTTTCTTTCTCTCACCTGCCTCCCCTCCCCCAGCTTCTTCCTTTCCCCTTCTCACTGATTCAGACTTTTGCTCACACTCTCTTGTGGTCTCTGGGCTCTGGCTTCCTTCCGTCCCTTTCATGTCCTCCTGCACGTGCTTGTCTGGGCCAGAGTGCCTGGGTGAAAGGAACAGGAAGAAAGGATTGCCATGTCTGCTTGGGATCCCTGATGCCCTGAAGCCTTCTAACAGGGCAAGGGGCACCCCACAGAACACGAGGAGAGTCCGTCTCTGGGTCTTTCTCTACTCACCACTCAGTCTACAAACCACCTCTGGACAGTTACTGGACAGTTGACAGCCTGTAAATTGCAGTACCTCCTGTCTCGAACAGCCGTTGTCCACTCCTACCATAGGAGAGTGTTTCAGTGACTCAGGAGTCAGTAGGAGCAGAAGGACCTGGGCAGGCACTGCATAAATACAAATAATGGTTATTTATCACAGATGAGAGTGGCTCATAAATATAACTGGAACTGGCTCAGTCCTGCTACTATTGAATAAAGGAAAAAACCCACAAACATCAAAAAGTAAAAAATAAAAGAGGTATGCTCTGCAGATGTCATTTCTCCATATTGCTATAGCTAAATAAATTGTACCAATTTCCAAAATGTTCCTGGAGAAGATTTTATGATTTTATAAGCAGCTCTGTGGTGTGGGGCTGAGCTGCCTATGACCAGCAGAGGGCAGACTTCAGTTATAAACAGGAACCTGCAGTGGGTGGATGGTGGGGAAAGGGCAATTTAGGATTCCAAGGTTGTAAACTGCTTATTCCATGCTACAGATACCATCAGAGATCACAGTCCAAGATCCTTGACAGGCTATGAAGGACTAGATTTCAAGGAATCAGTTATAAGCAGAGAATGACATAACTGGAAACGTTCCTTTGTTTATAAGAAAAGGTTGTTTCCACATACCTCCTCTGGCAGTCGCAAGCTGCTGTTAACTGTGTCACTGCAGTGACTTGTCCCAGTCCTGGTCTGCCACAGCCCTTTGGAGCCGCATATTGTTTACAGTGGAGATCTTTGGGCTTTGTGTCTGACTTGGAAAAGCAGGTGCTATTTCCAGGACTTGGTGAAAAAGGTCCTGCTGTTGGTCATTCCCTTTTGTTTAGTGAGCATGGAGAAACCTGCTCCCTGGGAAACAGATAAGTATGAAGACCATTAGAAATGTTTATTTAAGATTTTAGCCAGCCTAGCAACCCCACTTCTAGATATATCCAAGAGAATTGAAAACATACGTCCATACAAAACACTGGGCAGGAATGTTCATAAGCAGCATTATTCACTATAGCTAAAAAAAGGAGTAACAACCCAAGTGTCTATTGACTGATGATTGACTAAGCAAAATGTGGTTTATCCTTACAATGGATTATTCATTCAAAAAGGGGGGAAGGATTGACATACATTACAACATGGATAAACCTGGAAAACTTCATGCTAACTGACAGAAGCCAGTCACAAAGGACCGCACATTGTTTGAGTCCGTTTGTATGAAAGGTCTGCAATAGGCAAATTCATGGAAACAGAAAATAGATTAGTGGTGGCCAGGGGCTGGGGTAAGGGATGACTGGAGAACGACTGTTAATGAGTTTCTTTTGGGATAAAAATGTTCTGAAAATAGACAATGGGGATGTACAACTCTGCAAATAAACTAAAAGCCACTGAACTATGTACTTTAAAAGGGTGAATTATATCTCAATAAACTGTTATTAAAAAAAAGATTTTGGGGGGGACTTCCCTCGTGGTACAGTGGTTAAGAAACTGCCTGTCAGTGTAGGGGACAGAGATCAAACCAGGTTTGATCCTTGGTTCAGGAATATTCCACTTGCCTCAGAGCAACTAAGCCCAAGCACCACAACTACTGAGCCCAAGCTCCAGAGCCCGCAGGCGGCAACTACTAAGCCCTTGCCCCACAACTAGCGTGTGCTGAAGCCTGTGCACCTACAGCCCGGGTGCTGCAACAAGAGAAGCCACCGCAACAGGCTGCTGGCACACCACGGCTAGAGAGCGGCCCCTGCTCTCCGCAACTAGAGAAAGCCCACATGCAGCAACAGAGACCCAGCGTAACTCAAATAAATAAACAAATGACATTTTAAAATTATAGATTTGGGGGACTTCCCTGGTGGCCCAGTAGCTAAGACTTTGCATTCCCAATGCAGGGGGCCCAAGTTCGATCCCTGATCAGGGGACTAGAGCGCACGTGCCGCAACCAAGAGTTCCCGTGACACAGTGAAGAGCAAAGATACTGCAGGCCGAAACTAGAGCCTGGCGCAGCCAAACAAGTAAACACATTTTTCAGTTAAAAAATTAAACAAGCTTTTGAGCTGAGCAGAATTACTAGAGGGAAACTTAGAGCAGGAAATACGGGGAATATAAAGAGAATATGTGATTTTAGGAGAGACAGTCTTCCCCTCTAGCTAAAACATATTTTGTATGAAAACAGCAGATTTAGTGCAGACTGAAAATAAAGGTAGCCAAACTCACTGCAGGAAGCAGGGAGAATTATCCACAAAGTAAACCAATCCTGCCTCTTCTCCAGCTGACTAACGTGTAAAGGGCTGACACCTCTCTGATCATGCAGTCATGGGTGCTATTTCACTCAAGGCAAGAGGGCCACCTTTGTGTTGACATCACGGTGACCCCTGCGCAGAGAGAAATAAGGGAGAATCACACTCTTCAAGCCACAGTAATAGGAAAGACTTCCCAAGCTCTCAGAAGCTGATGAGGAAGGAAGGTGATGATAGTTAAGTCACCAGCTCAGTTTCTGGGGGCCTCACAGTCAATCCTGCGTTCCGGGTATATTATTAGTAATGCCTGCAGAGTCTAGAAGCCTGTGCTCTCTTCTTCCTGTTGCCCCCACAGCACCTTGAAGAAACTGAGCCTGTAAGAACTCTTAGTTAATACTTGAAAAAAGAGGAGGAATGAAGAAATAGATGAGCACACAGGTGAGAAGCCGCAGTGAAATGCCCTGGGATGCCTGGGGCCATGGTCAACAGCTGTGGTCAACACATGAGTGAGCAAGAAAGATAGGAAGAAATGACTTTACTCACCCACTCTTCATCAGAAGATTAAGACGATTCATAGATCTCTGGACCTGCCTTGTTGAGTCTTGAAGGCAAGGGCAAGCTTCCAGGCACACCTAAGCACATCCTTCTAGAACAGGATGCTTGGCTTACCTTTCATTTATCACCTTTATTCAATTCCTGGACAGAAACTGTAATATGTTAATATCACTGTGTGCTAGTGAGTCAAAATTTGTTTCACTTCTAAGATGCACTGTGAAGAAACTCTGTGAGAGTGTATGCATTTTAAAATTTGTGTTTACTAATTTAAAATAAACAAACGAAAAAGCACCTTCCTGTTCTGTAATTGGTTATTGTGACCAAGGAGAACAATGATAATGGAATATAGTAAATATTTTCCAGCCCTGTGTTTTTCTCCAAGTCTGGTCCTCTGGGTGACCGTTAACGCATTTTAGGGAACCAGGGACTATGTCTAAGTATGTCTTATGAAACCTGCTTAATTATAGATTCAGTCAAGAGATGGGAACTCAGTAACTAATTATGTACCTAGAGCTTCAAACAGGCATTGGAACCAGAGCTCATAACACTTCCAGTTATGCAGTAAGTACGGGGTTAAAAAGTCACAGGCCAAATACCGATTGTTTTTAATAAATTATGAGTTCAGAAGTAAAAAGAATTAGATCTGGGAGCTGGGCAGATCTGGATCTAACACTTGGCTATTTCCTTCTGCTGTTCCTTTAGGAAATGTGTATTGATCTCCTACTATGTCCAGGCACTGTTAGGCAGTGAAGATATCAATAGAAACACAAATGAGAAAGTCAGTCTCTATCCTTGGAGAGCTAACAGTCCAATAGCTACATAAATACTTATCTTTAAAATGTTGATAAAACTCTCTGCATTTAAATCTGTAAGATGAAAAAAAAAAAGATACCTAATTTGAAAGTTGTAGGAAGGACTAAGTTGAGTGACATAAGATGCCTAGAATATTGCATTTTAAAAAATGTTACTTCTTCTTTCCTTATATACACCCACTGGTAAACTTTATCATTTGCTACCACATGCTACTACTATCTTTAATTGAACATTCCTAGCTTAAAGTGACACCTAATGGGTCAGGGCTTTGGTTAGAAACCCCAAACAGTACATGTTGCAGGGAGGAACCTGGGGGTTAACATCAGCGAGGTCCTCATTAGAAACCAACTCTGCTAGTTGCTGATTTGGGGCAAGTTATTTAACCTCTCCAAGTTTCACTTTTATCCTCTGTAAAATGAGGCTAAGAACCCTATCCTCATGGAGTTATTGGGAGGTTAAATGAGAAAGACCTGAATACATCATCACGAGTAACAATAATAAAGTGTTAGCTAGTGAAATCTTTGTTACATGTCATATATGTGTGTTGATTTATGTATTCTGATGTCACAGTTTAAAATACACTTTTTACTGTGGGCCATGGTCCAAAAGAATTGAGTCACTGCTACTACTTTAAGACACTATATAAGTTGCCTGCAATTAAAACAACAACAACAACACTATTTTTCTTTTTTAATTGAGGTAAAATTGGTTTATTAAAGTGAAAATCGCTCAGTCATGTCTGACTCTTTGCAACCCCATGGACTGTAAAGGCCATGGGCTTCTCCAGGCCAGAATACTGGAGTGGGTAGCTGTTCCCTTCTCCTAGGGATCTTCCCAACCCACGGATCGAACCCAGGTCTCTCGCACTGAAGGTGGATTCTTTACCAATTGAGCCACCAGAGAAGCCCCAAATTTGGTATATAACATTGTATAAATTTTAGGTGTACATTATAAATCAATATTTGTATACATTACAAGGCGATCACTCTCATAAATCTAGTTACTATTCATCATCATACAACTGGTTCACACCACCCGTTTTACCCTCCCCCAAAACCCCCTTCCCCACTGGCAATCACCAGTCTGTTCTCTGTATCTGTGAGTTTGTTTTTGTTTTGTTTGTTTTATTAGAGTCCACATATAAGTGAAATCATATGGTATTTGTCTCTTTCTATCTATTTCACCTAGCATAATACCTTCTAGGTCCATCCATGTTGCTGCAAATGGCAAAATTTCCTTCTTTCTAGGGCTGCATAGTATTCCATGGTGTGTGTGTATGATGGAGTTGGCCAAATGATTATATGCAAGGTTCTAAGACACAATGTCTTTCTGAAGACAAGCTGTGTATATACATACACACCACATCTTCTTTATCCATTCATCCATCAATAGACACAAGTTGTTTCCGTATCTTGGCAACTGTAAATAATGCTGCAATAAATAGAGGGTGCAAACATCTTTTCAAATTAGTGTTTTAATAGTCTTAAGATAATACCCCAAATTACAAGAATAACTGAATCATACGGTAGTGCCAATCTTTTTTTTCCTTTTTGAGGACTTTCCATACTGTTTTCTACCGTGGCTGCACCAATTTCCAGTTCTACCAACAGTGTACAAGCGTTCCTTTTTCTCCATATCCTCTCCAACATTTATTGTTTCTTGTCTTTTTACTAATAGCCATTCTAACAGGGGTGATATTGCACTGTGGTTTTGATTTGCATTTCCCTGATGACTACTGATGTTGAGTATCTTCTCCTGTGTTTGGTGGCTATCTGTATGTCTTCTTTGGCAAAAGGTATTCATATGTTCTGCCCATTTTTAAATTGGGTTCTTTTGTTTCTTGTTGATGAATTATGTGACTTCTTTAATCCTTTGGATATTAACTCCTTATCAGATACATGATTTAATTTGCAAGCATCTTCTCCCATTTAGTAGGCTGACTTTTCATTTTGTTGATGCTTTCCTTGGCCATGCAGAAGCTTTTTAGTTTGATATGGTACCGTTTGTTTATTTTTACTTTTGTTTCCCTTGCCTTTGGAGTCAGATCTTAAAAAAACACACTTCTAAGACCAATGACAAGGAAATTACATCCTATTTTTTTCCTTTGAGGAATTTTATGGTTTCAGTTAAGTCTTTAATCCATTTTGAGTTGATTTTTCTGAATGGTGTAAGACATAGAGGTCTAGTTTCATTCTTTTGCTTGTGGCTGTCTAGTTTTTCTAACACCATTTATTGGAGAGACTGTTTTTTCCCCATTATATATTCTTGGCTCCTGTGTGGTAAATCAACTGTCCATGTTTGCATGGATTTATTTCTGGGATCTCTATTTTGTTCCACTGATTTTTCTGTTTTTATATAATTTTTCAATTATACACTCATTAATTCACTCAGTAAATAGTTATTAAGCACCAAATGCCAGGCACTGTTCTAGGCACTGGAAATATAGCAGTGAACAAAATAGACAAAAATTCCTGCAGTCATCTGGCTTACCTTCAGGTTGGGGAGACACTAGTAATATATACAGATATGGTACAAAATTAAGGAAATACGTAGGAGGAGAAAGGAAGGAAGGAAAAAGCAAAAGTGGAGGGCATTCACAATCAGGCAACCCAGAAGAAAACCACTGTTAACATTTCAGTTTATGGTCTTATAGACCTTTCTTCGTCTACCTATGCCATTTGTCTTGCCATTTAGAGAAGTTCAGGGTAATAGGTATCACATAAATGTACAGGATGGGTACTGACCCATATCTAGTCCCTGAAGCATGAAAGGAGAACCTTTGCATTCCCCTCCATCTGCCTTCCTCCTCCCTCTTCCCTTTTATCCCACAGTGGTCTCCACGTTGCTGCTTCTCTGTGTTCTATAGTAATTATACGGCCAGGTCCTCAGCCTTACAGACAAAGATCTATATTGTACAAGAAACGGCCACAGTGCTGGCTGACGCAGAGCCCTGGGATGGTCTAAGTCCGGGTTCTGTTGAATACCAACTTTTAGTGACTATGATGATTTAATTATTTATGGATTAAAAAGAAATTGAGGTCCAGAGAGGTTGTGACTTGTCCAGGGTCTCACAAAAAGAAGAGGATCAGAAGTCTGACATGCCTGTGCTCCCCGGTGTGAGCACTTCGATTTGGACATCTCCATCCACCCTGCATTTCAGATCCCCTTCTTATCATGCCTATATATATATATATATATATATATATTTAACTAAAAAACACTAAGCTGTTGTTTGGTTATTTTCTAGAAGGCACAAGTGGTTAAACCTATTCTGCCTTAAAAGACCATTAATTTAGAAATTCTCCTAGGATTTTGTGACTGCCATAACAAAGATCTTAAAATAAGTGTAATAAGAAATTGCACTTGGGTCCAACAGACAAGAAGACAGAGTGGGGTCTCTTCCAAAGCCAGTGTTTATACTTGGATGCCTCTGACCTTCTCAGTTACTTTAACAAGCTATTTCATGAGGTTACGTTATCTTTAAAGACACCTTTTTTTTTTTTTTAAAGGGGACGTGGTTTTTAGGAGAGCAAGAAACTTAAAATCAAGAGGTTTAGGCTCTAGTCCCAATTCTGCTGGGTGACCTTAGATGAATCATGTCTCAGCTTTGAGCCTAAATTCCTCCTTTGTACAATATGAAGGGTGGACTAGACTAGAGATTTTCACAATGAAGTCAGTGGGGCCTCAGGATCTGGGCCACACAGAGAAATCTAAAGTGCGACAGGCTGGGGCTCCAGAACCACGCTGCCCTCTGCCTTCCCAGCCCTACTCAGAGGACCAGCCCTTTTATTTGCCTCCCAAGGGGAGAGTCTGCATAAGATTTTATTTGAAGAAAAGGTTTTGTTATTTTTTTAGTATTTAAATATCACCAGAACAGCTTGATGATCTGAAAGAACCTTCCTTGTTCTATTGTTTCTACCTTCAAAGATTAGCTCTTGATTTTCCTTTTTAGAGGTTTCTTTGTTCTTACAGGGACAGTACACTCACTTATCACCACTTAAAAATGAATATTTTCCCTAGCTGACTGCTAACTATGTATTAGGCTGGCTGTAAAGATGCTGGAAATGAGCTTGTCTGGTAATCCTGCCCCAACAGTGTTGCGACCAGCAGGGAAGAGCATTTACAACCGTGCTCATTTGCTGACTGGGATTTTATTTATTTATTTAAACTCGGAGCTGTTTGTTCCAAGCACCTTGGAAAAACAGTCCCAGCTCTGGCCGGCACAGCAGTATCCTCATCCGCATGCTGCCGCTTCTAGCGACAGGCATTCTGCTACACTATTTCTCACAGCTCCTATGCAGAGGGGGCCTCACACTCTCTCCTGTGCATTTTCTTTCTGGCTGTCTGTCTCACTGTGTGCTCACAAAGTCGCCTCTCAACGCCAGCGACCTCTGGCTGCCGCTGCGGTTGGGGCTGGATCAGGCCGTGCCAGCCCTGTCCTTCCTAGAGCCTCTCTACCCTTTCTGGTATGGGTTTATTTCACCTACAATGTAGTTGTGGCTGCTTTGCCCAGAGTGAAGCAAGAGCAGTTTTCCTTTACAAACAACTGATCTGGACTTTCATCTACTGTTGCTAAAAGCAGACAAAGATAAATCAGCATTTTTCACTCACTGCAGGGCAGTAAGGTTCAAGAACTTGCCACCAGATAAAATGTAAAATCAGGATGTAGGATGGGGGCAGATGAACACTGGTTCAGGGTCTCTGATGTATCACACTGAGTGTTCTTTACCTCATTTAATCCTTAGGATAGCCCTCCTAGGTAGGGACTCTGATCTCTGTTTGTTAAGAGGAAGAACCCAAGGCTCAGAGAGGCAGAATAACTTGTCTGACACACTGTCAGGAAGTGGCAGATGCAGGAACTGGACTTGTTGTATCTGACACCAAATGCTGTGTTCTTTCCAATCTACCATGCTGCCTTCTTGATGAGCATGCTGACTCATTTGAGAAGTTACGTAAGCTTGTAGATCACATTGAGATTCCCAGATAATGTGGCTGCATAAAGAAGAACAAAGAATTGCCATGATAGCTTTGGTGCAGTGGCATCGGTGAAAAGAGGAACTCTGCTGCTGGGAAGAATTATGGAAAACTGTCGAGAGGTAAACGGTTATACTAGCAGAATCCAAACAAGAAGCAATCACTTGCCCCTTCCCCTCCCAACCTGTTCTGTAAATAAGTAAGGCTTAAATGATAAACATATGAATAAAGCTCTCTCTCTCTCCATTGAATTCACAACTGGACTCATTGAGATTCAAACTCCAAGTGAAACCTTGTCCCCATGCAGAGGTATGCCAAAAGTGCTCAGGATCATATGGTTAAGTACCACTCCAGACAGTCACCTCCATCAGGGGAAATGAACAAGGTTGTTCTTTAGTATCATCCATATACCCCTTTTTTTTTTTTTATTGAATTGAGAAGTGTTAGAGTCAGATTTGCACTTTGAAAAGTTACCTGTGGCCTTTGTGTGGGGAGAGAGCAAGGAGGGAGGCGGATGTACTGAGCCCTGTTAGTACCCTGCCACGTCCCTCTATACTCACCACTGTGCACTGAAGGTCTGTGATCCTCTGCCTTCTGACTGGCAGCATGCTCAGCCTTTACACAGTGCAGGACTTCTTGCCCCTGAGAGCAGCCATTAAGCGCTGATAGGTAGAGAAGTGGTGGATAAATATCCCAGTCCCCTTGCCTGTCACTTGGGATGATTCTGAGGTGTGTTCTATAATGTAGTGCTTGATAACACACACTACACTGGCTTCTTTCACTTCCCTGTCTCATTTTCCTACTAGTCCTAGGTCTCCTGAGATTATCTCTAGAATAAATTCAGTTCATTCGCTCAGTCGTGTCCAACTCTTTGCGACCCCGTGAATCACGGCACACCAGGCCTCACTGTCCATCACCAACTCCCGGAGTTCACTCAAACTCATGTCCATTGAGTCGGTGATGCCATCCAGCCATCTCATCCTCTGTCGTCCCCTTCTCCTCCTGCCCCCAATCCCTCCCAGCATCAGGGTCTTTTCCAATGAGTCAGCTCTTCGCATGAGGTGGCCAAAGTATTACCTACACCCAAATCCTTGTCTCAGGCTCTGTTGTTTGGGGAACTCAAAAGAAGACCTTTCCATATCTCAGTGTAGAGATAGATAATGGGGGTTCAAAAGGAGCAGAAGTGGGATTGGAGAGGAGGGGATGGATATGAGCAATATTCACCCTGAGATTTAGGACTTCAAAACTGGTAAAATGGAGTGCTGGAGAGAGGGGAGGGGAAAAAGACGACACAAGGACTCTGGATCTTGAACTTGAGCTCCTGGATGGTAGCTGATGCCTCGAACTGAACTAGGGAATACATTCTGGGATAAGAAGATCCAATTTTGGATATGTAGGAGAAGGCAGCATCTGGTTCTGTGATGTCATTTACAAGAGTGAAAGTACCCATTTTGCCAAAAGCATCTTTCCAAACTGCTTACCCGAGTGCTTGAAATTCTGTATTACTCATTCCTTTGGCTTGCTTTTTCCAGAATCCTATTTTTAAAGTGCTCCTGAGATTATTGATAATTTTGTTACATGTGATAATAGCATTGTGGTTCTGTAGAGAATAAAACCTTCTTAATGGTTAGAAATATATGCTGAAGTATTTATGGGTAAAACAAAGCACTGTTAGAGACTGCTTTAAAATAATCCATTAAAAACAAAAGTGAAATGCAGGGGATAGATAAAATGACACTAACAAAATATTTTAAATTGTAAAAGTTGGGGGATGAGTACATGGGGTTGGTTCATTGTACCATTTCTTCTCCTTTGTGTATATTTGAAGATTTCAATAATAATAATAAAAAAAAAAAAAAAAAACAGAAGTTACCCTGATATTTTAATGATGGCTCTGGGAGGATATTACATCCAACTGTCTTTACCACTTGTGAAAAAACAACCACAAAAGTGTGTTTTAAAACTTTGGTTTGATTTTATATTTTTAGAACATTTAGAAGAAAAGGGAGGCTGGCCTTTTTAAGAAATAGACTTTTTAAGAGCTGGATCTTAAAAGAGAGAAGAAACTAGGATTCAGAGGTAGAACACCATATATTTTGCCACCTGTTTGATCTTTCCCCCCATTTTCCAAAGAGGAAGACGCTATCTAACCGTTTTCTATCATGGCCCCTACTACAATGGTCCTACATCAGGTGCTTTGAATGCATGATCTCATTTCTCTCCAAAACTCTGTCTAGGGATCCATTTGAGAAAATGGAGGTTAGAGAGGTCAGGTCTTTTTCCTAAAGATCATGGGATGATAAATTGCAGGAGCTTAAGTGATTGTTCACAAATTAGTTCCCATTGAATTGATTTTTCAGGAATTGATTGCTTCTGCACAGAATGAGCCTAAACCAAGAAAAATGAGAAGCATACTCTTTTGGTTAGGGATGACAGGATGATAAGAGTTCCTAGACCAGGCTGGGGCGTGTCAAGGAGGCATTGAGCTTGTTTACCTCAGAGCATCATGGGACTGATAGAGGATGCCAGGAAAGCTGGACAAGAGCCCAACGTCTGGAAGAACCAACAGGGCACAAGAAGCAAAGACTGAATTGAAAAAAGCAAATAACTCCATGAGTAAGTGTAAGATGTTTGGAAAATCAGTGTTTTTAAAGTACTTACTATACTTTCTTCTTTTTTTAGTTTAAATACAGGAGATAAAGTAAGTTCCAATTATTTTCTCTTGTTTGACTTTTATATATCCTTAATATTATGGATATTATTATCCACAATAGAGACTAAAGAAAAATGCTTACATAAAATCTCAAGTGCAAAAGCAGAATACTATATCTATAGCATGATGACAATGTTTTAAAAATATCCTCTACATGGAAAAAGTTTGGAAAAAGATGACAAAAAATCTTGGGATTGTCCTTATGTTGTAGAACTATGCATTTAAAAAAATCTTTTGATTCTTTATTATTCTATTTTTAAATTTTCCTGTAATGATATGTATTACTCTTGGAATGGAAAAATGTTAAAAAATAAACCAAAGAACTTCATTTTACCTTTTATTGCTGTTTAATCTAGAGTAATGAAGATGCTAATAAGAATAAGAAGCTAAAGATATTTATGGTTTCATGTTGAGAACATAAATACAATTTGGTAGGAAATTTGATTAAGTGGTGGTAAGTTATATCTTAGCTACCCTCAGTTAGCCATATATACATGAAGCAATCTCATCACTGAGCCTCCAACCCTTTTGCATGATCAAGGTGACTGAAGATCACACTAATGGTAGCAAAATATAGACATCTAGCAACAGGTCTCTCTCTAGACCTCCAGAGCTTAAATGTGTACACCAACATTTTTTGCTGGCATTTTAAAGACGTTGTAAGAGCTAGACTCTAGTTCTTTTCGGGGCTCTGATAGTCTTTCAGGGGCCAGACTGGTGCTGCATTTTAGAAAGCTAGAATCAACACAGGCAAAAACGTCAGCTATATTTTCTACCTGGAGAGAGAAGTTCTTCCAAGACTATTAAACCAAAGCTGTGCTGCAGTCACTTATAATATCTACCGAGTTCCTTTATAGCAAGGAGTTGTTTCTGCTAGGTGACTCCAACATTGAAATATTAGCTGTCATTTGGACACATGCAATTTAGTCTCTTTCTTGAAGAGGCTTTTCCGAAAGTGTAAGAAAAGACATGAACAATTTCATTACAATCTAAGCAGGACTGGAGCGGGCTGTACACAGGGTCCTGAGCCAGTGGGACATGTAGAATAAGAAACCAAAGTTGGTCTTAAAGGAGAGGGAGAGAAACACAACTGTAACATTGCCTATAATAAGTAGAGTAAAAGAAGTAGTAAACATACTTAGGAAAGAGAAAAATCACTTCTACTTGGGCGTTTTATGCAAAGGCTTCCAGAAAATTGGGCATTTGAAGTGGACCTTGATGGATATAATATTTCAGTTGGCCACAGACTGCAGGGAGAGCATAGGCTGGCAGTGATGGAAAGATCATCAAGAAAAGGAGAAAAAAATTATACAAGGGACTTTTATTGGAATTTTATTGGAACTTTCTGTTCCAATTTTTTTTTTTTTTTTAAACGCAAGAGGCGCTATAAACTGAGGACTCTAGGAGTTGTGACTTGGTCTATGGCTTGCTCTGTTTTGCTGAGTTTAGACCTGGAGGCAGGTAGAGGACAAGGTAGCTTGCTGGAAGGCCTCCCAGGGCAGACGTGGCAAGGGGGCAAAAGAAGAGGGATGAGAAAGTTGCTGCAGAAATAAGGACCAGGGGGAAAAGCAGTGATGTTAAAGGGCATCGTTGAGGCATTTTGCTTTGTGATGTACCCCTCCTCTGTTACTACACAAAATCTTCAGTAAAAGTCTACATTACTAGACCATTATGGGTTTTGACAGGAATTTTTAATTTGGGGCTGTGAGCAGAAGGGGGTGACATGATTAGCATGGAGTATAGTGTGGAAGTGAGGATGGGATGAAAGCAGCGACAGCAAGCAAAGGGTAAGTGTGTTTCATTCATATATTCTCTTTGAAGTGAAGAAAGACAACTGATCATTTATTCATTCACCACTGCGATGATGTGCCAGGCACTGTGCTGGTGTGGGGATACAGGCTGAGCCAAACCCGATGTGGGTCTGGACTTTGAAGAGTCTACATTCTACTGGGGGCGGGGGGGGCGGGGTGCGGGAGAGACAGGAATTAACTAAATAAAACCAAATATAAAGTTAGGATTGTAGTTAGTGTTGTAAAGCAGACGTCTATAGTGCTACGAAAGCTCATAGGAGAATATGACCTTGTTGGTTAGTTAAGGGAATACAGAATTGAGTGAGTTCTGAAGGATGAATAGGAGTGTAATGTTTATGGCAGAGGGAAAAATATGTGGAAAGGCCCTGTGGAAGAAAAGAACTCAAGGCAGGCCAGTGTGGCTGGAGCACAGACAGTGAAGGGGAGCATGGGCCAAGTGTAGCTGAAGAGGTAGGGAGCACACCTCACTGGATCTTGAAGTCATGTAAGAGCTGAGATAGATAACATATTTTAAAAGGTCACTTTGGCTGCTAGATAGCATCACTGACTCAATGGACATGAATCTGAACAAATTCTGGGAGACAATGGAGGACAGAGGAGCCTGGTGTGCTGCAGTCCTTGGGGTCCCAAAGAGTCGGACCTGACTTAGAGACTGAACAGCAACAACTGGATGCTGTGTGGGGAAAAAAAATGCAAGCATAGCATGTGTGCATGTATACAGGAAAACCAACTAGGAGGCTACTGCTTTTCCCAAGCAAAAGATGATGTAGAGCAGAACTTTATCCCAAGAAGAAAGCACGACATAGCCTCAGGTAAGAGGATTAACCCTCTTTTATGTTAAACTGACAACTTGCAAGAAAATGTCACCTTATACTCTGTAGGAAACTTATTGTTCCTTTCAAGTACAAATATGTGCTTATGTAAGTGACTTTAGGAATAAGAACAGATATATGACTAGGATGAAAAGATGTCTCTGAAGAAGAGAAATGCAAAATGTAATATTCATAAGCTTTTGGATCTGTCTACATGACAGATGTGTTTCTAAGTGCACTGTATATTTTAAGCAGAAATCTTTTTTTCTGGTTGGTTTGTATACAGCACAATAAATGGATGGAGTGAGCGAACCCTTATATATGAACTGTTTTGTCTTTATGGTAAAAACAATTCACAGATGCATGCACATTAAACCGTTTTCATATCACCTTCAATTCACCCTGTGTATTCCAATTTTGCTCAAGGAGAAATTAACAAGCCACAATGGCATTGGAAGATTATAACACACCTCCATGTTAGAAACAGATCAAGCAAAGATGTGAGAGATGAATAAAGATATGAGAGATCCAAACCACATGATTAACGAGCCTGATCTAACTTTGCTCTCAATGAATACAGAATATGCTTTCTTTTAAAGCTACACCAGAACTATTATAAAAATGACTATGTGTACACAGGGAATATAGCCAATATTTTATAATTTTTATAATAACTATAAATGGAATTTAATCTTTAAAATTGTGAATCACTGTACAACTGCAACATAATAAGGTATAGCAACTGTACTTCAATTAAAAAACAACTGTGCAATTACAGGGGTGTGTTCACATTGTAATAACTCATTGACTATCATATGTACGATTTATGCATTTTTCTATATGTAGATTGGGCTTCCCAGGTGGCACTAGTGATAAAGAACCCACCTGCCAATGCAGGAGACAAGAGACGTGGGTTCAGTCCCTGGGTCAGTATGATCCCCTGGTGGAGGGGATGGCTATCCATTCCAGTATTCTTGCCTGGAGAATCCCATGGACAGAGGCGCCTGGTGGGTTACAGTCCATGGGGTCACAAAGAATCCAACACGACTGAGTGACTAACACTTTCACTTTCATGCGAGTACTGAGTTGCTTCAGTATTGTCCAACTCTTTGCGACCCTATGGACTATATAGCCTGCCAGGCTCCTCTGTCCATGGGATTCTCCAGGCAAGAATACTGGAATGGATAGCCATCCCCTCCACCAGGGGATCATACTGACCCAGGGATTGAACCCACGTCTCTTGTCTCCTGCATTGGCAGGTGGGTTCTTTATCACTAGTGCCACCTGACAAGAATACTAGAGTTACCATTCCCTTCTCCAGGAGATCTTCCCAACCCAGGGATTGAACCTGGGTCTCCTGCATTGCAGGCAAATTCTCTACTGGCTGAGCCATAACTCTGTTATGCTTATGACAGTTATATATATATATATACATATATATATAGCACATGCATATGTAGGTTACATTTCAAAAAATGGTCTATCTGCTATATTTAAAATGAATAACCAACCGGATCTTACTGTATAGCACAGGGAACTCTGCTCAATGTTATGTGGCAGCTTGGATAGGGGAGAATGGATACATGCATATATAGGACTGAATCACTTTGCTGTGTACCTGAAACTATCACAACATTATTAATTGGCAACACTCCATTATAAAATAGAAAGCTTTAAAAACTGGTGTGTTAAAAAACAAAACAAACTGAACAAAAATCTGATCACATATGAAGTCCCAAAGGACTAATATTATATAAAGTTATCTGACAATAATGCTATTAAATTAGAAATTAACAATAAAAAAATAGACAAAGCAAAACATCCTTTGCATTTCTAAATTACACGTTAAGGACAAAACATAGTGGAAATTATGAAATACTCAGAGCTATATGATGATGAAAATGCTAGTAAGACTTGTAGAGATGATGCTAAAATGAAAATATACAGAATTACATGCATAAAAATTATAAAACACACATAAACAAAAATAAATGAGATAAGCATTCTGCTTAAGAAGCCAGGAAAAGAACATTGGCATAATCTCAAGAAAAATAGAAGAAATAAGAGGAAAAATTACTGATTAGAAATAATTTTAAAAATGAAAAATAAGGTCTCTGAAAAGACAAACTAGACAGAACTCTAACAACATTGAGAAAGATAAAAAGGAGCAATAAATAAATAGTAATATAAGCAAAAAGAGGATCATAATTATAAAGACAGTGGAGACTGAAAAGATCGTAAGATGAGAAACTATGGCAGTAAGTTTAAAGAAAAATACCTGAGAAAATGTAAATTACAATAAATGATTCCAGAAGAAAACCTGAACAAACCAATAATAATTACTGAAATTGAACTGAAAGCCAAAAGTCTTCCTTGAAAAAATATGGAAGCCACAGACAATTTTATAAGATAATCTACTAAGCTTTTAAGAATTATAGTTCCTGTCTTGTACAAAATGTTTTGGAGAACTAAAAGAAAAAAAAGAAGGAAATATATCCAACTCATTTCATTTCAATATATTTACCAAAAGTAGATAAAAACAAAATAAGAAGAGCCAATTCACTTATGAACATATATGGTAAAATTCTATTTTAAATGCTCATAAATTTAATTCAACAATATATTAAAAAAACACATGACTGTGAAGTAGAGTTAATTCTAGAATGCAAAATCACATGACATCAGAAAAACCTACCAAGGTTTTCTGTCTTGTTCAACAAATTAACAGAGAAAAAACATACAGCTCAAGAAAGGTGGAAACAGCATTTGATCAATTAAACAATCATTCATTATTTTAAAACACTTTTGGCGAGAAATAAAGGGAAATTTTACTAATCTGATAGAGAGATTTTACCAAACCCACAGCAAACATCTAACAGTGAACTAACAGAAGATTTCCTATTAGAGCTTGGAACGAGATAGGAGGTTCACTGCTTTCACTATTGTACAATATGGTCCTGAAGGTCAAAGCTAATGCAGTAAGAGAGAAAAAGGGAAGTATAAAACTTGGATAAGAAAAGGCAAGACTGCTATTTTCATAAGATAATGACTGACTATTCAGAATGTATAGAAAAGCTAATAGGACTGTTTCAGCAAGCATACTGGTTCCAAGATCAGCATACTAACATCAATAATATTACTGTATACCAGCAATAATCCTTCAGAACATATAATAGGAAAAATAAACAATTAACAACAGCAATGAAATCTATAATGGAGCAGGAATTAATCTAAAAGAAGAGACCAGAATTCTTTATGGATAAAGTTATAAAACATGATTGAAGGAAATAAAAGACCTAACTAATGAATACATATGGGAAGATACAATATTATAAGGATGTTTGTTCTCAAGTCAAGCTACAACTTTAGTGCAATTCCAACACAAATCCCAATGGAGTTTTTATTTTTTCATGGAACTTGACAGTTTAATACTAAAATTCTTCTGAAAGAGAAAAGGAAAGAGAAGTAGCTAAGACAATTTTGACTATAATAAAATGGAGAAATTTGCTCCATGATAGCAAGACTTATTAAAAAGCTATGATAGAAATATGTAGAAAGTGATGTTTATTTGTAAGAGGCTGTGTAGTCTAAAGTCATCTTCTGGATACAATCTACTTCTGAAGATAGTAGTACTATGTGAGTCTTTTCCAAATATGATAAGCTTCTTTGACTTAGGTGTATCTGCTAGGGTAAAAAGATTGTGTAATCTTATTCGCATCTAATTCAGACAGTGCCCAAGTCAAAGAACCACAGATGAGTTGGATACAATGAAAGCCAATCTCCCATGTGGTGCTTTGGGGTAACTCAGATTGAATAGTGTCAAACTGACTCAGTAATACCCTCTTTTAAAGGAAGAGTAAACGCTAAGTAAAAGCTTAGGTGGGATGCTGAAAACTCTGGAGTATTTTACTTATTCTTTGAACTGCTGTTCATTTCAGTTTTGGAAAACAAGTTCCCAGGATGCTATGCAGCTCTTGAAGAGATGACTTTTCTTGCTACCCCCATGTTCCTTGGTTTCCAGGCAATTAAATTAATTCACGTAGCATTATGAGTCTCTTCCTTGTAGCCTTAAACAAGACTGACAAACAGGAAGATCCATCAAGAAATCTGATGGGACTTCAAGTTTATACCATTTGGGGGAAAAGGAGCTGTGCCGGTGGGGAGGCATCTTCTTCCAGCAAAAATGATCCACTGATGACTAGAAGAATTTTCTACAAATTAGCTTCTGGTTCTGTTTGTTTCAAACCTTGTTCTCTTCCTCTACCCTCATTATTTCCAGGGCCAGGCTTCACAGGACAAGTTTATGTCACAGTACAAACTCTAATCCTGCACCTTCATGGCACACTAGGTGATGACAGTATTCCTGGAAGACATCTTCT
This sequence comes from Budorcas taxicolor, assembly GCF_023091745.1. Classification (NCBI taxonomy): domain Eukaryota; kingdom Metazoa; phylum Chordata; class Mammalia; order Artiodactyla; family Bovidae; genus Budorcas; species Budorcas taxicolor. Next base: position 129,874,330 of record NC_068910.1, read on the forward strand.
ACCTGGATGGCTACTAATAACTCCACTTGGCATAGCTGCGAATCAAATAAACATATCTTACTAAATTCCACTTTTTGTGGGCAAGATCCCCCAAATAGCTAAGGTCACTGCAATACTACCCAACAGGTGAAAAATGTTACAGAAGGGCGAAGTCACAGAGGAGAGAGATGGCAGTCTTAGAAAACTGCGATTCAAATAGCCTTCCTTTTCTAATTTTACAAAAACAGAATGACCATTTGAACACATTTTGAGGGTCCTTCCCAGGGTAGTAGAGAGGGCTCTTGTGAAGAGGGGACCTTTCATTCACTTGTCAGCATATCCTTTGTTAACATTTAATGTAGGACAAGATTTTAAAAAATAATAATCGAGAATACTCACTAAATGTCAACTGCTATTAATTACTGATCAACTAAATCTCTGGGCAGTGGGTTTACCTTCAACCCAAAGTGAAGAATTTATTCACAAATTTACATAATATCCTACCCAGTTAAGAGAAGAAACATTCTTCATACTATTGCAAACTGGAACTTAATCTGCTTCTTACCCTTTCTGTATTAATCTGTCCACCTTCTGTTCCCTGAAACCCTGCCCCATTTATATAGCTTAACCACCTCTGCACACATGTACTTCTCTCCTTCTACACTTCACCACTTCATCCACTCTCTTCTGACCAAGTACAGACACAGGTACTTATCCCTGTAATCCACGTTGTAGTAAATTCTGATACATTCTATTAGGAGATTTCTTAGAGAAGTAAAAAATTTCAAAACATAAAATTTTCATTGATGATATGACCACCTGTGAAATTGTTACTCACAGAAATTATTTCATTTGCTAACCCTAGTGCCTACATCTACCCCGTCAAAGTCTTGGTCATCCATTTGAAAATATCCAGTCCTCAAATGCAATAGAAATCTATTGTAAATCTTGCAAAAGATGTGGAATTTTATGAAACTGATGAAAGTGATGTTGATGAACTGCTAGGTCCACATGCAAAGTCACTAATACAGGAGGATCTCAGAGCTGAACCAGGCAACAAATGAAAACAAGGAAAATCAATAGGGATGATGATGACATCAATGCTTCAGAAGGAAATACTTTGGTTTCAAAGAATGAAGAGAGAGCATTGGGAAAACTAGACAAAGCCCTCCAACATTTTTGCAAATATGGCCCTACTACAGAAAAAATAAAATGCAGTGGAGAATAATGAGGTACATAAAAATAACATCCCCACAAATTAACACTTCATTTATCAGAATTAGCACACAGTTGGAAAATAAAAAGTGATAAATACAAGATAAATTCAGTTTCATAATTTACTGGTTGCATTGCTGCAAGATAAAATCCCAAACAATTGTTTTCTTTCACTATAGAATCTATGTCTCTAATGTAAATAGATTCATTCTAAGATGGCCATTTCTGGGAAAAGGAAGGCCTCTTGTATTTATTTTTGTGTTCCTCAAACACACAATATTGTAAGAATCTCCTCAGGAAGTTGTAAAAATTACAACTGCCAGACCAATTCTAAGTGTGCAAGAGCAGAACAAACCCTGCTGCTGCTGCTGCTGCTAAGTCGCTTCAGTCGTGTCCAATTCTGTGTGATCCCACAGACGGCAGCCCACCAGGCTCCCCCGTCCCTGGGATTCTCCAGGCAAGAACACTGGAGTGGGTTGCCATGTCCTTCTCCAACGCATGAAAGGGAAAAGTGAAAGGGAAGTCGCCCAGTCGTGTCCAACTCTTCGTGACCCCATGGACTGCAGCCCACCAGGCTTCTCCGTCCATGGGATTTTCCAGGCAAGAGTACTGGAGTGGGGTGCCATTGTCTTCATATTTTTAACAATCATCTAAAGAGATCCTTATAGTAATCAAGCAAATGTAGAGATAACCCCCTTAACTCATCCAAATGAAATGATGCAATTTATTCTGTCTCTCTCTCCTCCTCTCTTAACCTTAAAGTCTTTTTTAAAAACTTTGTCAGTTAGTTTATACTCACTGTACTTCTTTCTTCTTTCTTTTTTCTAATGCCCTTCTTTCTTCAGGGTCTAATCTATTAACAAAGGTTTTTGAAGCTATCAACACAGTCTTTAGAATTTCCAACCTGTTCCTTCTTTTCATTTTGCTTTTATTTTCTTAATCTGTTTCAACACTTTATAAAACTGGAACTTTCCCCCTGCTCCTTTAAAATCGAGAATGAGTGATTTGTCTCAAGCTTCTTTTTTTCTATATTCCCCCAGCCTGTATTCTCCTGGGCCGATTTTGCTCCATATTCATTTGGACATTAAACTGCTTAGCAAATATTATCATATTCCGTCTGTTCTTTCTGTACCGACTGATTGTCAGCTCCTCAGCTCCTGATGTCAGACAAACATCTCTCCCTTCACTTCTTCTGTGTTTTCTTCACTGAGCCCAGAAGATTGACTAAGACTGACTAGTGCGCAGTGTGCTTCATGCAATGAGTGTTTAATAAATATTTTAAAACAGTATTAAAATGTTGAATTTGACAGCAGCGCTGCTCCTCATCACTTAAAGTGCCAGCATTTTCTAGATCCTTTCTCTGCTTAGCAACCATTTCTTAACATACCTACATGTCCCCAGATGTTTCACCCAAGCTGATCCAGCTTTCCCTGCCTGAGTTATGGAAATATTGCTCACCTGTTTTCTCCAAAGGATTATCTAATTAGTACACAAAGACCCTGCCATACAACTTGAAGTTGCCCCCCCCCTTTTTTTTTCTGGTGATAGTTGGGGAAAGAGAAAGACAGTAGGGATGGAGAACTTCTCCTTTCAGGTTACTCTTCTTTTTTCCCCAAATCATCTTTCACAGCAAGATACAATGCCCCGATGGTTATTTTCATACCTCTGTGGAACGTTTTTTATTCTTAGCCCCTGAAGAGTGCTAGGAATTTTACCTAAGAGGCTTCAGTAACTTTTTTTTTGAGGCTTTACTATCTTAACTAAGATATTGTGTCTTCCAGAGGTCTATTCAATAACCTGTCCCCCTCTTTTCTGACCTATAGTCAGGAAGGGAATATTTCTAACATCATTCTGTTAGACATCATTCTACGCCAATGAAAAACACTCTTCTGCTTATGTTGTATGGATCTAACATGGCAACGTACAGCAAAGATTATTTTCTTTTTCTTGGATAAGAAATTGTGTTTTGCAGAGTATGTTGGCATTCTATTCAGTTTTATTTTAATTCTCACAACAATTTTGCTAGGTAGAAAGAATAAGGGTCATTATCTCCAGGATAAACAAGAGGAAAACTCCAAGAACTTAAGTGACTTGTCCCAGATCACAGAGATGAACCCACACTGAATCAGAATCGCAGTCAATCCTTATGTTCCGTCTCTGCTCAACTTCGCATAATAAGCTCTGTTTGTCAGTAGAGATAAGGCTGCTGCTGCTGCTAAGTCGCTTCAGTCGTGTCCAACTCTGTGTGACTCCATAGACAGCAGCCTACCAGGCTCCTCTGTCCCTGGGATTCTCCAGGCAAGAACACTGGAGTGGGTTGCCATTTCCTTCTCCAATGCATGCATGCATGCTAAGTCGCTGCAGTTGTGTCCAACTCTGTGCGACCTCATGGACAGCAGCCCACCAGGCTCCTCTGTCCACAGGCTTCTCCAGGCAACAATAGTGGAGTGGGTTGCCATGTCCTTCTCCAGATAAGCCTGCTCAGCTCAGTTCAGTCACTCAGTCGTGTCCGACTCCTTGCAACCCCGTGAATTGCAGCACGCCAGGCCTCCCTGTCCATCACCAACTCCCGGAGTTCACTCAGACTCACTTCCATTGAGTCAGTGATGCCATCCAGCCATCTCATCCTCTGCCATCCCCTTCTCCTCCTGACCCCAATCCCTCCCAGCATCAGAATCTTTTCCAATGAGTCAGCTCTTCACATGAGGTGGCCAAAGTGCTGGAGTTTCAGCTTTAGCATCATTCCTTCCAAAGTAATCCCAGGGCTGATCTCCTTCAGAATGGATTGGTTGGATCTCCTTGCGGTCCAAGGGACTCTCAAGAGTCTTCTCCAACACCACAGTTCAAAAGCATCAATTCTTCGGCGCTCAGCCTTCTTCACAGTCCAACTCTCACATCCATACATGACCACAGGAAAAACCATAGCCTTGACTGCTGCTGCTACTGCTAAGGCGCTTCAGTCATGTCCGACTCTGTGCGACTCCATAGACGGCAGCCCACCAAGCTCCCCTGCCCCTGCGATACTCCAGGCAAGAACACTGGAGTGGGTTGCCATTGCCTTCTCCAATGCATGAAAGGGAGAAGTGAAAGTGAAGTCGCTCAGTCGTGTCTGACTCTTCGTGACCCCATGGACTGCAGCCCACCAGGCTTCTCCGTCCATGGTATTTTCCAGGCAAGAGTACTGGAGTGGGGTGCTATCGCCTTCTCCGTAGCCTTGACTAGACGGACCTTAGTCGGCAAAGTAATGTCTCTGCTTTTGAATATGCTATCTAGGTTGGTCATAACTTTTCTTCCAAGGAGTAAGCGTCTTTTAATTTCATGGCTGCAATCACCATCTGCAGTGATTTTGGAGCCCCCCAAAATAAAGTCTGACACTGTTTCCAAAAAAGCGACAGATTTGGAGGCGGGTAGGGGAGGGAAAGTGAACTCCGGGAGTTGGTGATGGACAGGAACTGAGCGACTGAACTGAACTGAACTGAGAGGAGGGAAGTAGGGGTGGGGGAAGGCGAGCAAAGTACCTTGCGCAAGCGCAGATCGCCACTAGAGGGCCAGGACAGTGAGGAAGGAAGGTTGAGCAAAGAAGCTAGCTCAACTCTTTAACTCCATCTTCAACCTCGGGCTAACGCGCAGGCGCACTTCCTCGGGACGAAGGTCAGACTGAAGTGGGCGGGCCTTGGAGTCGCGCAAGCGCAATTTTGCGCCGGGTCGTCAAGATGTCGTTCCCCAAGTACGAGCCATCGCGCTTGGCCAGCCTACCTACTACCCTCGACCCAGCTGAATACGACATATCTTCTGAAACCCGGAAAGCACAAGCCGAGCGGTTGGCCATAAGATCCCGGCTTAAACGGGAATACCAGCTTCAGTACAACGACCCTAGTCGCCGAGGGGTTATCGTGAGTGAGGGGCCAGTGGGTGGGAATCGAGGGGCCAGAGTCAGGACGGTCCGGTCTGACTGCTCAGCCCAGACCTGCAGGGGGACCAGCAGCGGGTTGGTCACCATTGCCGAACAATATTTTAGACATAGGTCCTCTTCCAGGCCCAGAGAGCAGGCAGATTCATTAGTCCTTTGACCTTGGGCAGGATGTTTGGTGGTAAAGAGGACGGGTTGTGGATTCACACCTGGCTGGGTTTGAGTCTCGGCTAGATCACTTCCCGCCTGAGTGATCTTGAAAAAGTTGTTGAACTCTGCTGCTTAGCCTCGGTTTTCCTGCCAGAAAAATGGGGATAATATTGTACTTCCTATCTTATGAGGCTCTTAGGATTAAACGAGATAAGGCAAGTAACCGGCCGGCACAATGCCTGGCTTGTGATGAGTGTTCAGAAAATGTCGGGGGGAGAGGGGTGTATTTTTTTTTTTTAAGCTGTTTTCCACTTTTCAGTTCACAGTTGAGGCAATACTGCTCTCTCCTGATGGGAATATAGTGATTTTTAAGTTTGTATCTTTTAAAGACCCAAACAGGCTACAGCTTACTGAAGCTCTGCGCTTTGGAGTCAAACGCCAAGGGTCTAAGTACTGGCAAACTATATGACTTTGTACAATATCCCAGACCCTTCTGAAACTTAGTTTTCTAATTTTCATTTATGGAAATGTTAGTACATTCTTTATAGATCCTTGTGAGGTTAAATGAGATAGTCTCTTGGCACATGCCCAGTAAATTGAAAGGTATTATTATTTAACAAGCATGCTTTTAGATAATTTTTGTACAAGAACTGTTTAAATATGATGTCAGATATGATATTAAAAGACTTTTCCCAACAATTACATTGGTATTCTGTAGGAATTTTAGGAAGTTATGAGGATTGAAGGGAATTTACAGTGTGCCAGGCACTATTGAAACTCTTTCTGAGTGATATTCAGATATCACAGCTATTCAAAGAGTTAAGCTCTGTTACTGTCCCCATTTTACAGATGGGAAGGACAAGTATGTCATAGAGTGATACCAACTGGCAAGTGATAGAGCAGAATTTGAACCGTAGTCCGTGTAACCCAAAGCATCTTCTTATGTTTGGCTATATTGTTTCCAGCCAGAACCTCCTTCACTTGGAAGAAGGTGTGGAGAGAGATATCCATTATATACATACTCACGTGCTTGGATATGCTAGATAGTAAGATGTAGTTTTTAAAAAAAGAGTCTCTCGCAAAGTCTCTCTCAAAGAGAGTCTTCGAGTCAGACCTAGTTGAGATTTAAATTCCAGATTTTCACTTTTCCAGTTCTGTGACCCAGAGCAGTTATAGTTTTGCCATGTAAAACAGGTTTTACACCAGCCTCGTTGATTGTTAAGTAAATGCGTGCGTGCTCAGTCATATCCCACTCTGTGACCCCATGGACTGTAGCCCGCCTGCCAAGCTCCTCTGTCCATGGAATTCTCCAGGCAAGAATATTGGAGGGGGTTGCCCTTTTTTACTCTAGGGAATCTTCTCAACCTGAGGATCAAACCCGTGTCTCTTGTGTCTCCTGCCTTGGCAGGCAGATTCTTTACCACTGTGCCACTTGTGAAGCCCCTAAATAAATGAATGCCTGACTATTACATATTGAGCATACATCCAAGTTCTTTGCCTAATCTTTTAAGAATGACTTATTCAGTGAATAAGTAATTGCTTAGAGTCTGTTACATGCCAGGCCTTCTTATAGATACTGTAGTGACAGTGGAGAACAAACAGGCAAAGACTCCTGTCCCCATAAAGCTTTGTTTCCAGAGGGAAGACAAGTAATAAGTTAAAAAATTAAATTGTTTAGCGTGTTAAGTAGTGGTTAAGTGATGAGAAGAAAAATAAAGCAAGGAAGGGGGGATTAGGGGTGTGTGTATGTAGAAGGGATAGAGCAGCTATAATTTTAGAAAGGCTCAGGAAAGGCCTCACTTAGAAGGTGACATTGAAGAGTTCAGAAAACTGAAGTGAGGGAGCTAGCCACTTAGCTCTCTGGGAAGGTAGCGTTCTAGTATAGGAGACAGCAAGTACAAGGGTCCCACGACAGGAGTGTGCCTCATTAATCTCCCAAATACTGAAGAGACTATTGTGATTAACATAGAGAAAGGTGAGGGCAGAGTAGGAAGAGATGAGATGGGAAAGGTGCCTGGAACTAGATCACACCAGGTCTCATAGGTTACTGAAAGGACTTTTCTAAGTTGGATGTTCCATAATCAGAACTTATATTTTAACAACATCTCTGGCTGCTTAGTTGAAAAGAGACTATGGGAAAGCAAAAATAGGAGCAGGGAGACTAGGACCTTGTTGCAGTATTCTAATTTCTTAGTTGATGGCGGCTGCAAGGGTGGTGGCAGTGAAGTTGGTAAGACATGATCTTTTCTGGTTATGTATTGAAAGTAGAGCCAGCCAGGTTAGCTGGTAGATTGGATATATAGTGTAAGAGAAGGAGAGGGCTCAAGGATAACTCTCAGGTTTTTGACTGAAGTGAAGAATGAAGTTGCAGTTTGCCAGGATAGGGAAGAGTGTGAAAGGATCAGGGATGGAGGTGGAATGGCATGTTAGGAAATTGGTTTGGGATACATCACATTTGGCATCACATTTGCTGGTTTAACTTCCCTGATGGCACAGATGGTAAAGCATCTGCCTACAATGCGGGAGACCCGGGTTCGATCCCTGGGTTGGGTGGATCCCCTGGAGAAGGAAATGGCAACCCACTCCAGTACTCTTGGCTGGAAAATCCCATGGATGGAGGAGCATGGTAGGCTACAGTCCATGGGGTCACAGAGTCGGACATGACTGAGCGACTTCACTTTCTTTTACTTTTCTTTTACTGGTTAAACAACAAGTCAGCCTTGAGCAGGGAGTGCAATATTATGTCTCCTGTTCAGGCTAGAGGTCTAGAGCTGGAGTCATACTTTTGGGGAGTCATCTGCCTATAGGACAGGGAGGCCTGCTGTGCTGCAGTCCATGGGGTCCCTAAGAGTCAGACACGACTGAGCGACTGCACTGAATTGCCTATAGGTGGATATGTAAAGCCATATGACTAGAGATTATCAAGGGAGTGAATGTAGATAGGAAAGACCCATGGGTCTGAGGTCCACCCTTAAGAGATTGGAGAGAGAAGTAGGAAGGGAGAGAAAGAGACTAAGGGAATAGCCAGAGTTAGGAGAAAAGCCAAGCTGGCGTGTGCCCTGGAAGGGATAGATATAAGAATAGACAGATGTTTTGTTCTTTCAGGTATAGAGCTCACACGTCCTACTGAACCTGTATCTTGTGTCTTCACCTTCTTTACTGTCTCTGCAAACAGTTTCATTTAAAATATCACCGTGGGAGACTTCCCTTGTGGTACAGTGGTGAAAAATCCACCTTCAAATGCAGGGCACCTGGGTTTGATCCCTGGTTGGGGAACTGAGAACCCACATATTGCCAGTTAACTAAGCCCTCACATCACAACTACTTTTTTTAACCGAGACGATCTGATTATTTTTCTTTAACAACTTTATCCTTTTGAAAAACCATTTTAATCGTGTGAAATGTAATAATTTTGCTCCTAAAAATACCAGCTAAGGCAGCTCAAAAACCTTTAAGTTCAGAGTTAGCCTACCTTAGTCTTCATCCTTCCTGCAGTTTATTTGTAGCCTGGAGAGACTGGCATGGGTGTAGCATTAGAAAGGGTCCTGGAAACAAAGTTGACAGTATGATAGAGCATGTGAAATCTGTTTGTCTTCATTGGAAATACTGCATACTTCAAGAAAGGCAGTGAAGCCAAAAACAATCCAAAAAAAAAAAGAAAAAAAATGGATTAAAAAAAAAGTGCCTTCTCTGACTGCTTAAAATGATTAGGATTCTTAAATCAATGGAAAGCTGAAGGATAATAGGAGTGTTTTAAATTCTGAACAGGATCATCAGGAAATTAGTCAACAAATGCTAGAAATGTGTGATCTTCTCTGAAGCTATGTAGGAATATTTGAGATATACCCTTAACTGTAGGAGAGAAGAAAGGGTGTCTCCTATGCTCCAGAACAAAAGTCCTGATGAGATTGCTTCTCAGTGTGGAACTTCATTTCCTGTATCTTTTGTTTTCATTCATTTTAGGAAGATCCTGCCTTGATTCGTTGGACCTATGCAAGATCAGCAAATGTCTATCCCAATTTCAGACCCAATACCAAGACCTCCCTCTTAGGAGCTCTGTTCGGAATTGGGCCCCTCATCTTCTGGTATTACGTTTTCAAAAGTGACAGAGTAAGTACTTGAACCTTGTGTTTGGTGACTGTGTGATAGGTTCCTGCTGTGCAGGCTGCAGCTATCTCTCACTCGATAATTCCCTTCTTGGCTTTCTACTCCTCCCTCTTACCTTTCCTTTATCTTCTCCTACCTTTATCCCTTTCCAGCTGAATTAAAAACCGGAAGTTTCATTTACATGTTTAGTTTTATTGCTCTATCCTTTCAACTCATGTAGAAATATTCCCTCTTAAAAACCACAGTTGTTTCTTGGTCTTTCAAATTTAATATTAGTGGCTGCTCTAGAATTTAAAATAATGAACTGGTCCCTTTAAATATGTAAGACTTGAACTTAGTTCATGGAAGCGTCTTCCTGGTGTATTCTAGATGAGGTAAGGAAGTTGTGTGTGTGTGTTTGTGTGTGTGCACTCAGTTGTGTCCAACTCTTTGTACCTCCATGGACTGCAGCCCACCAAGCTCCTCTGTTCATGGAATTTTCCAGGCAAGAATACTGGAGTGGGTTGCTAGTTCCTTCTCCAGGGGATCTTCCTGACCCAGGGGTTGAACCTCTGTCTCTTGTGTCTCTGGCATTGGTAGGCGGATTCTTTACCACTGTACCACCTGTGTATATTAAACAAGAGGAAACAGAAATAACTTAAAAAGTTAATTGCTTTTTTCTCATTAGATGTACAGAAGTTAAGATTTTCCATTCTGATTAACCTTTAGGTGTTGTTTTAAAGATATATTTATTGGGTTACATATTAGCAGAATACATGTATCACTTTGTATGTTCCCTGTCTACTCTGCATGAATTTCAGTTATATTGGTCACATTGTGTGAGTTAATGTTAAAACATTGATATTCCAACAATAGAGTAGCAGAAGCAGCCTGTGGTGGGGATCACTGCCATCAGAGGCCTGGGTATGTGATTGCATAGAAAGCCAAGCTTATCTTTGACACTAGACCAGTCTGATACTAGATCCCCAACCCAAGCCCACAGGCTCATGTTGCCATCTACACTGGAGCCCACCAATGTGTTAATAGCTCTGCCTTAAACTGGTCAATCCACTCTCCTGTTAGAGTGTATATATTTTCATTATCTGATAAATTATTGCTTAACAGAAAGGTAGGCCAACAGAAAGGTAGGCCACACTTACCAGAAGGTATATGCCTTTTGCTTTCAGTGTATGCTCTTTGGTGGGGTAATATAGATATTTTTCAGTGGGAGTGTTTTCTTACTATCCCTTTATTTCTTCACATTATTGCTTCCTCAGTCATACTGTGCAGACTTTAGACAATGAGAGATTGGAATTAGGTTGGGAGTGTTTCTTCTTGTTTTTCAGAGTTACACCATGAATTGTACCAGAATGCATCGTTTTTAATGTACTGTTTTTTTTTCCTGTTTGTGCAGGATAGGAAAGAAAAACTTATCCAGGAAGGAAAATTGGATCGAACATTTAACATCTCATATTAAGTCTGACAGTGACGTCTATATGTACTATTGTTTAAATAAATCAATTAATCACTAAATAAATAGTTTTTCTTTCTTAATATTACTTGGATTCAGCAAACATTTGCTGAACATTGTGGAATCCCACTTTGTAAGAATTCACAGTTTAATGAAGAAACAGATTCATGTTCATTCATTCAGTCATTTAGCAAATGAGTGTCTGCTATAAGCCAGGCATTGTGCTGCGTGCTGAGAATATAGCAGTCAGTAGGACAAACTTAGGCCCTGTGCTTTAGAAGTACACACCCTGACAAGTGTTTATTCAACAGTTATTATATGAGTGCTTATTATGTATCTAGTACTATTTAAGACCTAAGCTCTTGTCTGGCTCCAGCCCCAGTCATAAATGCAGCAGAACAGTTACAACCTTGTGGTTTAAAGAAAAAATAGTGATTCAGAAAAGTGATGTAGGCAAGCTGATGAAGAAGCAGTTCTGTCTAGGAAGATGGCATTTGATCTCGGCTCTGAAGATCACAGGGGCTGACAGAGCAAAACAGGAACACAAAAGGGTAAGATGTGTTGGGTATGGCTAGATTGGGGACTACTGTTAGGGAGAAGACAGGGAGGGTGGAGGACATGCTGAAGAACAGAAGTACAATGATACACAGCATGGTCTTTGGAAGTCAGATCTGGGCTAGAATCCTAGCTTGAGGTCAGCAGTTGGAATACCAGACCTCCACATCCTCATCCATGGTCTGAAGATAGTAATGCCTACTACCTCTTAAGATGAAGATGAAGTAACAGTATTGCTCAGTGAAAGTTGCCCCATGCTTTGTAGTTCCGTCTTGAAACTGGATGACAATTTCATCTGTGAGAACAAAGTAAAATCAAATGTTGTAGGGGGAACAGCATGCTCTATGGGGCTGGCTTACATGAGTGTATTGGTTTTAGTTTTCAAAGCATATTTACAACTGTTCTCTCATTTGATCCTCATATGAACCTGGAATACCCCCAAAATGCAGAGCCCAAGAGAAAAGCGTGTACAGACTTTTTATGTTAGGAAGTGATCTGAAAGAACAAGGGGCAGACTGCTAAGAATGAAACAGGGATTGAGGGAAAACCCATGAACTGTGTGCTCTTGGCCTGAGGGTAACGGGCTTAATTCCTATAGGGGCTTTCTGAGGAGCACTGTGGAGTGGACACAGGTTTTCCTCAGACATGAAAAAGTGAATATATACCAGTCATTCCTCTCCCTCTTCTTCCACAGTTGTCTCACGCAGTTAATTCTCTTGTACTGCGAGGTGTGAGCAAGCCTCAGGCGGGCCGACGATTCTTACAGGCATCTCGTGGAGGATGAAGGAAGGTTAGGGCAGAAAGCAGGTGACATGCTGTGCAGCTGAGGTGAAGTATGGTCACACTTGCAGGCAGCTGAAAGCTGCAGCAGCAATGGGAATGAAGATGGGTCAAGCAGAATTGAAGCAGGCACAAGAGGCATAGGATTTCCTCCTCTGAACAGCTTGGCTCTGTGCACACACTGAATCTGTCATTCAAAGGGGTGGTTAGGTACAGTGTCACAGGAGGGCTGGTGGAGCAAGCTGCTGTCCACAGTTGAGACTGGTTGAGGCCCTAGCTGATAATCATTTCCCCTCCCCATGCTTTCGAGATTTCCCTTCTCTTGGCCATCACTTTAGCAGATCTAGGTTGCTTGCCCGAGTCACCAGGATTTTCATTTCCAAAGGCCAGAACCTTAGTTACTCTAGCATCTTCAGGCCTTTGATGCACCAGCTGCCTGTTTACACTTCTCATGGAGCATGAAAGCGTGAAGATGAGCCAGTGAATCCCTTGGGAGCCAGGGGTATCCCTTTCTGCCCAACGGCAACCCTAGTTCCTTGTAATCAAGGTCATTTAGTGCTGCTAGTATAAATAGCCATTTTTTTTTCTCTTATCTACTGCTTCTGAAGTACAAAAAACCCCAGATGGCCAGGAGTTAGTAATGACTTCAAATTAAAGTGAAATCCTGTTAACATTAGTTCTATGATTTATAATAAGTATATATTCAATCTGTGTTTCTGGCACAGAACTCCTAAAATCCTTGGGATTTCCTAAGTGAGATAACAGAAAAAGGTGTCTTATGTTAATAAGGTGACTTTTGAACCACACCTAAGGATGGGGGCTGGCTGTTTGGAACTTTGAGTTGCACCCCTGACCTCCTTAGCTTTTTTTTTTTCCTCCTTAGCTTTATATCCCTGCTCTGCCACTTATTGGTTAAGTGACCTGGAATATATTTAAAGTCTGTTTCCTTATCTTTAAAACGGATAAACTAGTAAAACATTTTTATTAAACTCATTGTATGAGTTATTATAAAATACTTAGTGGCACACATTCAGGTCTTGGTGAGTGTTAACTATTATTATAACTATTAAACTCTGAGTTTAAAAGTATATTTTAAGCCTAATTAATGAAAACATTTTAATTTGCATTTCATTTATTAAATATAACTTCATATCTCTGTCCAGAGATATGAATTCTCCAGGCAAGAATACTGGAGTGTATTGCCATTTCCTTCTCTAGGGGGTCTTCCTGACGTGATTGAACCTGGGTCTCCCATGTTCCAGGCAGTCTTTACCGTCTGAGTCACCAAGGAAGTCCATAATATTGAAGTATAATATAACTTCATGTATTTTTGTCCATTTATGTTTATTTTGTTCTTTGCTTGCTCAGATCCACTGCCAAATTTTTCTGATGTAAAATGTCTTCTTAGTGATTTAAGATTTAGACAGGTGAAGATATTAATCCTCAATTATACCAATCTTTTTTTCCTCTGAGAGTTACTCTAATTCACCTTAGTTATAGGAAAAACATTTACAGTAGGACTTCCCTGGTGGTACAGTGGATAAGAATCTGCCTGCCAGTGCGGGGGATACAGGTTCAATCCCTGGTTCAGGAAGATTTCCATGTACTGCGGTGCAACTAAACTCACATGCCACCCACAATCACTGAGCCTTTGTGTCTAGAGCCTGTATTCTGCAACAAGAGAAGCCACTGCAATGCACTGCAATGAAGAGTAGCCCCCAATCACCACACCTAGAGAGAGCCTGCATGCACAGCAAGGAAGACCTAGCACAACCAATAATGAATAAGGAAGCAGTATCCAGAAAGACATAGGCAGAATTTTTTAAACAATTGTTTAACATTGAGATTTACTCAACAGTGTGTTCTTATCATTATAAACTGCCCCAAATCACACTCAGAGGCTGTCACCTTATGTGAGCATTCAGTGCTGCCACGTGTCTGACTGATGCCACTAGCCCTGGGCACTGGGCATAGACGCCCGCACTGGGTAAGCTGCCTCTGTTAGCCTAAGAACTCAAGTTTGTTACAAGTACAGCCACTGGCAAGAGTTCCTCAAGACCACCGTATTTTCCCATTACTTGCTCCTGAATCCAGGGCATGGGAGTGGCTGAGCTTAGGTGATGTGGGTGAGTTCTAGCTGCCAGGGAGACTGAAAAAGCAAACATGCAGCATGTTCAGCTCTAAAGCACTTCTAAAACAGTGGAAGCCTTTGAAGGTGTTAAGCAGGAGTAAGCTTATTGAATTTGCACTCCTGAAGGATCATTCTGGATCCTGGAGGAACTCATCTTGGGGTAACAGGCTGGAGGATGACCAGTACCAGGCTGTTATAAGACTTTAGGCCGGAAATTGTTTTCAATTTTTGAGATGGTTCTCAGTGCAGAATAAAGCAGCCCATTCCCAATCCCAGGATGACTCACTTCGATGTGAACCTGTCAAAAGCTTTATGAGATTCTAAATATATTATCTCTATTAGATCCCCTTTATGCTCATGCGTGAGGGGCCAGTTTTCTTAATAATTCCTTATCCTTGTATGACATCCCTTCTTCTGTCTGGAACAATATTGCTTCTCTAACAGCCTGGTTTGTTTATGTACTATGTTTTTTTTTACCCTTTATTATGGATCCTTCCTGAAGAAAAAGATTATTTGTGCTCTGATCAAAATCCCATTGGGTTAAGCCCCTGATTTATTTTTCTTCTTTCTCATTCATGGCACACAGTCTTCTCATAACTTCGGGGAAAATACAGGGTACTGATTATCTATATTCTTCAGGATCATTAATGGGGTATTTGAAGAGATTAGAGTTCTGAACAAGAATCTGTCTTTCTGATTTACTTCACTTTGTATAATATGCAAAATAGATAGCCAGTAGAAATTTGCTCTATGACACAGGGAACCCAAAGCTGGCGCCCTGTGATGACTTAGAGGGGTGGAATGGAGAGGGAGGTGGGAAGAAGGTTTAAGAGGGAGGGGACATATGTATACCTATGGCTGATTCTTGCTGATGTATGGCAGAAACCATCACAATATTGTAAAGTAATCCTCCAATTAAAAAAAAAATAAAGAATCTGTCTTAATCAAGTGTATGATTTAAAAATATGAACAGCATTTTTAAATTAGTAAAAATATAATCCTGCAAATACATTCAAAGATTCTGGATTTCCAAAGCTTTCATTGCCACTCTCTACCTTTGTGTGGACAAATAGGGTTTTATGATGTTTCTGTTGTAGGACCCATTTGTCCCCTATCACTAGGATTGTAACATATCCAACAATTCCCTCTTTGGCTGCCTTGTTTACTGCCATTTCTCTAGCTGAGCTAGAGATGACCCCTTCTGCTGATACCCACTGTGGCCTGGAGGGACAACGAGCAGTATCACTCACCTGGAGACCATCATCCCTAGAAGACTCAGCGATCTTATGGCCAAGTTTCAGGATTTATAAGATTAAAGTCAAGCTGAAAGTCTGACATTTGATCTCTGAATACCCCTGGAGACAGATGGCTGGTGCAACATGAGATTTCTTGAGCAAACTTGCACTAGAGTTGAAATTTATTTCTCCTATAATCACAAGGAGTTATCACCTTATCATTGTAGGGTCGATTCTTTGCCACCAATCACATTTAAATCATTCCTCTTATTTAATAATTAGGCTGTGGAAAAATCTTAGGGATGGGAGAAAGAGGCAACTCGGCTAAGGCTGCTCCAGAAATCGACACAGGAGGGACTCAAGGACTGCAATCTGATAGACAATTGTGGGTAGGAGGAAAAGGTGGGAGATGGGACTTCTTATGAAACTACATTTGCACAGTTAAACACTCTTTTCTACTTATGTTATATGTTTTGCATGAATTAAAGTTTTCTAAAGAGGGTTTTATTCTTTATGTGAGGTGGAGACAGTATCAAAGAGTGGTATTTTATATGGAGTAGCTTGGATGAAGGTAGATGGAGATGGAGGGTTTCAGTAACCCCAGTGCCATGTCTTAGAAGCTGTACCCCAAGCTTCTGGTCCAAAATCATGCTCTGCAGGAGTGGTCCAGAGGCAGCTTGGTCCCATCAGGAACTTTAGGAGGAGAGACAAATGCCAGACCACAAGGAGAAGGAGCAGCTGTTGGTCTTCAGGTTCTAGAGATGGTTGGTTTCCTGGAGGTATGGATGGAGGAGCCTGTGTCCTGTTAAATTCTAGTAGGATACTCACCATCAAGTCCCCTCTGCACTGATCATATATCAATACTTATTGAGCTGCAGTCATTTACTAAGCACTGAAGATATTAGTATAAAGATACAGCTTCTTCTTGGAGGAACTCACAATGGAGAACAGTTATAGCAGCCAACATTTATTAAACTTTTACTTGTGTTCCAGGCACTAAGATAAAGTAAGGGCTTTACATATCTCCCAACATACCTTAAAAATCATCACTAAAGTGATACCTTAAATCTCATCATCATGAGACTTTGAGAGGTTAAACAATTTACTCAAGTCCTCTAGCTAATAAGGACTAAGATAGAACTGAAATCTGGGCAACCTGACTTCAGAGGGAAATTTTTAACCAATTCTTTGAAAGGGATAAAGATAGATGTTATGAGAAGCCCGATACTGGGAAAGGACACCCAGTCCAGCTTGGAGGGATTAATAGATGGTGCCTTCAAGAGCAGGGACCCCCATGTGCACTTTCTTAGGGTTTCTAGCACATTCACAGGTACACAGAATGTTAGAGCTGAAAGGACTGTTAAAGATCTGCTAGTCTCACAGCCTAACTCTATAGAAAAGGCTTGGATAGGAACAACAACTTGTCCAATTCTTCAAGAACCCTGCTTAAAAGACTGTTGCTCATTACTGATGGGAATGCAAAATGATACAGTCACTTCAGCAGTTCATCAGTTTGTTAGTTTCCTACAAAATTAAACATACTTTTACCATGTGATCCAGCAACCATACTCCTTGTCATTAGCAAAAAGAGTTGAAAACTTAGGCCTACTCAGAAACCTGCATATGGATGTTTATAGGTGCTTAATTCGTAATGGTCAGAATCTGGAAGCAACTAAGGGAAAGAAGAATAGGCAAAGCATTTAAGGCAGTGAAACTACTCTGTAGGACACTATAAAGATGGGTATATGTCATTATGCATTTGTTCAAACCCATAGACTGTACAACGCCAACAGTGAACCCTAAAGTAAACTATGGGCTTTTGGTGATGATGTATCAATGTAGGTTCATCAGTTATAACAACCATGCCACTTTGGTGGGGGATGTTGATAATGGGGTGGGCTATGCATAACTGAAGGTAGAGGGTAATTGGGAAATCTCTGTACCTTTAATAAGGATGTATTTGGAGAGAAATCAGGCAGATATTTGGAGCATTTTCTGTGTAAAGCAAGCATTAGAAGATTTATCTCTTCTTGGAGCTTGAACATGAAAATATCTGATTCAAAACCAATACCTCTCATGTTATTCTTGCTAAATTCCCATAAAAAGGTATCCATGGCAGGCATCAGCTCTTACTTATCAACACTCACTCTCCTTCCTTTTCTTCTAATAGAACCCTGGTTTATTTATAAGGCTGATTCTCAGAGAAAGTGGGCATGATCCCACTCCAGGGAATGAACCTGGATTGGTCTAAGGATAGATGTGTAACCCAGTTCTGAACCGAAGACATAAGAGAAATCTACTAGGGAGGGCTTTCTTTCTTCAATAAAAGACATTTCCCAAAGAGAAATCCTTCTGTCCCTTTACCCTTTTCCTTTCCTCCCTTCCTCTGACCTAGAACATGGAAGTGAGGTGAAGATAAGACATATCCAAGAATCAGTTCAGTTCAGTTCAGTTCAATCTCTCAGTTGTGTCTGACTCTTTGTGACCCCATGGACTGCGGCATACCAGGCCTTTCTCTCCATCACCAACTCCCAGGGCTTGTTGCCTCATGTCCATTGAATCGGTGATGCCTTCCAACCATCTCATCCTCTGTTGTTTCCTTCTCTTCCTGCCTTCAATCTTTCCCAGCATCAGGGTATTTTCCAATGACCCAGTTCTTTGTATCAGGTAGCCAAAGTGTTGGAGCTTCAGCATCAGTCCTTCCAATAAATAAAGGACTTACTTCCTTTAGGATTGACTGGTTTGATCTCCTTGCAGTCCAAGGGACTCTCAGGAGTCTTCTCCAGCACCACTATTCGATTTGGAACCAGCCTGTTGTTCCATGTCCAGTTCTCACTGTTGCTTCTTGACCTGCATACAGATTTCTCAGGAGGCAGGTAAGGTGGTCTGGTAATCCCATCTCTTTAAGAGTTTTCCACAGTTTGTTGTGATCCACACAGTCAAAGGCTTGACATAGTCAATAAAACAGAAGTAGATGTTTTTCTGGAACTCTTCTTGCTTTCTCGATGATCCAACGTATGTTGGCAATTCGATCTCTGGTTCATCTGCCTTTTCTAAATCCAGCTTGAACATCTGGAAGTTCATGGTTCACATACTGTTGAAACCTGGCTTGGAGAATTTTGAGCATTACTTTGCTAGAGGTGAGGTTAGTGCAATTGTGCTATAGTTTGAACATTCTTTGGCATTGCCTTTCTTTGGGGATGAAATGAAATATTCAGGAATAGCAGAGCAGAAAACCAGAATGAACTTGGCTCCCAAATAACTTCATGTTATGATTGTCCTTGTCCTGACCTGCCAACCTCAGACTTCTTATATGAGATAAAGTCTTAGTTGTTAAACTGATGTTAGATTTTCATTTACAATTGAATGCACTCTTAATTGATACCATGTCCTTTTATTTATTATAAAGTATAATTGTTCAGATTTTAATTTTATTTATAAAATCCAAAATAAGGACACTAAATGCTCATGAATGAGCAAAACTGCCCCATTTGCTAAATTTCTCTTCCAGCGACTATACAGAATTTAGACTTGCACACACTTGGTTATTTTGTGAGGTATCACTGTTATAGTGCTATAGTGGGTTGTGTCAAAGCTTCTGATATAATTTTAGATTTTAAAAATACCTAGAGTAGGCTATTTAGAGTCCAAAGGCCCACATGGTTAGGCAAGACTCCTCCAGGAAAAGCTCTATAGTTAGTCATAGGCGAACTACTTATATCAAAGGCACTTTAGATTCTGTCTTAGCTTTCACTTTAATTGAGCTATTAATACTCACTGTTGAGATCTTAAATTGAAATTCAATATGGTTTTCTTCAGATCTAAAAGATGATGGAAAAAGGCAATATGTACTTCTAAATTTTCTGCACTTCGGGCTTCTGTTACTTATTGCATTAGAAGAGTGCATGCCTTCCTTCTCAGCTAAAAGCTAGTTATTTATGGACAGGGACCTTGGCTTACTCATTCCAGTATATCCTATAGTAGGCCACACAATAGCCTCGCTGAGGCAGAAACTAATAAGTATTCACTGAATCACAATATCAACAATAACAACAATAATATCTAAATCTGCCCATGTTCACTAGGTGCCAAAAGCAGTGTGAGTGCTTTCAAAGCGTGGTCTCATTTTGTGTTGTTTTAGTCACTGAGTCGTGTCCAGTTCTTTTGAGACCCCATGGACTGTAGCCCACCAGGCTTCTCTATCCACGGTATGTCCCAGGCAAGATTTCTGGAGTGGGTTGCCATTTCCTTCTCCAGGGGATCTTACTGACCCAGGCATCGAACTCTCAACTCCTGCACTGGTGGGTGGATTCTTTACCACTGAGCCCCAAGGGAAGCCCATTGTCTCATTTAAACCCCCCACCAAATTCTTATGAAATAAATCATTTCCTTCTTTCAGAGGAGGAAAGTGAGGCACAGGTTAAGTCACTTGCTCAAACTCATTCAGCTGTAAGTACCATCTGGATTCCAGAGTCAGAATTCTTCATGAAGTATTATCTTTATCCACATTTTACAGCTGAGGAAACAAAAGCTCAGAAAGGTTAATAACTCATTCAGAATCACATAGCTAACAAGTGGTTGTGCCTGGATTTGAATCCAGGCAGTCTGGTTTCAGCATCTGCCCTCTTAATTAGGTACCACACTGACTCACAAAAAGATAAATTTTAGATATATATTTCTGATTGTCACACAATTATATAAAGTTGATTCTATCAAATTGAAGCCTAGCTGTTTACTAAATGTAACAAAGAAATTTAAATGTCAGCTCTCAAGACTTTTTTTTTTTTTTTCCATTTTAGCAGTAAAATATCTTTCTGGAAGGGCAGAACTTCCTTCAAACTCAGAAGTAATAACTCTTGCATCACTCTAGAAAATTACAACACAGAAACCACACATTAATTTTTAACTTATAGTTTACATCTAGACCCTAGGTTTCCTACCTTCCCTCTCCTCCTCCATCTCTCTCTGTGCCCCATCTGGTCAACAAAGTGTGTGCTTTCTGGAGGCAGGCAGTGGCCCTTCCCACCACTGCCTAATAGTGGCTTCTCCTCCTGGGTAGTTGCTTGTTTACACACCCCATCCTATTCCATTTCAATGTCTGTTTACTGAAACATTGGGAGCTTTTCTCACTTCCTTTCTGTAGACCCAAGAAGCCCAGATTTGGACCAGAATCAAAGACTGCAAACAGAATGTTTTGGATACTGATTTTAAGGTAGTTTCTATTAATAGAACAGTGGCCCTCTGCCTTGCCGCGCATTGGAATTACCTGAGGGATTTCAAGAAAATTCTCATTTGGATTCCACCCCCAGCATTTCTAATTTAATTGATCTGAGATACACCCTGGGCACCTGGAGTCTCAGAAACTACCAGGAGCTCCAATGTACAGGCGAAGATGAAAACCACCGTGGGGCTTCTCAACCCTGACACTACTGACATTCAGTACCAGATAATACTCTGTCCTGTGCATTGTAGAATGTTTGCCAGCTTCTCTAACCTTTACCTAACAGATGCCAGTAACACCCTCCCCAGTTGTGACAACAAAAGATGTCTCTAGGCTTTGACAGGTGTCTTGGGTGAGGGATACAAAATCACCTTATTGTGAACCATTGTCTGGAGCCACTGCCAGTAGCCTGGGCTGTGAGAAGTCTCCCAAAAAGAAAAAAGAAAAAGAAGGGCGACTTCTGTGGCATTCTCTCTAACAGGAAAATATATAAAGATGTCAAGGATACCTAGCAGAAAACTCCTGTCATTGGAGGAAACCTAATCAGGGTGCCTTTTTTTTTCTTTTTAAAAAGAGTTTTAAATTTTTAAGCAAACAGATGGCTTATTCCTTGGGAGAACAATAGAGAAACGAATCTTTAAGAGTAGAGAATTAAGGAAATGATACAGATCTCTCTAGCTGATCTGAAGCACAACAGAAGGAAACTATATCTTTTTTTTAAATTAGCGTGAACAGCCTGGCCTGGGTGAAATATTGTCTCCTGCTGACAAGCTGCTGCCAGCAACAGGGAGATAAAGTACACGGGCTTGGATGCTAAATGGATGTAAACCCAGAATGTTTCTTTAGCTCTAGAAAGGTTTTGCCAGCACACTAACAGAGTGAACCAAAATCGGTGAGAGTCTAGGTTTGTGTATAAGAGGAGGGTTGTTGTTGAGTTGCTAAGTCGTGTCTGACTCGTGATCCCATGGACTGTAGCCTGCCAGGCTCCTCTGTCCGTAGAATTCTTCAGGCAAGAACACTGGAGTGGGTTGCCATTTCCTTCTCAAGGGGATCTTCCTGATTCAGGGATCTAATCTGAGTCTCCTTCACCTCCTGCATTGCAGGCGGATTCTTTACTGCTGAGGACTTCCCTGGTGGCTCAGATGGTAAAGTGTCTGTCTGCAATGAGGAAGACCCATGTTTGATCCCCTGGAGAAGGAAATGGCAACCTACTCCAGCATTCTTGCCTGGAAAATCCCATGGCCGGAGGAACATGGTAGGCTACAGTCCATGGGGTCGCAAAGAGTCGGATACAACTGAGCGACCTCACTTTAACTTTCACTTTATTTACTGCTGAGCCACTGCTAGAGTCAGCTCATTACGTAAGCACTGGAATTTGGAAACATTTAGGCGTTGTCTTCGTTTGGGGTTATTTGAGAAAAGATTCCAGCAAGCACTACAGGGGAGTGGGTAGGTAAGAGGCAAGGAAGCTCCTAATGGATGTTTTCAGAAGTTGCCACTTTGGGCAGTGAAGCTTAATCATTCTGAAAGTTGCCAGGAACCCCAGCTGAACACAAGCCTCAGAGGTATGGAACAAGAGAACTAGCAGATTTATCCACTAATTTCAACTCTGGTGGTTGAGAACTGTGTCCAGGGCCATTCACTCCTCAGAAATTTTGTTCTGGTTTGGGCCTCAGGTAATATTGTGAGTGTGTTGCTGGCAACTGGAAGCAGCTGGCCAACACAGGATGGTGATCACTGATGGGGTCTCAGTGAGTCACTGGCCACCTGCTGTAGTGGTCAATTTAGAAATTTATCTAGGGACTTCCCTGGTGGCCCAGCGGTTAAGACTTTACACTTCCAGTGCAGGGGGCATGGGTTCAATCTCTGGCCAGAGAACTAAGATCCCATATGCTGGGCAAATAAATAAAAATTAAAAAATTTTTTATTTAAAAATATTAACTGTCTTACTAGTTTATAATGTTTAATTTTTAATAAAGACATCTTAATACGGTATGGAACATTGGGAAGGCACATCAGCTACTAAAATACCTCACCATTTGAGACCAAGAAATGCCACTGCCAGAAACCCACAGTAGTCCCACCCCATCTGCAACTCCTCTTTCCCACACCCCTTACGTCCAGTCCACTAACGAGTTCTTTCAGGTCTAGTCCAAAGCTTTCATGGATTTATCCCCTAGGTCCCTGCTGTCACTTCGTTAGCCCAGGACAATGGTGTCTTTTGCCTGGACTATTGCAATGGCCTGGTCCTGGGCTCCCCACACTCACTCTCCCGTCAGTCCCTTAAATTCACAAGGCTTCTTCTTGGAATGCTCCTTTTCCCCACCCTACCCCAGAGCAACCCTACCTTTCCTATGACTTGCTCCTTCCTATCCTTTACCAGTTCCCAAAGCACCTGTACATCATGCTTAGTTTTAGTTGCTAAGTCCTGTCCAACTCTGCAACATGGGATTCTCCAGGGAAGAATACTGGAGTGGGTAGCCATTCCCTTCTCCAGGGGATCTTCCTGACCCAGGGATCAAACCCAGGTCTCCCACATTGCAGGTGGATTCTTTACTGTCTCAGCCACCAGAGAAGCCCTAGGTGTCCTATCCTTTAGGTCTGGCTAAAACCTTCAGGTCTTCATCAAAGACCCCAAGAAAGGCGTCCCCATCCCACCTGTTATTCCCGTCTCAGTTCCTATTTGTTTTCTTCTTTGCATGTTTCTCAATTTGCAATTATTTTGTTTGTATATTTTGTCTCCCTGCCTATAATCTCTGTAAGGGCAATGACCATGCTTATCTCTTGACCTCCATATCCTCATAGAATTGACAAATTTAGTAAATAAAAACACAAGTGTGGTACTTCCTTAGGGGTCCAGTGGTTAAGACTCTGTCTTTCTAGTACAGGAGGCGAGGGTTCGATCCCTGGTCAGGGAACTGAGATCCCATGCTGTGCAGTGGCGGGGGGGGGGGGGGGGGGAGAGGCATATCAGTTAAATTTGAATTTCAGATAAACTACAAATAATTTTTAGTATAGGTATATCCAAGTAATGCACAGGACATATACTAAAAATTATTCGTGATTTATCTGAAATTCACATTTAACAGGATATGTTATTTTATCTGGCAACCCTAGTTCCTAGGCCCCAACACATAGCTGACTCTGATTTTGCAGTGTTAAAATTTGGTAGCAGCATATCAAAACTGCTACTATGGCAACAAAGTGAGGGAAATGTGTTCAAACTACAAAGTAGTGACAAACACCACTTCCCATTCCTTTCTGTTCTTTTGCCTGTCTTCTCACTCCAGGAGAACCTAATCACCTGGTCCAATCTCATGGACCCCCTTTCCATGTCACCCTGGGTCTGCTTCGTCAATGTCTGTATTATGATCAATTGTCACTTTCACGGAACACCAGCAAGTTTTTATTGAGTAATTAAGCTGACAGAACTTAATACATTTCTAAAAATGTTTAAGTTCCTTGACTATGAAACAGTGAATTCCCATTTTAACCAACTCCCTCCCCGAATACCGCCAAAGGGCATGAGATTCTGAAGGAAATCACACAAATCCATTCTCAACTGTGGCATCATGCTCCGGATTCAATTAGTTTCTGCAGGGTTCCTGGAATTGGGGGTGAAGTGGCTCTTGAGAGGTTCCCAGCATTTGTAGTAGTTCTCATCCAGACAATTAGAGGTCTTCAGCCCCCACTTGGTGACGGCCATATTTAGAGAAGACTCAAACATAAATGCCTGTAGGGAATGCAGATGGAGACAAGAAGGAGGAAGTGAGGTGGATAATAAAACACATTTGACTAGATGTCAAGAGAAGATATGGGTAGGCAGACTCTTTGAGCACATAAATCACATGTGCTTGCATGGTAAGGAGAAAATACTCAAGCCTTGGGTTCTGACTCTGATCCTACTACTTAGAAGTGGGTAATAGCTTGCGTGAAACCCTCAGCTTCTCTGACACTCAAGTTTTATTCTTACTAAACTGGAGTTGGGCACATAAGCATCACATTGTTCCAAGGGCAGAGGTGGGAGAGTCCTGGGATTATTCTTTTCAGGGGCCATTACGGTGGCTATGTCCATGTGAAAAAGTTAAGTCGCTCAGTCGTGTCTGACTCTTTGTGACCAAGTGGACTGTAGCCCACCAGGCTCCTCCATCCATGGGATTCTCCAGGCTAGAATATTGGAGTGGGTTGCCATTTCCTTCTCCAGGGGATCTTCCCAACCCAGGGATCGAACCCAGGTCTCCCGCATTAGAGGCAGACACTTTAACCTCTAAGACACCATGGACTAGGGCCCATCAGACTATGTTCATGTGAGGGAGAACATAATTCCCATTTAACAGATGAGGAAACTAGGGTTCAGAGCTGGGAAGTGACTGTCTAAGGTGGTAGTAATGAGAAGTTGCAGATTTGGGATTTGAGCTTTTCTTTTGCAGGACTCTGAAAAGAGATAGGCTAGGGAAGGAAAAAGAAGGAAAAGAGAGACTGAGGAGACAGGAAGAAGGGAGCAGGAATGGCTGTCGCACTTTTAAAAGCCCTGTCCAGGACGGTTCTGAATGGTGGGTGTCCTTCTATGTTCAGGCAGGTTTTGTCTGCAACAGAAAGAATATGCAAGTGCCCTGTGCATCCTTGACATTCCAGCTTTACCTACTGCTGATTTTCTGACCAATTATGGCTTAAAAAAAACCCAAAAACCTACAATTCTTATGCACTCATATTTGGAAATTCTAAAAATATAGATGGACAAAAGGAAGATAAAAATTCTCTTTGTGCCACAACTCAGAGAACCTCTGTTAATGTCTGGTATACATTCTAATATGTACTAACTTCTTTTTGTCTAAAATGATAGAGATGATGGTCCCTGCTTGACTTCCCATGACAAGCTTGATGTGAGGTGTTGGGCATGTTATAAAGCACTATTCAGATATAAAGATCATTATTATGGACATAATTGTTGTTGTCTCTTTGCTAACTGCTTCTTAGGAGACTTCCTGTCTGACTGGACTAACAAAGCCCCAACCCAGTTGAGCTATGAAGGCAGTATTATAAAGTTAATTTATTCCAAAGTAGTATAAGGCTAAGGCATATGGAGGATCCTGGATCCAAATTACATAATGGGAAATGGGGAGGGAGACCCAAAGTCTTGTTCCTCATAAAAACAGCCCTGTCCTGTGCTTCACTGTTGCAGAATACTGCTCCCTGGTAACATTATCCAAAGCCAGGTTGGGCATTCAAGGTTGCTAAGTGGTAGCTATGGGATAGCCTGTGTACCTCCAGGAACTTTCGGAGGTAGTAGCTTAAGATGATGAATATCTCATAGAGCTCTCGCACAGAGATGAAAGTGTTCTACAGAAACTGCAGAGGCCCTTGAAAGGGGAAACAGAGCTGAGGTCTGGCAGATGGGACTCACACCCTGCCCCTGAAGATAAGCTTCATCGACTCTGGTCCTTGAGTTGGGACTGAAAGCAATCTGTTGCGTTGGGTAGAGGGGCAGATAAGCTCTCTGCTTAGGTAGTTTGCAAGCTGGGCATGGAGTCAGGCCAGTCTGTGCTATTGATTTTAATGTCAGGTAACATTGAAGGCATTGGTTTAAAAATGTAAAGCAAGCTTGCATATGATGTCGCATAAAATTACTCCTTGTGGTTCATAAACTCTATCTCCAAGAATGCAAAAATAAAATGAAATCAAGTACCGCAGCCAACTGCAATTGTGTTCAGTTTCAATGTTTACAGCGTGACACAGGAGGAATACAAAATAGCTTTTAAATCCCATCAGTTTCATCCCTTTACAAAGGAGAGCAAAAGAAAAGGAGAAAACTGCTGCTCACAAGCCCTGACTATAGTCAGGCAAAGGCTTCCTGACCCTCCTGGGCTTGAGAAACCAGCTATAAGTGACATGCTGCAAACCCTGCTGCTGTGGTCCTGGAGGATGACTTCAAAAAGCAGGAGATGACTCTGAGATAGAACATATATATATTATATGAACATATATATATATATAAATTCACACATACATACATACATACAGGGCCACATACAGATAAGGGAAGACTCCTGACACAGTAGTAATAATGTCCCCCCTTTTGTCTGAACAGTGTGGCGCAGTCAGCAGGGTTAAATCACAGCCACCAGCTGCACTGGATGCCCTACCTTTTCTACAGATGGAGAGAACGAAGCACAGAGAAGTTATGTAAATTCCTCAAGGTCACACAGGAACCAAGAGCTAGAATTCAAACCTAGACCTGACTCCAAGTACAAAGCTCTTTTTACCCTAACACATCAGGCATCTAGTATACACACAAGGGTGTGTGCATACACAGGTGGGAACATACATACAGACACTCTCCTCTCTAGACTTCTCTGTGACTTTGGAGAAACAAAAAATAGCCATTCCTTGCAACAAGGTTGGGGGTCCCAGAGGCCACTAGAGCCTGATATCTAACTTGCTTACCATGGTGCCATCAGCAATCCTCTCAGGTGCCAGCTTGGCTTTGCTGGCCTTCTCAAAGCAGTCGGCATCAGGCCCATGGGGAGTCATTGGGCTGTGCAGGCTGCCTCCCCCTGGCAGGAATCCACCTTGCTTTGCCTCATAGCGACCTTTGATGAGTCCCATGAATTCACTCATGCAGTTCCCTGGGAAGATTGAAACAGTATTTTTATTATCCAAGGCAAGGACCCCAAACACCTAGACTTCTCAAACATTATTTCCACAGAATGTCAAGAAGAGAGGAGAATCATAAAATTTCATAGAAATAATAAAGAACATAGACAGGAAAACGACCACAAAACATTCATTAGTGTGGAATTCTTGGCATGCAAAGCTCTACTCCATGGCTATGTAAATTAACAGAGGTCTTAGGTTCCACTGTCTGAATGAAACTATGCTAGATCTAAAGAAAAGTAGGACCCAAACAAGAATTTTAATAATAACTAACATGCAAATTGTGATAAAGAGTGAAGGTACTCCATATAAAAATTACAAGCCCCATATAAAAATTAACCACTTTCCCAGATCTGAATTCCTTCCCAAATAGCCTTACAGTAGTACAGGGCATCACCATATTTCTGGTTACAAATTAGAAAATTAAAGCGGGGAGTGTGTGTGTGTGTGTGTGTGTGTGTGTGTGTGTGTGTATGTTTGTATGTATATGTGTTGATGGAAATGTGATATAAGGAAAGAACCCTGGGCCTGGAGTCCATTATCAAATAATAATTTGTGTGAAAAAACCTTATTATCTATATATCTAATCCATAAATACTATATATTCTAACAAATATCTTCTGTATCTGAATCTAATATCATCTTATTCTTTCATTTTCCAAAATGCTTCCTTAGATTGATTCCTTTTCCATTGACATTCTCTTCATAGAACCTGAAAATCTTAATACTAGAAGGGATCCATGAAAAAAAAGTGAAAGTGTTAGTTGCTCATTCGTGTTCAACTCTTTGTGACCGCATGGACTGTAGCCCGCTAGGCTCCTCTGTCCATGGAATTCTCCAGGCAAGAATACTGGAGTGAGTAGCCATTCCCTTCTCTAGGGGATCTTCCCAACCTAGGGATCAAACTCAGGTCTCCTGCATTGCAGGCAGATTCTTTACCATCTGAGCCACCAGGGAAGCCCAAGGGATTCCCTACTTCTACTCAATACAGAAATAACCTGTGTATCATTCCTGACAAATTACCTGCATGCCTCCTGTGAATTGAAGTGCTCTATTCAACAAAAGAACCTATCATATTACTGAAGACTCTGGGTATTAGAAAGTTCTCCCAAGTCAATTGGAAATTTGCTTTCATGTAAGTTGAATATATTGGTGCTAGTTGTGCCTCCTGGAATCAACAAAATTTGACAAAAATCACCATGTTCCCACTCTTTCTATCTCACATTTTTGTTTAAACAAAGCTTTTTATTTAGAGCAAGAATTAAAGAAATACAGCACCTTGAAAACATCTACCCATCTATGCATCCATCCATTCATCTGTCCATTCCCCTCCCTATTCATCTGCCTATCCATCTAACCAGCATATATGGACACTGTGCTAAGTACTGTGATAGAAATGAGTAAGAAGCAGCGTCTTTAATGTTCCTCATAATCATAGTCAGTCCTGTGAGAGTGCTGACACTGCAAATCATAGACAGAGTAGAGAGATATGGATGGCACTGGCAAACCTTGCAAAGCTAAACATTTGACATGATAAATACTCCACTCTTCTTCCATATATGTGAATATAGCCAAGTGCCAAAATACTTATCAGTCAGTTCAGTCACTCAGTCATGTCCGATTCTTTGTGACCCCATGGACTGCAGCACACCAGGCTTCCCTGTCTATCACCAACTCCTGGAGCTTGCTCAAACTCATGTCCATTGAGTCGGTGATGCCATCCAACCATCTCATCCTCTGTTGTCCCCTTCTCTTCCTTGTGGAACTGCCCAAACAGTCGTACCTATTTTGCCCAGAACCCAAAATGTTGCTGCAGGCCCCTGCAGAAAATGCAAGACCCAGATTATAGCACTACTTGTTTCTCCATGAAGCAGAAATAGAGGGGGAAAAGTAACTGTAAGCATATCTGTTTAGTTCAGTTCAGTTCAGTCGCTCAGTCGTGTTTGACTCTTTGCGACCCCATGAATTGCAGCAGGCCAGGCCTCCCTGTCCATCACCAACTCCCGGAGTTCACTCAGACTCACGGCCATTGAGTCAGTGATGCCATCCAGCCATCTCATCCTCTGTCATCCCCTTCTTCTCCTGCCCCCAGTCCCTCCCAGCATCAAAGTCTTTTCCAATGAGTCAACTCTTTGCATGAGGTAGCCAAAGTACTGGAGTTTCAGCTTTAGCATCATTCCTTCCAAAGAGATCCCAGGGTTGATCTCCTTCAGAATGGACTGGTTAGATCTCCTTGCAGTCCAAGGGACTCTCAAGAGTCTTCTCCAGCACCACAGTTCAAAAGCATCAATTCTTTGGGCGCTCAGCCTTCTTCACAGTCCAACTCTCACGTCCATACATGACTACTGGAAAAACCATAGCCTTGACTAGACGGACCTTAGTCGGCAAAGTAATGTCTCTGCTTTTGAATATGCTGTCTAGGTCAGTCATAACTTTTCTTCCAAGGAGTAAGCGTCTTTTAATTTCATGGCTGCAATCACCATCTGCATATAGTGTCTACATTTTAAAAGCAGTTCTGCTCATGACTTAAATATTCTGGCATACTCCTCCATCTAGTATGTGCCCTCAGGGTCACCTTCAAGGCTTAATTTTCAGAAGAGAGCAAGACTGAATTCAGCTTTGATCTGAATATGAATTTAGGTAGCAGTGAGGTGGTGATGACATTTCTACATCATTTTCTATATTTCAAAGGACAGTGGGAAGGTAGACCTTGCCTTTTTGATTAATGCTAAATCCAGTTGGCTAAGGTGCATTAAGATGACTAGAGGCAATATTTCTACAGAAATCATTCTCCACTTGTGTAAAGTCACATCAAAGTAGCAAAGATTTTGATTATTGCTAAAGCATTATTTTTAATGTCTCTGGTAAAAAATAATTTCTAACTCAGGGTTCTGTGGTTTTTCCAACTAACTCAGGGCAATCAAGCCTTTCTGAGATCTGTCTCTCTTGAACCAAATTTATTTCAGAGTTCTTTGTAAAAAAAGAAGTTATACGAGGTATTTCATGAGGTCACTTATTTCAGGCAGCCTGAATTACAAACTAAAGTCACTCAGTGGGTTGAGCGCTGTAGCAGAGTAGGGATCCTGGATGGGGAAGACAAGTCCCAGGCCAGCATATCTCAGCGTGTGGTCTGTAGAGCTCCGGCATCAGAACCCCTGACTCGCTAGTTCAAAATGCAGATTCTGAGGTTCCACCTCAATACCAACTAATTCAACTCTCTGATAGTGGGAATTTTTTAGCATTCTTTTAGCATTCTACTAATAAGGGATTTTTATATCCCCTAATGCTCTCAAGTATCAGACTTTATTTTTTTGGACTCCAAAATCACTGCAGATGGTGATTGCAGCCATGAAATTAAAAGATGCTTACTCCTTGGAAGAAAAGTTATGACCAACCTAGATAGCATATTCAAAAGCAGAGACATTACTTTGCCAATAAAGGCCCATCTAGTCAAAGATATGGTTTTTCCAGTAGTTATGTATGGATGTGAGAGTTGCTGAGCACCGAAGAATTGATGCTTTTGAACTGTGGTGTTGGAGAAAACTCTTAAGAGTCCCTTGGACTGCAAGGAGATCCAACCAGTCCATTCTGAAGGAGATCAACCCTGGGATCTCTTTGGAAGAAATGATGCTAAAGCTGAAACTCCAGTACTTTGGCCACCTCATGCGAAGAGTTGACTCATTGGAAAAGACTTTGATGCTGGGAGGGACTGGGGGCAGGAGAAGAAGGGGACGATAGAGGATGAGATGGCTGGATGGCATCACTGAGTTTGAGTGAACTCCGGGAGTTGGTGATGGACAGGGAGGCCTGGCCTGCTGCAATTCATGGGGTCGCAAAGAGTCGGACACGACTGAGCGACTGAACTGAACTGAACTGAATGCTCTCAAAGTGTGGTTTCTGGAACAGCTGGAGGCCTTACCATCACTCAAGAATTTGTTACAAAAGCAAATTATCATGGAGGAAGGTCCAAGAGGGAGATGATAGATGGATACATCTAGCTGATTCACTTCATTGTACAGCGGAAACTAACACAACATGGGAAAGCAATTATACTCCAATTAGAAAAAAAACAAAAAAACAAAAAAAACAACCCACAGATTCTCAGGCCCTACACTGGATATTCTGAAGGTGGGTCCAAAGAATCTATATTGTAACCCTCCAGGTGACACTGACATATGTTAAAATTTGAAAACCATTGCCTCTGGCACATACAGCCCCCTCCATACAGAACTATGTGAATTAGGGAAGTACCAAGGATTAGTATGCGAGGGTCAGACTATAATCCAGACCAAGCCTCTCGCCTTGACAACAGGTCCTCTTGGGGACTAGCTTCTAGGAGGAGAACAGTTAGGACATGTGATGGGCTTTGATGGCTGTGATATTTCTCAGAAAGGACAAAATTTATTATATCTCTATTCATAACGTATCTGGTGTCTCTGAAGCGTTAAACCAATTGCATCCTTTTCAGCTGATGTCACCTGAAAAAGGCAATGCTGACATTTGACCATGAAGTGACCTTCTTGCATTCTGAAGGCCTTTGTCCTCCACCCTCTGCAAACACCTACATTGCTCATTTTAGTCAAAGCCCTGGCACCTGGGCACATATAGAGAAAAGCCTCAGAGGGATAGAAAGTGATGAGGTTTACTAAAGAAACGGGCTTTTTTTTTTTTTTTAAAAAAAGAAGGCAATGGCATCCCACTCCAGCACTCTTGCCTGGAAAATCCCACGGACGGAGAAGCCTGGTGGGCCGCAGTCCATGGGGTCGCTAAGAGTCAGACATGACTGAGTGACTTCACTTTCACTTTTCCCTTTCATGCATTGGAGAAGGAAATGGCAACCCACTCCAGTGTTCTTGCCTGGAGAATCCCAAGGACGGGGGAGCCTCATGGGCTGCAGTCTATGAGGTCGCACAGAGTCAGACACGACTGAAGCGACTTAGCAGCAGCAGCAGCAGCAGCACAGCTGAAATGCACCTCAGAGTCTTTCCAGAACTCTGTGTACAAAAGTGCAATCTCCAGAAAGGAGAATTGTACATTGACACTTAGGTTGAATTTATAGCTAGCTGCTGCACAATTAAAAATGCCACCTTTATTAAGTACTCCATGAGGTACCTTATTCATTCTTGGTGATGCATTCACTTACTAAATAAATATTTATTGGATGCATATCATGCACTGGGCACTGTGCTAGGGACATCCATTAATGCCCATGACTGTCTGCTCTGGCATCAGGCTGTCTTCATGTCCAGTACTTCACCTGTACTTCACTGACTCCACCACTTAACTAGCTGTGAGGACTTGATCCTTCACAGCTCAGTTGCATCTTCTTAAAAAAAAAAAAGAAAGAGAGGATAATGATACCTATCTCTCACAACAGTTATGAGAATTAAATGTGTTAATGTTTTTGAAGAACTTATTACAGAGTCATAAAGAAAGGGTCAATAATTTTTAACTTCCCTGGTGGCTCAGCCAGTAAAGAACTGCCTGTAATGCAGGAGACCCTCATTCAATCCCTGGGTCAGGAAGATCCCCTGAAGAACGGAATGGCTACCCATTCCAGTATTCTTGCCTGGAGAATTCCATGGACAGAAGAGCCTGGTTGGCTACAGTCACGGGGTTGCAAACAGTCAGACATGACTGAGCGACTAACACTTTCACTTTTCACCAAATAAAAATAATATTAATAAAATTAAAATAATAGATTTGACAAGTTCTGTTCTAGACAACAACTGCTTTGCAGAAACTGCTTCTAGAATAGGATCCATCCCCTGGGGTGGACTGCAATCTGCTTTTCCATTTCAAAACCACTGGAGAAGGCACACTTTATTGGCTCTTGAGCCAGACTTAGATAATGAACTTTCCCCAAACAACTGACTAAGCAACAACAGGCTACAGATCCTCCTCCCTTTACACCTGAAATGTAAAGAAATTTCTTGCTTCAAGCTTTACCAGCCTCTGTGCCTCTCTTCGGGGCCAGAGGAACTGGGCTCTAGGCATTACACAGGGTTTTCTCCTCAGAGTCAACATGCCACTGCCAACTTGATGCCAAACATCACAAGTTGTGATGTTTAAGAAGCTAACAGTCTAGGGAGCAGTGCTGGGCCTTGGGAGGTAGGATTCTGAACTGCAGCCAGGGCAGGACATCCTGCCTCTAGAAATGCCTCTAGCAGTGTTCCTCACGGGTCATGTTGACCACTCGGCCGTCTCTCTCTCTTTTTCCCAAATGTAACTTGGCGAATTACTTACTGTGGTAATAAGGAGGCCTGAAGGTCTTATCAGCAACCCCCCATCGAGGTGGGAAGATGACAAAATCAGCAATGGCCACTCCAGGGCGTACAGACTTAGCAGTCAATACCGTGAAAATGGATGGGTCCTGGGAAAGGAAGGACATGGAGAGCCTGAAGACACGATGAAAGGGGAAGTGACCGACAATGACACACATCCTCCATGCTGAAGGGGTTTTCAAGCGACACTGTAACTTCTGATCAAACTGCAGGCCAGGCTACGAAGTCTGGGCTTGTCATCCAGGTGCAGTAATCACTCATCTGACTTTCCCCTCTTGCTGTGCTTGAAGCAAAATGAATTAACAGTAGCTAAGCGGATTCTGAGCAGCTTTTTCACCCTGCTGAGCCCCCATTTCATATAAGTACTACCCTTGGATCTGAGAACTGGCAGTGCCTGCCTCCCAACCTCAGGTCAGAGTGACTGGAGCTTGCATGTGCTGCAGGGAGCTCTTGGCAGAAGGGATGCTCAGAGTGAGGTGGAAATAGAAATAAAATAATATCTGAGTGTTGGGATAGATGTAGGATGCACATCTCTTTGGAGGAATCACTGAGATTCTAGACAGTATCCTTATGGCTTTTTTTTTTTATCCTTGTTTGACTCTCAGGCCTAAAATATTAATACATCACTCATCTGGGTGGTGGTAGTGTACAGGGGAATAGGTTGGGGGACAATATTATGATTTGTAAAGAACGTTAGACTCTTTCAGTGGAAAGACTGAGATTCACATTTAATGGCCATCAGTGTGATCAGGTCTGCTTCCTGATGTCATGTGAGGGCTGGGGATTCAAAGACGACTGAACTCCATTCTTGGCCCTTCAGCACCACTGGTGGTGGCGGCAAGTGTGTGTGACGGGGACAAAAGGAGTAATGAAACAAGTGTCTGAAGAATCACAGCAAGGTGCCAAGGGCGATCTATCTTTGTAGATAGAGAGCCAAAGGGGTACAGAGTGCTTATCTCTTCCTGAGAAGATCAGGGAAGGCTTCACAAAGGAGGTGATGTTTGAGGTGGGTCCTGAAGAATGAATGCAGAAAGAAAGAAAAAGAGAGGGAATAAGGAAGGGAGGGAAGAAGAGAGGTAGGAAAAAAGAAAAGGATGGGAAGGAAAGGAAGGAAAAGGCAAAAAGGCATTTTAAGCATAGAAAACAGGAAAGACATCAAAATGCACAGAGATTTTGTTAAGAAGCAAGAAAACTAAAGCCCAGAGTGCATGGGCAGGAGGGAGAGGGGCAGAGGTGGTCCTGGGAAATAAGTCCAGGGCCAGATGGTGAAGAGCATAGGACACCACGCTTCAAAGCTCAGACTTAATCCTACACCACAGGGAGCCTGCAAAGGTTTCTAATGTAGCGTTAGAAAGATCAGGTCTGAATTTTGGGAAAATGACTATAGCCACAGTACAAGGGAGACTGTTTGTGTAAATGCAAGTCAAGAAATCCTTAATGCTGCAAGAATGAATACTTCTTCATCTGTCATGAGAAATGATCTGAAACTGTTTAAAGGCAGTGAAGCTCAAAAAAAGCTCTTTCAGTGTCTCAGCATCCTTTTTTTTGCTGCTTTGTGCATGATGCTTCATTTTCTTGTCTCTTGGTTTTATCAAGTTGCTGCTTTTCAGAAAGGTAGTTTTGAGCCTCAAGAGGTAAGCTGAACTGGCTTAGAGTAATCTTTCTGTCTTTGGTTCTTTGACTTCTGCTCTAATTGTTCCTCCAGTTTGTGGGTTAAGTTCATCTATTATGCAAAGTGAACTTTCCCCCAGGATCTCAGAACTAGCACTTTATCATGAAAGTGGGTTCTTGGGAGCCTGCACTGTAGGCTGGGGACCTATTTGCAGTCCCTGACTGAGTGTAAAATATGACCAAGTTCATACTCTAGAATTTCTTTGGTTTAAATTCAAGCACTGAATGTTACGAGTAACTTCAGAAGAGAGCTGTCAGTCCCATCTCAGCTAAATAGAGCCAGGAGTGGAAGCTCTGAAGTGGGCAGGCAGATTTTTGGTATTTACGAGCAGGACGGAGAAATTTCCAAATTCAGGAATTTTCCTTTCTCAATACTCCATCACTGACATTAGCCGTTGGTTTTCTTATTGGGATACATTGTCTAGGAAGAAATCGTGTTCTTAGCCATGAAGGAAAGTTACTGTGAGTGCCCTGTAGAGAACTGAGCTGTGTGGCAGGGTGAATGCTGGGTGTCTAGTCTGGAGCTCCCTCTGGTAGGTTATTTACTCCTTCACTGAAGCCTTGCAGCAGATGATTCAAATTCCTATCAACACAATGACAAATGACTTGTGTCTCGGGCTTCCAAGGCAATGCTGGAAAAGTTATCTGTGAACACCAGGTGTCTACTGTGGACCTCTCCAACCTAAAGGTACCCTCTCCCCAGGGTTCCTCCATGGGCCAGACTTACTGCATGGTCAAAGGCCACTGAATTGATGACCATAAAGTTCTCCAAGTTGTACTTGTAGGGGGTATAATTCCCATGCCAAGCCACAACATTGAATGGGGAGACATCCTGATCAACAAAAAGAAAAAGCAGGAAAGGGTGATTTTAGCACATAATACTTTTATAGCTATGATTCCTCAGTTTGTAGTTGACATTACTCTTTCTTGATTTGATTCTGTTTGCATAACTTAATAATACCATCCTTTGGGAGAGATATCACCCTGAATCATCCTATGGTTGCTTCACTTTCTCTCAAACTGTCCTCCCTAAGCCACTGACCCTATTCTTCCAGTTCCTAAGCTACAGCTGCCTCTGATCACATGTGCAGCAGAAACACAGCCAAGTAGTGCCTTTTCAACAATATTAATACAATGATGAGAATCTGTGGATGCCAGCAATTCTTTGACAATCTGGGCCACCGTCTGGGTTTCTAGTGCTGAGGGCAGGCACTGGCTGCGACTAAGATAAGAAAATAACAGGCCTTAGCAACACATAAGCAATAAGTTAAATGGGCAAAAATAAATCAAATGAATAATAGTAAATAGAATAGATCTTTGGATTATTTTTATTATATGGCTACTTTATTCTATGACATTATATATCCAGTAAATTAAGTAATAATGTATATTACATATTATATTATTATGTTAAAATTATTATTATCTATGCCTTTGTTTATCAATTGAGATTGGTCATGTCTGGGTGGTATGGCTATAGATAATGCCTTTGCTTATCTCCTGAGTTTACCAGTCTGGTGCTATCAACCAAGTCAAACTAATTAACTGAGTTTTGCTTGTTTTCTATCAGTCATTGCTTGTATTTGAAATATGGTGACTATTGACAAATATAAGTTTTAGATGAACTTCTATTAATTAATTTTCCTTTTCAGGCTGTACCTCCCTGCCTGTTTATTATGTTCCCTCACCATTTATAGAGACCTAGGTATTGTGGGGTTTTTTATTGCTTGATGAATAGAAACAGCATGACCTTTGGAGTCTGAAAGATATGGGTTTGAATGCTGATTCTGTCATTTACTGTGACATTTGGCAAGTTATCACTACCTGGACTGTTTTCATGACTACAAACAGGGCAAATAGTACCTTATTATAGTATCTTAGTGATGTAGTAAAGATGAAGTAATGTATATAAATACTTAACACAAGCCCTGGCAATCAGAAGGTGCTTAATAATTATTCATTCCTTCCCCTGCCTGTCCAGCCACTTACTTTACCTGTCTGGCAGCAAATAGCTTGCCCTGGTGTTTATTAATCACAGTGTAACCACCTGGCACTTGGCGATCTTCATACCAGGCAACAGGTATCAAGAAATCACGAGGGTTGGCCAAGCCATTGGCTCCTAGAATATAATGATCCAAAAGTCTTTTAGATACTTCTGAAGTCACACAGGAAAGATGCCACTATTGCACAAAGAGAAAGGGCTTTCTCCCACAGCAACAGCTATTCCACAATTTGCTATCCTTGTTGAAAGACTCACTGGAATCCCAGTCTGGTACCTTTTGAGGAGGACCCAAGAAATTTGGTCAGAAAAAAGAAATCCTGAAAATATCACCAGCATTACCTGAATAGAGTGAATATGGTTTATAAACATTTTCCATGCGTTACCTCACCACTATAGGGGACGGGAGGGGAAGAGAGGAAGAGAGTAGAAAAGAGGAAAAGGGAAGATACGATAGAATACTAGAGCTTTTTTCCTAATAAAACTCTGACAACTCTAGAACTCATCGACAGTCCTTGAGAAGGAGAAGGTTACACACTGTAGCCTCAGGTACGCCTCTGCTCCTTAAACAGGACTCAGAATCAATCCACATCTGCAACACTGCTCTGCAGCCTGACAAATCTGTCTGCCACTGAGGGAGACCTGCCTGCTCACCTTTGCTTTGTGAGTGTTCCCTCCAGAGAAAGAAAATAAATCAGAAGACCAGAAGTGAAAAATCTAAGTGCAAAAACATAATTTAACTCTGAGAGGAGAGACCTAGGGAGTGTTTTATCATTTCTAGCTCCTGGGGTTAAAAAAAAATAGGCCCCCAGCTGGTTAGTCAATTATATATATTTTCCAGAGGGTACATGTGGCATGGCACCTGGAGGCCCTGCTGGCTGTGGAGCAGCAGGAAAGCAGACCAAAGTGGGAAGAGCGGATGGAGAGCAGGACGACAGACGGCCCACCGTGCCTCCAGCTGCCTCTCAGCTGCCTCCCACCTTCCTCTGACTATCTGGATCCCCCAGGGGACTGACCAGAAGGCGCATGCTGGCCTGTCCCTGTTTTGCTCTAAACAAATCTGTTGACAAGGAAAGGGAAGAGCTGGGAGGTGTGGCCACCACCTTCAGCAAACACGCCAAAGATGAAACCAAGGGCCAGTTTCCCCGACCACTCCTGTCACTCGAGAGATGGTTTGAGAACATCCCCTCCTACCACCTCCACTTCTCAGATCCTGCTCTCTTTGCCTCCAGCTTGCCAGAAGAATCGGGGGTAGGGGACCTTGGTTCACTTTGGTAAGTTTTCATTTGCCTCATGGAGGCTGTGGTTTCCAGCTCCTTCACAGCACTGAGTGAGGAACACTTTTTGACTCCTAACTATGTAGATTTTGTAGAAGACGCTCAGTAGGAATGTGACATCCATAGACTTTCTTTCAGTCCATTTCCCCTCTCTATAGCCACATGGCCCCTGCCATTATTATGGTTTTTCCCACCTTATTGTCTACACACAAGCCACTGACAAGAAAATGGTCTCTCTTCTATCCACAAAATCCATTCCCACTTGTACACTTTTTCTTAAACTGCTCCCTTTCCTCTTTCAGGTCAGTTCAGTTCAGTTCAGTCGCTTAGTTGTGTCCGACTCTGCGACCCAATGAATTGCAGCATCCCAGGCCTCCCTGTCCATCACCAACTCCCGGAGTCCACCCAAACCCATGTCCATTGAGTCGGTGATACCATCCAACCATCTCATCCTCTTTTGTCCCCTTCTCCTCCTTTCCTCTTTATTTCTCCTAACTTTCCATCAAGGATTAGTCATATCTTATGATTGCTATGAAGCTGTTCCTGGAAACTTGGCTCACAGTAACCCAGACTTTATATCCTCTAGGGTTTACACTGTATAACCTATAACCTGAAATCTATTACAGATTGTCTTGCTCTCCAATGGTCTATATACTATTCTAGAGAAAGATTTATTGTGGGTTGGGCTGGATTGTTCTGTTATGAACGTATGTGATGGGAAGAGGCTTGTGCCATCCTTGATGTGGTTCTGGTCATTACCCTCAGCACAACATGGGAACTGGGACAAGCTGATGGACTGGTACACTGACCAGCTAATTAATGAAGCTATCATCTCATCAAATGGGTCAACTATACCACCTGGAGCCCCTGAACTTAGAGGCCTGAAATAAGAAGTCTGTGATTGTTCAGGGGACTTTAATATGTTCTGAAATTCCCAACTACACTTGGTCTGGAGAAGAAGTTGTCTAGAGAGGAAAGCTGTAGTTTGAGTGAGATAAGGAGGAGAGATGGATGTTTAACTTTCATGCAATTATTTGTGTCATATATTTCAAGTCAGGCTTAGAAGCTTGCATTGAAGATTTACCAATTGGTCCCAGGTCAGGCAACTCGAAGTGGACTCCATAAACCTCCAGGATGTAGCCTCTAGTCTCCTCGAAGACATCGATGCTGAACCGCATTCCTCTCTGGAACAGGAAGTAGACACTGGTGTGCTCTCGCCAATCATACCTATAGTTATGAAGAAGCTGCCCAAGAGCTACAGCCAACCTCACATGCACAAATAATTCTATAGTCTGCTGAGCTATGTTGGAGAGGTGACCAGCTGAAAGATGAGTTTAAAGAAGTTAACCTCCAATCACATATGTGACCCAAACCAATTCTAGCCTACACTCTCACTGGGTTCAGAGATAACAGTGCCCTGATTTCAACAAAATTTAAAGAAATCCATCTTCACTGCCTTCTGTCCCCTCCAGAGTATCATCCAGAGTGTGCATAAATATTTAGGAAAGTGAATTGACAATGCTCTTTGCTTTGTGATTGTGTGCTATTTTAAAACAAAGTAGGCACAGAAGCCTGCTTAATCCTTCTACACAGGGAGACTTTTGTATAACTCAAACTCCCTCCCCATTGCCCAGACATGATAGACAAATTTCAGAGTTAGAAATAGCAGCAGCTGCAACATCTGATTGCTCCCAAATTAGGGAGAAGCTGGGAGGAGAGGGGGACACATCACCAACCTGAATGACGCAGATCTCGTTGGGCTGAACAAGCATCTTGCCAAACTCGGTGTAAATGAGAAGTTTCCCTTTCTGGGGAACTAACATAACAGACAAGGCAGCAGTGAGTAACTCTTTTCATGTAAGAACCACTTCATGAAGAGTGAAAGGCTTAAGGGCGGCATATGCTTTTTCAATCCAAATGAAAAGTGCTTCATTGAGTTTTATGGGGGAAAATGTCAGAATTGACAACTTAAGTTGGCTATTTCTAGAAAAGCATGAATGAAAAAATTGACTCTGCTTTTTTCTTATTTTTGGTTGCCAGATAAGGAGCTTGTATTTGCACAGTTCTGCGGCTTGACCAGAAAGGGCACCAGAAATAGGATGGAAAAAGACCCATCTCTGATAGTTCCAGCAGGAAGCTGGCATTTGCATGTCTAAGGTTTACATCAAAATGTTCATCCCAAAATATCAGTACTAAGATCATCAAAAAAGAATCAGGAAGAAAAAAAAAAAAAGAATCAGGAGACCAGAGAAATCCGTACTAGACTTTCCATCTGGATGGTTTCATGAAAATTTGTATTTATACAAATTTGCAGATATCAATGACAGATGATCTTTCCTTGGGTAAGTTTGAAGGCAAATAGAGTTATCTCAATAAGTTAATCACATGTTGATTTTACCCTGTATTTCTTTTAAGTTGCCCAGAGCTTGCATATCAGAAAGGCCCAGAAGAAATGAGTAAAGACAGGGAGAACAGGAAATAGGGTAGGGGCTTGAAGGTACAAGGAATCTTTTCCAGACCACCAGTTGCCTTTACACCTCAGTCTGTAGACTACATTAAGTAAGACAGATTGAAAGGACAGTAATATGTATACAATTAATAAGCAGCTTATAACTAGGGATCAATTACCAAGGAAAGGGTCTGAAGTCTTTAAAACTCACCAATCAGGAGGTCTCCATCTGAATTGTAAAAGCATCTGAAACATATAGAATTATTCCTATGAATAATTCCTATGGTTTTCTATTTTAACAATGTCCAGACAAATTAATTCACTGCACAAATTATTGCTCAGTAGATAGGCTGTGCCAGGCTTAGTGCTAGGCATAAAATGATGAGCAAAATGATCTCATCTCTGCCTTCATGGAGCCTTAGAGTCTAGTAGGAAGTCAGACTGCAATCCAACAATTACATAACCATCTCATAAACTGTAATGGCACCATGAAAGTCAAGTTCAGAGGACTGCAAGAATAATGGACCCGATCTAGCCTGAGGCGGCAGCCAAGGTTTTCCTGAAGAGGGGATGTTTGACTTGAGATCTGAAGAAATCATCTAGGCAGGGACTTGGGGGGTGGGAGTGATGTCGGAGAACATTCCAGGCAGAAGGCTGCTCTGAGGCAGGAGGGTGGATGGAAAGTAAAAGGAACTGAATGAAGGCTAATGTATGTAACAGCTCAAGTAGAGAGAGAGAGGAGGTGCCTCATATCACATCGAACATCTCTAGTGTCTTGTCATAGGGCCATGATCTTGGCCCTGATTCATGGCTCAGAGAAGTTAAATGACTTGTCCAAGGTTGCTCAGCCAGGAAGAATGGACTGGGCTTTGAACACAGTGGTCTGATTCCAGAGGTAGTGGGCAAAACTGTTATGATACTCTGCTTCCCAAAGAAACAGGAAAAAATACCTTTTATATATAAGTTTTTCTTATTGATAAAAAAATCTAACATGTAAGTTCTCCTATTCAGGATCTTTAAGCTTACACAGTTATTAGTCTGCCAGTTTGAACTGTCACCAACAGGTAGTTCTAATGGCTGCTCAGGAAGTATGACTTTGGACTTAAGACCAGCCCTGGGGAACCTTAGAAGTTAAGGACATTCTGACTCAAACCTGGTTAAAGCCTAAATGCTTCTTGGACTCCTCCAGCTTTCAGTGCCCCATTATTACTTTTCTGCTTGCATTGCTAGGTGACATTCTTGCTTCCCAGGTGGTGCTAGTGGTACAGAACCCACCACTCCACACCCCAACCCCCTGCCAGTGAAAGAGACATAAGAGACACAGTTTTGATCCCTGGGTTGGGAAGATCCCCTGGAGGAGGAAA
The DNA here is from genome assembly GCF_023091745.1 of Budorcas taxicolor. Taxonomy (NCBI): domain Eukaryota; kingdom Metazoa; phylum Chordata; class Mammalia; order Artiodactyla; family Bovidae; genus Budorcas; species Budorcas taxicolor. The sequence goes on from NC_068910.1 coordinate 129,916,761, forward strand.
TGGCAATCCACTGCAGTATTCTTGCCTGGAAGAATCCCATGGACAGAGGAGCCTGGCGGGCTACAGTCCATGGAGTTGCAAAGAGTCAGACACGACTGAAGCAACTTAGCATACACGCACAGGACATTCTTCTTTATGTCACAGGAGTCAGTCAAGATAGAAATGCTCATTTATTGTCATTTTTTAAAAATGTATATTAAGATTGCTCTGGGGTTAAGAGAAAAAAGCAGTAACAAAAACAACCCCCCAGCCTTCACCCTCTGGGCAGCAGCCCTTAGGGAAGGGGGCTGACCTGCTGTAGGGCTGAGCCACTTACCTATTCTCCATGGAGGTGTTACAGAGGAAAACGTGGATAGCAAGCCCATTGTTAGACCTGATGTCTCCAGCTCCACACAAGGTGTGCAGGCCCTGGGAGAGATCCGCATAAGAGGGAAAGGTGAATGCAGCTAGCCCTCCCCTAGGTCCCTGAGAATCAGAGGCAAGTTCTACTAGGGTCTTCCCTTTGGGACCAGACTGCCTATGCGGAGCCTGGAATTGACTGACTTATGTTTTGTAGATGTCGGCCCACCCTCATTGCTAGGCATGGCCCTAGATCTGGATTGTCTTAATGGCTCCATCAGAATTGACCTTAGAGAACATCAATTCATTACTTGACGTTTTATCAGTATAGTGCTTAAGATCACCCTTAAATAGAGTTTCCTTTGGAGGTAAAATCGGGCATCTAGGAAGCTTGGGGAGGAAGGCTGCAGCATTAGGGCCCAATGAATGATCCTCAGATAACACGTCACTACGTGGGCAGCTGTCTACTTACAAATAGGGTCAGCCCTAATCTTTCCAGAACAGGGTAGAGGAAAGTATTCTGACCAACTGTAATCCTCTCTGCTAATAACCCACAGTCCCAAAGACCTTAACACATGGGCCTTTCTGAAAGGAGGGAGCTCTGCTCTCCAGATATCCGTAATTCATCCAGGGTGAGGGATTTCTTTTGGTATTTTAATTCATTTTGCAAGTTTGGGGCCTATTTAGATGAGCCTTGCACATGGCTTGGAGCATTTAATATGGATAAAGAATTTAATAGGATACAAACAGTTTGGCCTAAGGCTGGGTACTTGGACTCTTCCCTAAGTAAGCCATGGACTGAAGTGGGTCTACAGAACCCTCCCCCAGCTTCTTTGAGCGCCACCTCCTTACAGCTCCTGGCCTTTCCCCTACATATGCTTTCTCTGAGCAGAGATGTTTCAATACTCCCAGCACCTGTAACTACCAATCAGAACTTCTAATCATCATTGTGCTAACCGAGGTTGCCACCCTGAGTTGATGCTATTCTAATCTAGGGATCCATTTTGGAGAGTTCATGACCTTGGATGAGAAAAAAAAATGACATATGTGTTTCTCTAACTTCTGACTGAAATTTATCATTTCCTTGAATTAATGTAAATGAATGTAAGCAACAAACCCTAGTGGTTTTAGAAGTGGCTGTAACAGTATAGTTGTTTCAGATATCTCAAAATATCATTTATGCTCATACATTTAATAACCATAGTTATTAGGTCTTTTTATAGATCTTGTGATTTAGTGCATTAAAAAGGCAGCATATATATTACTCTAAAGCAAGCCAAATTTGTTATTTGAATATTTTTATCATTGTATTTCAATATAATTGGCTACTTTGTACTTCTATGTAATTTATTTTATGCATTAAAAAACACAGGCTTCCAGATTATCAAAGGAGTCCTGGAACAAAAAGGCTTAGAACCCCTGTTCTAGCCAAGAACAAAGAAACCTGAAGTCAGTAAATGCTCAATTTCCGCTGGCTGTTTGGAGATGTAAACAGCTCATGAGTGCCCTTTGGTGTCAGGGGCCATGTGGTGCTGGTAAGTAAGACCTCCGTTGGCCAGCCTGGAAGGCAGAGGCGGGTGGCACTCTGTCTGCTGCCCGCCTCCAAGGCTGCTTCTGCTTGGCATCCAGCCTGAAGGCGGCTGTATCACCCACCATGGGAAAGAAGAGAGTGGTGGGCAGGCGTGGATAGTATTGACTTACATTCACGAAGTCCACTTTCTTCTGAGAGGCTTTTGGAATCTCAAATGGTTTCCATCGCAGCTGGGAAAACACACACACACACACACACACACACACACGCACACATACAGGAAAGTTATTTCAAAAGGGGAAACCATAGACTTTCTAAATAAATCACATAAAAAGGATAGCTGCTCCCTCTGTGAGGCTCTGACGACTTGTGATTTTGCTATTTTCAATTTAATAATTTATCCATCATTTCCTTAAAGGGGCTCAGTTGGGTTCTGTGTGGGTATGCAGGGTGGGCGTGCGTGTGTGTGAGAGTGTGTGTATGTGTGAGAGAGAGAATGTTTAACCTATATGTATACATACTGTCTTCATTCCTTAGCATTTTAAACTACAAAAATATGTTAAAAAAATCATTGCTTCCTATTTCAGAAGCTATTTTTTTTTAACATTTTGCTCAGGCACATCAGTGAGTTTTGACTGATGCTGCTCTTTGTGCTATTTATAATCAGCTCCCTTTCCTGGCATGGCAGCCTCACTATGTGGGCTCCTAACACAGCAGGGGAAGGTTCTAGTTCTTACTTCCAGCCCTTGGAGTTTTGAATTATTTCTTTGAGAGAAAGAAAAAATTGAGATTGCCTTTAGTAAGTGCAGTACCGGGTTCAGTTTCTTCACCAAACCCTGTGCTTGTCCCCAGGCTGCCTGACAGTTCAGTTTAAATCACAACAACCTTTAATTTAATAATGAAATGATCTAAGCAAGTGGGAAATAAAATCAGCAGGTCTGAGCTCTGCTAGAAGTATCAGCCCAGCACTTATTAATCAACTTGGCAGCAGGCCTGACCCAGGCAGGTTGGCACTTGATAGCTCCAGCAGCCTCAGGACATCTCAGGGAGGGACCTGCACCCCAAGGGCCGGCTCTACTGGCTGCAGTGCCTGGTCAAGGCAAGCCAGGCTGGGCCACCAGGAGGTCATGGGGTTCAGCTCATTGAGTTATTTCCAGAGAGGCAGCTGGGTGGGGGAGGAAACAGCGAGTGGAAAAGGCGGCTCTGGGATGATTCTGCCTCTCTGATGCACACAGTCAGACAGCAGCCTTTATCTCTTAAAGGCAAAGCAGGATTGTCACATTCTAGGACTACCTTAAAAGAATGTAAGACGTTGCTTTGAAAAACATTGGAATCATGCTTCAGAAAGAAGGAAAAGGCTTAATTCCACTAAAGATGATATTTCATGGAGGAGGTGCGGGACCTGAGAGCAAGAATCTAGGAAAGGGTTTCTCCTCTCAGGCACCATTGACATTTTGTGTCAGATAATTCTTTGTTGTGGGGGCTGTCCTGTGCACTGTAGGATGTCTGCCAGCATCCCTGACCTCTGCTCCCTGGATGCCAATAGCATTCCCCCATTTGTAACAGCCCCAAATGTCTCCAGACATTGTCAGATGTCACTGGGGGACAAACTTCCCCTGGTTGAGCACCATGGACATAGGAGGATATTCCCCTGACATCAGCCAGGGCCAAAACTAAGTGCCACTGGCTTCTTGAGGGAGGTTTTGGTCTATCACCAACTGTTATGTGCCGCTCCCTCTTCAGTAGCAGCATGGAGTTTGTAACCCAGGAAGACTGTCTGGAAGATCATACAATCTAGAATCCTGACTCTAAGAAAAGTCATCATTCTAGATTTCCCAATGGGAAGGATTTACTATACTCAGCATATCACAAACAATAATAAAGACCCCAAGGCGGTTCTGATAAACCCAAAACCCAGAAGAAGAAGCCAGTTTTGGGTCTTCTTCAGGCAAGAGTTTTGGTGCAATATCATGTTGAATATGGGGAGGCAAATTTGAGGAGAGGACGAACAGGAAGAAGCCCTGGAGTAGAGAGTGGAAACATCTCCTGCTAAATGCAGATGTTCAGACTAACTGCATGCTGTGGAGCAGAAACTCTCTGATCCAAGGCCAGCCCAAGGGCACTGTGCACTGGGCTGACCCAGGAGACACGGGTTCTGTTGCTCCCTCTGTTCCTATTTATTCTGTGACTTCTGGAAAGTCATTTCATTCTTATTAACTAATGTAAATCTATAAATTTTTAACAGTTTATTTTATTCATACTATATATTATTGCTAAAGAGCCCCCCCCATGGAATGCAATTATTAACATTTCAAAGACAATGAAATCCATTGAAGCATCCAATACAATATCTTGACTATCACAGATATTAATATATTTGTACTGAATGATAGAATGAATGAGTAAATATAAGACACTGAGAACATTGCTAATATCTCAAAGAACAAGACTAAAGCAAATTTGTGAGACTTTTGGAAGTCCAATAACATTCAGGCAATAGCTAGCAAATTGAAAATTGTTTTTAAGAGTCCTAAGATTGTTTCTAAAATAAAAGTCAATTCTTGATATATGTGAAACCCCACAGTTTTTCTATATCCTTTCTGATTTTCTGTTCAGTTGTTCTATCAACTCTTGAGGGAGAAGTGTTGATGTTTCCCACTATAATTGTGGATTTAATCTATTTTTCCTTTTACTGCTATCAATACTTTACATATTTTGCAACTGTGTTCTGCAAATTCTACTGGAAAATAAAGTTTTGCTTAGTTTAAGTGAGGTGGTCAAAAATAACTTGAAAAGCATCTTCAACAGAGACTAAAGTTAGAAGTAAAAATTCTTTCAATTTATCAAGAGAGAAAGAGAATCTGGTAACATTTAATGATAAGGATTTGAAGTTTGCGCTCAGAGATGTAAATGAAACTAGAGAATTGGACTCAGTATTTCTAAAGTCAGAAGACTAGGAGTATGATCTGAGAATCACCTCCCACAGTTGGTTTCTTTGCTTCACTGAGAGTCCCTCCAAAGTTGTGCTGGACTCAATTAAATTGTATGAGTTGGATACTCTCACCAATACTGGTGGATTAGAGGTAAACATATTGTTAGAAGTTGCTAATATCTATCCAAGAATTTGGAAGTAACTTGTAGATGCAGTTGTGATCACAATGGACAAACAATTGTTAGCAACAGCTATGGCTAGGTGAGGCTCAGGGTAATTCACTACAGAGAGTTTCAGCCCAGACTAGGAAAGATTGGGGAGGGAGATAAAATAAAACAGTGGCTCATTAAATTCTTTGGAAAACCTAGAATTTGAGGGAAATGGCAGCATAATTTATGTGGTGAGAAATCAGGCTTTGGGTGACTCATTGGAGTTCTTAGAGGTAATAAGATCATGGTTAAAGAGGATTCAAATCACTTTGTTTAGAGTTTTTTTTTTTAATTAATTGTTTAGACTTTTAAAAGTCTTTTATGAGAAGACAAAAAAGATGAACTAGCATTGTATTTAGATGACATTTTTTCATGGACAGAAACCTGGATACTTGACCTTGCCCTTGAGTATAAAGCTAAGGGCTTTATATCCCTTACTCAGCACCCAGCATAGAGCAAGCAACATAGTAGTCACTCAACAAATAGTTGTCAGATGACATTTAATTCTCATAACAGTCTTCTAGGGCTCCATTATTATTATCCCTATTTTATAGCGACAAAACAAATGGTTCAGAGCAGTTAAATTTTCTTTACTAAAAACTGATGCTAACAATCTCTCAGCCTCCTTTAGTAATCTAAACCCTGAGCCCTTTAATCTCAGCCTGTCTTGATCTGCTTCCAAAACCATTCATGATCTCCATGGCCCCTGAACCCAGGTTTTGGCTCCTTTTAATGGCCTTGTACTTGGTCTTCTAATCTGGGCCCTTATCTACTGTTCCTCCAGGGCTGAGTTGCCTTGGCCTAGTCTAACTCCTGGGACCCAAATCCTGCTAAGGTCCTTCAAGGTCAGTATTCCTGTCCAATCCCTATATATTCACTTATTCAAATGATTTATTGTCGCTCTCCACATGATAGGTTTTATGCTAGGTACCATGACAGTCTCTGCCCTTGGGCAAAGAGAAGACCCTGCAATATGGACACGTTATGATAGGAAAACAAGGATATGGGTAACTGGGAATGATTTTGGAAGAGAAATATAAACAGGAATGTTCCCTCAGGAATAATTCCTAGTGCAGGACGTATTTAACATTCTTACACATGAACAATAAAAAACACACACAATAGAATAATCTGGTTTGCAGATAGCTCCAACATCTTTTCCAAGGAATTAAGTGCAAGTTGATGGAGATGTACTATAAAAAGAGCCAGCATGCTGTCTAAAACAGTTGAACAGGGCAATGTGCACTGCGGTGTTGGCAAACATCAGTGAGTGCATTTAGAGGAATGCAATCTAGTCTATTTATAGGAGGATGGGATTGGAGCTATCAGGGAGCTTCTTCAACAAATACTTGGGATTCTACTGTCTGGAAGAAGGCATATGCTAGGTACTGCAGGTTGTAAGAAAATGAGGGAGATGTAGCTCCTACTCTCAAATACTCTGAGAAAAATATTGGAAGAGTTCAGTGAAGAAAGTAGTATTTTAGATGAAAGTGAAAGTGAAAGTCGCTCAGTCATGTCCAACTCTTTGCGACCCCCAGAATACTGGAGTAGGTAGCCTTTCCCTTCTCCAGGGGATCTTCCCAACCCAGGGATTGAACCCAGGTCTCCTGCATTGTGGGCAGGTTCTTTATCAGCTGCACCACAAGGGAGTTTTAAATTACGGGTGAGATTTGGATGGGTGGATACTTGTGAGGGAAGTAGAGAAAATTCGAGGTAGACGAAAGAGCATAAAGCACCCAGGTAGGAAAATTTAGACTATTGTCCTAGGTTGGTGATGGTTCCAGGTTGGCTGATGGGTAGAGGACATGGAAGAGAGAAGTGTTTGAAAGGTACAATAGTGAACCACCTGTCTTGGGAGTCTGCATTTGATTGGCTGGGCAATGAGAGAGAGGTAACAGCAGGATTTAAAGATTTCTGAGTAATAATTTAGTAAGCTGAGTCTGGCAGTAAGGTGTAGGAAAGGGTGGGTTGGGAAGACACATGGATCAGTTAGGAGGCCCTTATAACAGTCAGGTAAGAGGAAGTGAAGTCCAAATCAGGTGCTGCTAAGAAAAGAAAGGAGAGTACATGGCACCCCACTCCAGTACTCTTGCCTGGAAAATCCCATGGACAGAAGAGCCTGGTAGGCTGCGGTCCTTGGGGTCGCGAAGAGTCGGACACGACTGAGCGACTTCCCTTTCACTTTTCCCTTTCATGCACTGGAGAAGGAAATGGCAACCCGCTCCAGTGTTCTTGCCTGGAGAATCCCAGGGACAGGGAAGCCTGGTGGGCTGCCATCCATGGGGTCACACAGAGTTGGACACAACTGAAGTGACTTAGCAGTAGCAGTAGCATAGATTCCAAAGACATCTTGGGAGCAAATTCTACGGCAATGTTTCTTAAAGTGCGGTCTAGAGCCAATCTGCATGGAAATCATCTGGAGAGAATCCTGTGTATCATCCCAGACCTACTGAATTAGAATCTCTGGGGTGGGAGAGTCTGGGGAATCTACGTCTTCAACAAGTCACCTTGGTAACTTTTATGTAGATGGGAATCATCATCTTATAGGCATGGCACATAACTCAATGTAAAGGGAGAAAGAAATTCTCATGATGACTCCAAGGACTGGCTGGGCAGTGGGTGGTGGTGGGGTAATTGCAGGTTGAGTGTGAAAGAGCGGTTGTGTCATTAACAGATCTAGAAAGCCTGAGAGAAAGGAAAGTCTCGCTGGGACTATGATGTCTTCAGTATGGATCCTGTTGAGGTGGGACATACTCATGGCAATGTCCCATATGGGGTTTGGAGTTGGGGGAGAGATTTGTAAACCATATTGTAGAGGTAATAGTTAATGTCATGGGAATGAATGATGTTTGTTAGATTTTAAAAAGTAAAATATGGGAGATGTGGAAGATACTGAGAGGAAGATGAAGTAGATCATAGAGTATAAATGAGGTTCCACAGTGAAGGCAGAATGGCTTACAAATATGACTGTTGGGATGGACTTCCTGAAATATGGCCTACAAGTTACACCAAGTTTGGGGCTGGAATTATGTTGGGTGAAGTTAGATTTCTGCCTGCAGAGATGAATATTTGTGGGGAATTTGGGGGATAGGTGGGAAATGAAGTGGGCTAGAAAAACCCTCTGCTGCTCAAGGAATTCCTCTTCTTAGTTCACCAAAGCTGGGTATTTCTTATCAATAGCAAGTAACCATTTGCCTCTAAGGCAAAGAGAGTCTAATAAAGTGGGAATCACTAACTGATAATTGGAAAGAAAATGGAGATGCAAAGGGCGAATTGGGTTGAACTGTCTTCTCAAAATTCCTATGTTGAGTCCAAACCCCTACTACCTTAGAATATAACCACATTTGGAGATAGGGTCTTTATGGAAGTGATTAAGTTAAAATGAGGTTGTTGGGGTGGCCCCTGACCAACCTACTGTGTCCTTATAAGAAGAGGAAGTTCAAACGTTCAGAAGAAAGACGTTCAGAAGGAAGATGACATGAAGACAGAGGGAGAAGGTAGCCAACTACAAGCCCATCAAGAGGCCTCAGAAGAAACCCAGCTGCCAACACCTTGATCTCAGACATCTTGCCTCCACAGCTGTGAGAAAACAAATCTTTATTGGTTAAGCCACCCAGTAGGTGGTACTTTGTAAAGGCAGCCCTAGCAAAAGAATAAAGAGGGGAGGGGCCGATGTGGGCGATAAGAAAGAGAAGAGAAGAGAAGAAAGACAAGAAGGAAGGAGCAGCAGGGGAGTAGGTACTTCTCTCTCTCCCAAGAGGGCGATGGAGACAGGGCAGAGACAAGGAGGTGTTTCAGGACGCTGGAGATGGCCTGTTTTGCAGGTTTACATGATGTCCTGGACCGCAGGAGAGGACAGAGCTCCAGGAAGAAAAGAGGCAAGTCAGCTACTCCAGGTTTGGGGATATTGGGGAGGAAAGGGTTGTGTTTAGCCATGGATGATTTATAATAATAAAAATGGAAACAATCTAAGTACCTGAAAATAAAGGAATCATCTCATAAACATGTCCTGGGTAATTATGCCACATGAAAAACCATCTACATTCAAAGAGTTTGAAAAGGCATGGGGCAAAGCATAAAAATATGATGTTTCCATTGAAAAAACAGAACGTAAAATTGTATTAGAGCATGACTGTGTGCGTGCTAAGTCACTAAGTCCTGTCCGACTATGCGACCCTATGGACTGTAGCCCGCCAGGCTCCTCTGTCCGTGGGATTTTCTGGGCAAGAATGCTGGAGTGGGTTGCCATGCTCTCCTCCAGGGGATCTTCCCAAACCAGAAATTGAACCTGTGTCCCTTGCATTGCAGGCAGATGCTTTACCACTGAGCCACCAGGGGAGACCTTCTGCACTCTACAGTATGACCTTATTATCTATGTATTTTAATGACAGTAATTTGTATCTGTTAATCTCAAATTCCTAACTTATTCCCCATCCTGCTTGTTTTCTAAGTCTGTGAGTCTGTTTTTTGGCCATGATGCATGTTTTCCAGGATCTTAGTTCCTCGACCAGGGATCAAATCTGAACCTTGGCAGTGAAAGCATGGAGTCCTAGCCACTGGACCACCAGAGAATTCCTGTTTCTGTTTTGTAAATAAGTTCATTTGTATTAGAGTTTACATTACACATTTAATTAGTATAATAATCTCTACTAAGTGAAGTTAGAGAAAGACAACATCATATAGTTTTTTTTAAAACATCATTAATTTAAGAGAATTCATAGCCTCTTTTACGTCCCTTACCTGCTCCCTACAGAAAACTCTGCTTTGCTTATCCCCACTCCCTCAATCCTTGAACTTCAGTCTCACCATGTAAATCAAAGTTTTGTCTGCGTGTGCTCATGCATGTGCTGTGAAAAGTGGATGAGGACCTACTCTCTGACATCTTCTAGTGGCACAAGGTAGGGGGAGGCAGAGGCAAGCCAGGTACTTGTGGTCCCGGCCTGAGCTCAGGAGAGTGGTGTGAGAGGGTTGGAGTCCAGGGAAAATTGGGGAAAGAGGATTTAAAAAAGTGTTGCTGTGGGTCATATACTGGACACTCTTTGGTGTTTTCAGGAGAAGCAAATGTGCAAAGAAGAAGACTGGAAAGAAAGAAACCGAAACATTGGAAGTAGTTAAATCTGCATTGGTACGATTATTAAGCACTGACACTTTTATGTAAGTTTTAAATAGAACATGACTTAATAGTAAGGAGCAATTATTGTTATTTAAAGGAAGTACACATATTAGTACTTTCAGTAGAGTGATCTGGGCAGGTTGTATTGCAAAGGGTTAGGAGTGAATAGAGGTGATAAAGTGGGCTTAGATTACTTTCTCAAGGAATCACTATGAATAGGAATGACAGGCAAAACCTTGAAAAGGCAGGAAATCCAAGACATTTTTGGTGGGAGGGGGTTTTTAGAATAGTGAAACCTAAAGAATGACAACTGCTGCTGCTAAGTCGCTTCAGTCGTGTCCAACTCTGTGCGACCCCATAGACAGCAGCCCACCAGGCTCCCCCATCCCTGGGATTCTCCAGGCAAGAACACTGGAGTGGGTCGCCATTTCCTTCTCCAATGCATGAAAGTGAAAAGTCAAAGTGAAGTTGCTCAGTCGTATTTGACCCTCAGCGACCCCATGGACTGCAGCCTTCCAGGCTCCTCCGTCCATGGGATTTTCCAGGCAAGAGTACTGGAGTGGGGTGCCATTCCCTTCTCCAAGAATGACAAATTAGACATCAAACACTCTGTAAGGATGTATTGTTTTGAAACAGTTATGATAATTTTTGTGTCCTGGAGGCAGAGGGAGTTTTATGATGTGATCTTTTACTAGCTTTGAAGTATTTCTCACTTGGTCCAAATAATACTGGTTGAGATCTAATAGGTAATTTCCTCAGCTGAGGCTTAACTGGGTCAATAGTCTGATTTTCCAACAGTCAAGACATTAGGGCTAGGGCTATAGTGATAACAAAGATAAACTTTAAAGGACTCTGACTGGTAAAGAGCAATGCTGATTCAGGAATGCTAATTGAAATCTGTAAACTCACAGTTAAATTGGATGTATATTTGTTTGTTAAATTCTGGGATTCCAGAAGTTAGAGGAAGGTGCATGATGCACAAAATTAGGTATATATCTTATGTGAGATATTAATGGTTTGGATTTATGTCCACAGCTGAATCTAAATATAGTCAAAGTTTGCATTAATTCTTAGGTGATTAATTAAATATACACTAAAAGAAAATGAAGTCTTGGAGGACACTATTTCCAGTCTTCCTGGGAGGAAATCACAGATGATGGTGATGATAGCTTATCCTAAAATGCTCCCTTGGAGGAAACATTAAGTAACTGTCATGTCTTCAAATACTCAGAGATGACTAATACAGGGAGTTGATGAAGCATTGGATTGGGTCTGTGACAGGTGACATACCTATTGTACAGGTTTCAGCTGGGAAGACTGTCAGATGGATACCTAAAAATAATTTTCTCAGACTTTCTCGGTGAGAGTCTGGAGTACATATTTGGAAGAGGTTGAGGGGGGTAGGGGCGAGTGATGAATGCAGATTGGTGTGGTTAATTAATGAAGCATAAAATTAGAAAGAGATATTAACTTGTCAAGAAGGTGTAAACAAAAAGTCAAAAGGATAAAATTTTCAAGAACAGCCAGGGTGTGTATCAGGACAGGGGAAGCAGGGTGGCAGGTGTAGATTACAGAGACGGAGGAGGATAAACCACTACGTTGATGGAACTGGTGTCCAACTCAAAGTACAATTGAGTTCTGGGGCACATCTGTCCCCATTTGTGTGAGCACAGAGTCAGAAATGAGCAGGAGAAAAATTGGAGAAGAAATGCATTTGGAGAAATGCACTATGGAGAAAGTGTTTGAAGGAATTCAGAACAGGAGGAAGGTAACAAGTTCGAGGAGAAATGCAAAGCAAGGAAATGGAGAAGGGGACGAAGAAACAAGTGTATATTGAGGCTCTACTAGAAACAAGCAGAAACTTTCGATGCATCTATTTGGATGCCTCTGGATTAACTCAGGCTTTTAAATACAGTTTCCTCATTAGCAGATACACACCACTACATATAAAATAGATAAACAGCAAGGTTCTACTGTATAGTACAGGGAACTATACTCAATATCCTATAATAAAACATAATGGAAAAGAATATGAAAAAGATTCTATATAAATAAATCACTTTGCTGTACGATAGAAACTAACACATTATAAATCAACTGTACTTCAATTAAATTTTTAAAACTGCAGTTTCCTCAAACTTCTCTCTCAGAATGTGTGTGTGCCAACTACTTATGCAATAATGAATTAACATGCACAACTGATGTACTTGACTCTCACCGATGGTGGGAGACTTCCATTTTCTACTTTGCTAATTTCTATAACATTTAAGTTTTTATAAATATATATTACTCTTATAATAAGACAAAATCAGAAAAATTCTATCCGAATGAGGTTAGCTTCCATAAAAAAGCCACTTGTACCCCCGAATAATCATTAGGAAGGGTTGCATTTATGTCAAATAAAATGTATCATAGTAGTCATAGAGATAAAAATATGATATAATAAAAGGATATTACTGAGCATATTACACATCGCACTCACATTTTCCTTAAAGATTAGGTTTAAAACTTCACCCTCCACCCCGCAAAAATGACATAAGTGTGGCTCCACTATTGCCCACACAACCGCATCTAAGATGATGTACATAGACTGTCAAGTCTTAGATAACTGTGTGAATGATATTAGCAGCAGGCACAGTGGAACTCCCCTCTTCACCTCATATACCAGGCTGATAGTTATCTTAAGGGTCCCATGATTTAATTCCCAAATATCTGCCTACGATTTTGCCTGCAATCCTTCTTTTAATTAATGCTCAATGGTTTTCAAATTTAGCTCAATGGTTCTCAAATTTAATGTACATAAGAATTACCATACAGAGTAGCACACACAAAAGCACATATCTTATACTTTATGGGGAGTTAAGGGATTTTTCAGAGATGATTTGAACTTGTTTAACTTGCTGATTTAACAGCCACCTTGTTCCTTTGTATAATATGAGATTTGGCTCCACTTAAGAGAACTATCAGAAACTTAATTGGGGATTCTCTTTGCTGAATAAAAAAAGAATTAGAAAGCTTACTGTGGTTCAATTACCTTCTCAACTTTCCAAAACAAATATCCAATAAATGCTTAAATTCTGTCCTGACCAGGAATCCTTTAGTAGTATAGGTATCCATCCTTTGTTTTTGTTTTTTTTATAATATGATGGAGTCCTGTTATTAAGCCATTGGGTCTATTTATTAATCTAAAACAAATGAGTATGAGCATTGTAACTCTAAACGAGAAACTGGAGAATTTGAGATACAACCTGTTGAGGAATCAAGCAGATTTTCAGAGAATGAACAGTGACTTGACCGCTCAAAGACAGCAGGGAAGTAGAAGTAGAAGGCCAGGGAGGCAACCTAGGTCTGTTTTCCTTTCTGCCTTATCCTTTTGTTATTGGTGACATGTACCTAAACTCAGGAGCAAAGAGAATACACTCGGGTGCTCAGAAGGTTAAAAAAAAAGAGCTCAGTCTATTATAGCCCTGGGTGTCTCTCGTTACTGAAAGCACAGTACATAAATGATATGCAGAGGGAAAGCCCATTTGTCACTAGACCGAAAGAAGGAAACTTTCAGGCAAGGAATGGAGGTTTGCAGGTGACAGTTTAGGTGAAAATCAACCAGTCTGCAGATGTGTAGATGCATTTTCACCAACCTGTATAATTTCCAGTCATTCACTGGGCGCTCCTGCAGCTAGAAAAATGAAAGCTTATACACACACATGTGCACAGGCATGGCTGATCACTTCCAAAAGTCCTACCCAAGGCTGGGCAAAGGAACAGATACACGTAGCACTTATTTTAAAAATCTAATTTCTCAAAGACCCAGGTGAGGCTTAAATGTTTATATTTAAGGCTTTGCTCTCCAACTCATAGGACCAGGTTACCTGGTTAGGATCAGGATTAACTTCGTCCCAGTTGTGAGTGATGTGGCCTTGGTCAATGAATTCAAAAGGCTTGTGACAAACTGAAGGGAGAATCCTATACAGCCAGCTGTGGGGAGGAAACAAGGACACACAAAACTTAGGGTGATGTTATGGGTGATGCCCAGACTGTCTCAGGAAGTACCGTCAGGAAGACACTCAAGTCCACAAAGATCTGTGGGCTTTAATGTGAGATGCAATGACGCAGCATCGCTCCTTAATAGCCACTGTTGCCCATAGCCCTGCCTCTTCTCACCTTTCAACTCTACCCATCAAATGGAGAGTTGGAGGCTCTAGCCTTCGGTTGTTTCCACGTTGGCAAAGAAAGAACTGTCTTTCCCAATGACAACTATAAAGGAAGGGAAAGTACCTTGAGGAATATCTGTGCAGGCAGACCCACAGGAAAACATTAGCTTATATATGTCATTGGATCCTAATCTTTGCTCTGGCTCTAGTTAAGTGAGGAAAATGAAGCCCACACAGTTTGAGACAATACAGGTGGTTTCTTTGTCAGTCTTGAAATATTAACCAATTTTCTTACTTAAAATTGTAAAATTAATTCATGCCAATGCGAAAAATAATTCAAGCAATTTAAAAAGTCCCCAAAGGTAAAAGACTTTCTCCTCTAGTTTCTCCAGCACCAGTTCTCAGAGGCATTAGAACTGTTTAACAATTTTCTTGTATATTCTTTCAGATGTTTCCAATGCGTAATAAGCAAAATTGCCAAATTGCTGTACCATTTTAGTCTCACAACAATAATGAATGAAAGTGGCTGATTACCAACATCTTTACAAATATGCAGTATTATGAATAATTTTGACCTTAGGTGAAAAATGCTATCTAATTTTTATTTTGAATTACCTTTATTTATGAGTAAGGTTGAGAATCTATATGTTTATGGGCCCCCTGTAATTTTTCTGTGAATTACTTGCCCAAGTTCTTTACTGTTTTTCTATTGGGTTGTCTTTTTTATGCTAATTTGTAAGAGATTTAGGAAATTAACACAACTGTACTCTAAAATTATAAAACCATCCATATTTTCCTATAGCACATTTGTAGCTTTGTTTCAAGCTTCTCTGGTGACTCAGAGAGTAAGGAATCCATCTATAATTCAGGAGACCGGGTTTGATCCCTGGGTTCGGAAGATCTCCTAGAGAAGGGAATGGCAACTCACTCCAGTATTCTTGCCTGGAGAATTCATTCCATGGACCGAGCAGATTGTGAGCAGGCAGAGGAGACTGTGGCCCGTGGGGTCACAAAGAGTCGGATGTGACCAAGCGACCAACACACACAGCTTTGTTTCAGTGAGAGATGATCTTAATGAGGGAACCCTGAAGGACACCAGGAGAGAAGCATCCAGAAGTTGAGAGGGACACTGAAACGCCCTAAGAGGGACCCACGTCCTCTCAGAGGCTGTTACCCTGACAGAGTACGGCAGGCAGAGGAATACCACCTGGGGCAATGGAAGATTAGACCTGCTTGAACAGCTTCTGGCCCTTTAAGCTCCAGGACAGTCTACCTCAGGAGGTGGAGGTGACCTGGGCTGAAACTGAGTCATTCGGGAGATCAAGCTAGATTTGTTCAGTTTTCTTGTTTCCTCGAGCTCTAGGTGAAGTGATCTCAGGCATTGGACTTCAGACCGTGAGTTATTAATAACTATGCCTCGCTAGCATCTAGTAGTATACAAAATTGAGAACACGTATGTGTGTCTTAGAACCAACTGTGAGATCCTGGGCAAGTTTTTTGAGTCTATGTTCCTCATCCTTATCTCCTAGGATTGTTGTCAGGATTCAGAGTTTATGTACCAAGAATGCCTGGTAGAGTAGATGCTCACTTAATAGATGTGTGTTGAATTGTTTATCTGTCTACCCCTATCACCTAGGTTGTTATGATGGTCCAGATTTTCCATGTTCTCTGTCCTGGCTTTCACCTTCTCAGGACCGAAAGGATCAGTTAACTAATCATAAAAACCAACCCCTGAGAGATATACTCTCTGATAGTTTTTGGGTGGGGGTGAGGGGTCCTGAACCCTGTGGTTTAAATGCTGCAGCTGCTAAGTCACTTCAGTCATGTCCCACTCTGTGTGACCCCATAGACGGCAGCCCACCAGGCTCCCGTGTCCCTGGGATTCTCCAGGCAAGAACACTGGAGTGGGTTGCCATTTCCTTCTCCAATGCATGAAAGTGAAGAACGAAAGTGAAGTCGCTCAGTTGTGTCCCACCCTCAGCGATCCCATGGACTGCAGCCCACCAGGCTCCTTCATCCATGGGATTTTCCAGGCAAGAGTACTGGAGTAGGGTGCCATTGCCTTCTCCGTGTGGTTTAAATGAGTAGTGACTAAATGTAGGAATACCAGGCTTTCTCACTTAAGGATGGGGTTGGCTCCATCTTCCCCCCTGGGGATTTTGAGCATTTTCAGAAAACTCTTGTGGATACCTTTGAAGAGTTCTAGACAGATGGGTGAACCGTGCCTAGTATCCTTTTTTTTTTCAGCTGAGTTTGTATAACTCCCCAGGCAGCACTACATTGCCCTGGACAGAGATTTAATTCTGATTCAGGGAATGGTGCCAGCATCTTAATGAAATGCCAACAGCTCCTTTTCAGCCTCCTGGAACAGAGCTCTACTCCTGCTGGCTGAAGACATTGCTGAATAATGGGGGCAGGCAGCAGAATTCGGAGTCCAGGTGTCCCGTTAGTGAATGGGTCATAAAGTCAAGAACATTGCCATGGAGGCCAGGCTGTCATAAATTAGAATGGACAAGAATTGTCTGTGTGCTTACCTTACCTTGGCTATCTGGGCTTGCAGAGAGAGAGAGATGATTAAATAGTGATAGAATTAATCCTCATTTGACAAGTATGGGAAACTATCTCTTCCCCTCTTCATCTGCAAATCTAGCGAGAGAGAAGCAATATTGATATTGATGTGATAACAGCACCTGCCACTCAATTTTCTGACAGCCTCTTAGGGATACCATGTATTAAAGGGAGACACTCTGTTATTGTGGCAATAATGATGATTATGGTAATTAATGTTAACTGAGCACTCACCAGGTATCTGGCAATGTGCTAAGGACTTTGCATACATTCTTTCCTTTAATCCTCTTCAAGACTATGAAATAAGCACTATTATTATCTTTTTTACAAATGAAAAACCAAAAGGCTCTAAGAGGGTAGATGACACGCCCAAGGTCACGCAGCTGGAAAGAGCAGGAGCCAGGATTTAAACTCAAGAGGTCTGACTGCAGTGTGGGCATGATTAACCAGTAAGGGGAACAATCTATCATTTGTGTGGTCCATGATGCTCTTGTACTCAGTCTCATTTACTTCTCAGGAAGACTCTCTGGAGATAAACCCAATCATCTTCCACTAAGCTGTACAAGACTGCCTACCCTCCACCCCCAACCTCCAATATAAGTAGCAGCCCTCTTTGCAGATACCTTCATCTGGTCTGAAATTCTTGCAACTGGACACGGCTTGTTTAAGTCACAACACATAACTGCCTCCCCAAATCACAACACCTACTGCATCTTATCTGCACCATAGAAGTTAACCAAGGGAGTGTGTCCATTGACCTGGCTTGTAGGACATGGGAACATGACACGTTGTGCTAATGAATCAGCAAAGGCAAATTCCAAGGAGAAAAAACCTTATTAATTCAAACCACAAGGGGCCATAATACATGACCTGTCATCTAACCCATGCTTGGATTATCCAATATTTTCATCCAAACAACATAATACTTCTAGTCAGCTGAGGAAGACATTGCACTGAATCTTCTGTAACTTTGAGTTAATCAGTATTTAAAAAAAAAAAAAAGTGAAACAAAATTGGACAATTCCTAGGGGAAGTCCAGACTATGAGGAACATTTTTTTCTGAGTACAAGCAATAATTTGTAAATGTAACTAGACATGTCTGTTTTCTAGGCTCTATGCAGCTGTTCTCTCCACCTCTTCCAACAGTCACTTGATTCTAGCTGGAGATGAGATTCATCCTTCCCTGACTATGATCCAAGGCACAGTCTATAAGAAGCAGGATTTGGGGCAGCCCTGGGAGGTTGTGGCCCAAGTATAGGAGGCAGAATTAAATACTAGTTATAGCTCCCATACCTTCTTTTATTGGTGCTCCGTGGACAAGTGAAAGCTGATCCTGAGAGCTGCTCAGCATACAGATTGTAGGGGCAAACTTGAGGATTATTCTAAAACAAAGGAGGCAATAAATGACATCACTCCATCAGAAAGGTATCCCACCTTCCCATGACACAACCCAGTGGGGGAAATTCTGGCTTGGATGGGGATGCTCTGGGTCACTTACTGCACATGACCAGCTTCAACCTATATATCCTTCTTATAATAATGTTTTAGGAAACTTATTGTATAAAATTTATAAATTATAACCTATCTCACCCTTCAGAAATATCCCAATGCTGACATATGAGTATATTTCTTTCTATTCTTACCCTCCAAAATGGGGATTCTGTGACATGTGTAGTCTTCTTAATAATTAGCACATTAAAATAGAGAAAAACAATATATCATGAGCATTTTTTATGCCATGAAATAGTCTTCAAATTTTTTTGAAAAATTTTTGTTTGCCATAGTTTTTATTGTAACCAATACTAGTGTGAATATCTTTGTGTACACATTTTAAAACAAGGGCTGATTATTTTCTCCCCATTGTCATGTCTTATGCTGTTCAAAGAAGTATAAGAAAGTCCCCTAACCCTGAACCTGGGGGATCCTCCTGAAAGCCCTACAGTTAGTCTTACTTATTTTGAGGTAAGTGTTTTGCCATAGGTAACCATCATCCAACTTTAATTTTTGTATTATTGCTGTTCAGTATCCCAGTTGTTTTAACAATCTGTAAAACTTTTAGACAGTTCACAGGCTAATACAATAGCTATGGTGGGAAGAGGCACTTGACCTGAAGGCTGGTATTACATTCCCTTAATTCAGAGTTCTCTAATTAATATTTTATTTACTCATACCTGTCCTTCTGGCAGGGCACCTGGGCAGCGAGGGTCCTCTGAGGCACACTCATTCCCGAATCCAGAAATGTACTGCATGTGACAAGATACAAAGGCCACCATCAATGGGACTTAAAGGGTATTCTGCTATTTGACTATCTGCGAAGGTAAGAAATTTCTCTATGGACATGTGTTTATCATGTTCTATACATCATATCTTTACTATGTCTTGGCATGTGACCCATTTAGGACAGATAATTTCCCTGCGTGGATTTCAAAGACCCACAGTTGATTGGGAGAAGAGTGCTGGATATTGCATGGACTCGCCTCCCCTAGCTGTATTTACTTACTTACTTGATTTATGGGCTTGTTCTTAATTGTCCCACTCCAAGAATAGGTTCTTTAATTCTGGGTCCATCAGGGAGTTCCTGAGAGGGGAGATGGGCTCAACTCCAGGTTAGTAAGATCTTGCTTGCCTAGATAGAAACCTCCCTGAGGTTGGCGCTTCACTCCCCCTCCGTACACTGAAACAAGCAGCTACAAGGAGATGTGTGGATCCAATCTGACAGCAAAACCCTTGAGAAAAAGCTGTCCAATCAACCTGGCTGCAGGCAAAAGCCTATGTCATCTGGGTCACATACGGAGCACTTGTATATATGTTTGCATCTATGTGGAAAACAAAATTTGAAGATATGGGTACCCTTCAGGAGAAGAGTCAGACAGGAATCTGTCCTCAGTGGCACAAAGGAGTGCATTCTGACTGCCATCTGTTTACTTTACGTTCAGAGAGAGGGAAAGAGAGTTTCTCAACAAAGTGTGTAGGTCCCCTGAAACTGACTCTGACAACACTTAACACACTTGTGAGTTCTTGTTCACTCTCTGGCTTTTCTGCTGGTTTATAAGCTCCATAAAGGCTGGAACTACAGCATCTTGTTTACCTCTATATATGCTTTGTGCCTTGTTTATAGAAGGTACTCAATAGATACCTATTGTTTTAGTTTCCCTTTGAAGCCTATGCCAACGCAAGAGTATGTATCCTGCTCTAAGTAGGGTTGTGTGTGTGTGTGTGTGCACGTGCGTGCGTGTGCTAAGTTGCTTCAGTCGAGTCCAACTCTTTGTGACCCCATGGACAGCAGCCTGCCAGGCTCCCCTGTTCATGGAATTCTCCAGGCAAGGATACTGGAATGGGTAGCCATGCCCTCCTCCAGGGGATCTTCCCGACCCAGGGACTGGACCCACATCTCTTGCATATCCAGCATTTGCAGGCAGGTTCTTTACCAGTAGGGCCACCTGGGAAGCCCAAGTAGGGTTAGGACCAACCCCCCACACCCTTTTCTCTAACTTAAACACCAAAAACGGCTGTTTTCTTCCCATAGTTGTTTCTTAAATGTACTTAGTTTTAGCCCATGAAGATGAAAGTGCAGCCTCACTCAGTGAGTGAAATACCACCATCTGAGCACAGCCTCTAAGAGGTATAAGAAGGATGTAAGTGGGTGGAGGATAAGCCCTCCAGAGTTCTCAGCAGCATGCAGAAGGGTGAGCTTGATGGAATACACCTGCACGTGTGAGCACCGAGCAGGGCAACAGCTGCCCATACTTGCAAGGAATATCAAATATGAAATGTTAGAACCTAGAAAGCAATGGAACGGAAATTATTCCTTTTTGCCTCCAGACACAGTATTTTTTTTATATTTGAAAATCTATCAGCACTAAAAACAGTGAGTTATATTACACACAGATTGGTTAACAGCAGTGGCATGTAGTTTGGAATGATTTCTTTGGGGAAATGGCAGAGACCATCCAACATTATGACTCTCCACCGAATACAATTTTCTTCTCTCTAAATGAACCTCGTGCTCACCAGCAAGAGGATTGAATCTGAGCTGCTGAGAAATGGTAATGACTCCAGATTATCTTTAGCTCTGCGGAATGGAATTTTAGGCCGGTCTTGACTGAAGCCACAGGGTGTCACAGCGCCTTCACTGTGTTCCACTGCTGTGTTGTTTCTGCAAAGGGAGGCAGGCAGGTCTGAGTGCTGAGTAAGACAGCTGAGGTCTCTGGCAGGAGTGAGTAGGTTTACTCATTAACTTGCTTCATTCTTTGCAATTGCCGGCCTCAGAGCAGAGTCCAGGGTGATTTGTACATTGGAAACAGAGGAAAAGAGACTCACTATGTGTAGTTTTAAAGCATTTGCTTCAGACTGCTTTAAAAAATAGAAAAGAAAGTAGAAAGAACAGCTGGTGGTTTGGAAGGGAGCCACCCAGCTTGGAGAGAGGTGTGAGTTCTGAACTGGTTTCCCACTCTTAACTGCGGGGCATTGGCTGAAGAGGAGGGTGGAAACTGCTGAGTCATTCTCAGACCAGTTGGTTTTCCAAATCTCCTGAGAGAAAAATTACAGATGAGTTTGTTAGAGCTTTAAATATCTTGTGCCTCCCTGCTGAATATATCAGAATGGAGGAAGCAGTGTTCTGCAGCTGCTTTCCCAAGGCTTTGAGATCAAGGGCAGAATCTGAACTCTGCTCCTATAGGCTGTGAAAATCCAAGCTTTCAACTCCAGCTGATTCAGTGACTATACAAATACATCTTATACAAATAAATAAATAAATAAATCTGACATTAAGTGTGTGTATTTATTTACTTTCTTCAATCTGGATTTCTGAATAATTTTATATTACATAAAAATATGATTTTATTTCCTTCCAAAAGAATTATACACATCCTTTCCACATCCCTTCTAAAGAACAAATGACTGAACTCCATATCATTTCAGTAGCGTCAGTTCTTTGGCAGTTCCCTAGTGTACAGATTTCTAATTCTCACTTGGTCCCCAGGATATGGTTTACTTGTCAGAGTAGTTATATGAGGTGCTTTCGCCTGAATCTGATTCTGGATAACACCCTGATGGGATGAGCAGATGGTGTACCTCACCTCCTTTTACAGGGCATGAGGAAAAGTGAGAGAAGTCAGGCAGAGATGGAACTATAGCTACCTTTTGCTCCTTTGTAAAGGGTCCAGTATTTTTAGTTATCCTTGTTGGGAATATAGATTATAGATTGCTAGGTGAACTTGCCGATTATTGCAAGTGGATTAAACTGCAGTAGGCTGAAGAGTGAGTGGCTCTCCAAACATATCTATGTCTTAATCCCTTGAATTTGTGAGGGTTGCCTTATATAGCAAAAGAGAATTGGCAAATGTGATTAAGAATCTTGAGATGGGGAAATGTCCTGGATTATTTAGGTGTGCCCTAATGCAATCAGGACTTCCCTAATAGCTCAGTTGGCAAAGAATCCACCTGCAATGCAGAAGACCCCGATCTGATTCCTGGGTCAGGAAAACCTGCTGGATAAGGGATAGGCTACCCACTCCAGTATTCTTGGGCTTCCCTGTGGCTCGGCTGGTAAAGAATCTGCCTGCAATATGGGAGACCTAGGTTCGATCCCTGGGTTTGGAAGATGCCCTAGAGAAAGGAAAGGCTACCCACCCCAGTATTTTGGCCTAGAGAATTCCATGGATTGTATAGTCCATGGGGTCGAAAAGAGTCAGACACGACTGAGCGACTTTTCACTTCACTTAAATGTAATCATATATATTCATAAAAGAGGGTGGTAGAGGAGGATTTGATGACAGAAGAGGAAAAGGTGATATGATGATGGAAGCAGAAGTCAGAGTGATGCCCTTTGAAGGTGAAGAAAGGGACCATGAATCAAGAAATTTCTAGAAGCTGGAAATGCAGGGAAATGGATTCTTCCCTTGAGTCGTCAAAAGGAACCAGCTAAACACTTGGACTTTAATCCATGGAAACGGATTTTAGACTTCTGAACTCCAGAATTTATTTTCCAGAAGAAAATAAATTTAGTCATTTTAAGCCATTAAATTTGTGGGAATTTGTTACAACAGAAACAGGAAAGTGATAACGATAATTATGTAGAGTGTGAGTCCCATCTTCAACTAACCATTAGAATCAGCCCCAAAGCTTGTTAAATACAGACCCAAACCTAGTAAATCAAAATAGTTAGTCCTGGGCCCAAAGTCTGCTTGTTAAACATCTCTTTTTTATAGAAATGAGGAAATCAAGACTTGTAAAAGTGAAACAACTTTAGAACATGGTGAGGTTCATTTAAAATTTAATTTTATTATTATATCCTTTGAATTTTCTTCCCCCAAATGTGCTTCTTTTATGTAAATATGGTTTCATTTGAGGCTCTGGGTTGGCATATCCATTACAAGGAATAAATAAAAGCAGAATTTTTTTTTAAACTTAAAATGTGTATTGATTAGAATGATGCAATCTGGCTTTCTGTGTTTGGATCTGTGATCTCTAGAGCTAACCTTTCCTTGCAGAGATTAGACAGCAGGCTGGTAAGAATGCCTTTGAAACTGAGAACAAAGACCAGCATGCAATTTACATTGGTGTGCTGGTGCTGTGCATATTAAGTTTCTTAAAAATTTCAGCAGGATAGGATTTTATATATAATTTATTTATAAATGGTAAGGATGTTTTCATCCTGCTGAACTTCCTCTAGGATTTTCATCAGGAAATAAAGTTTTTATGTACTCCCCCTCTTCTGAGGCTTCAACTACCATCATTGATATGATGACCTACTGTATCTTGTCTCCTGGGCTTCCCTGGTAGCTCAGATGGTAAAGAATTTGACTGCAGTGCAGAAGACAAGAGTTCAATCCCTGGGTTGGGAAGATCCCCTGAGGAGGAAATGGCAACCCCACTCCAGTATTCTTGCCTGGAAAATTCTATAGACAGAAGAGCCTGGTGGGCTGCAGCCCGTGGGGGTCTCAAAGAGTCAGACATGACTGAGTGACTAACACACACAGACATACACATATCTAGTCTCCTAGCTCTCCCCTCTTCCCTAAGTTCCAAACACATACAACTGACCATGTCTTGGTATCTCATCTTTGGTTATCTCTGGAGCAACTCAAATTTGACTCTTGGATCTCAGAACAAGATCCAGATTCTGTGTGTGCCGCGCCTTTGCACTTGCCATTTCTTCTAGCC
Source organism: Budorcas taxicolor (assembly GCF_023091745.1). Taxonomy (NCBI): domain Eukaryota; kingdom Metazoa; phylum Chordata; class Mammalia; order Artiodactyla; family Bovidae; genus Budorcas; species Budorcas taxicolor. Next base: position 129,940,768 of record NC_068910.1, read on the forward strand.
CTGACCCCTTCTAAGTTAGTCAATTTCAACTTCTCTCTTAAGACTGAGCTCAGGAAGAGTTTCCCTGGTGACTTAGATGCTAAAGAACCTGCTTGCAATGTGGGAGACCTGGGTTTGATCCCTGGGTTGGGAAAATTCTCTGGAAAAGGGAATGACTACCCTTGCCAGTATTCTTGCCTGGAGAATCCCATACAAATTTTTCAATTGCAGATTAAATAATAAGGAATTATTTCCTAGAGGAAGTGCTAGGACTTCTGCTGGTCAAGGGCTGATTGTGAGCCTCAAAATAACTGAATAGATTAAACATATCTAACTGGTGGGCTGGAGGCTGTCCAGGAAACTGCAGCGACAGGAAGGTGTGTGAGAGCAGGGACTGGCAAACAGTCACAGGGAGAAATGTGTCTGTCCATAGTGGAGGAGAGCCCTTATAAGGTCTATAGATTCCCAAGACAATATATGAACTGAACAAGACAAGAGATGGACAATTGGACTGTCATCTATTTTCTTTGTCATCCCCCAGCCCCAGCCATGCTTATGGCAAAGCCTTGAACACAGTAGCTTGGACCAGGGCCTCTCTAAGTTAGTGTTAACTCTGACTCTCTGGAATTTTCAGAAGCTTCCATAAATTGTGGCTGAAGAAACCACAGCAAACTGGCCAGATAGTTTCTTACCTTCAACTCAGTCATTTTCCTTCTGCTGCAGGTGTGATGATTTCGGGAAACCCAGGCCCAGATGCTTCTGCTTCTCCTGCAAACCACCCTCTGGATATTACTCCACTTCTTCACTGCGCTCACTGGCCAGCAGGTCACTCAGATCAGTCACAGGCATTTCCTAACCGGGCTACGCTAGGGAGAAAGTCCAGCATGCGTGTTCCCAAACTGCTTTCCTCACTGCCTTGGGTTTTTATTAAACCTGGGCTGTTTCTAGAGAGTTTGCAGAGGCCTGTCTCCTCTTCACCCGAGATAAAGGTTGATCAATTATTTGTTTCAGGTAAGGGAAGGAGGCTCATCACTAAAGGCAGAGAATTTAAAGCTCTCTGTGAGAGGAACTGTGGCAGTTAGTGCTTGCTGTGTGAGGCAAAGGCTTCTCCACTCAGTCCTGACTGAGGCCAGGAAGGAACACGGCGGAGTGTTCGCTCTCTGAGAGCAGAGAGGAAACGAGCTGTGCCCTGACACAGGTGTTTTCACATAGCTGCCCGAGACATGGACCGGGTCTGGGCAGCTCTCCACAGTTGCCTCCCAGGGATGAGCTGGGTGAACAGTTCAGAGCGAAGCACTCCAGTTAAAGCCAATTTAGATATTTACTGTTGTTCCACTTAATTTCTCAAATGTATTTAGTGTTCTTATAAATTCCTTAAGAATATTATTTCCTTATGCTTGTATCCCTCTGACTTCCCTGGTGGCTCAGAAGGTAAAGTGTCTGTCTATGATGCAGGAGACCCGGGTTCGATCCCTGGGTTGGGAAGGTCCCTTGGAGAAGGAGATGGCGATCCATTTCAGTACTATTGCCTGGAAAATCCCATGGACAGAGGAGCCTGGTAGGCTACTGTCCACGGGGTCACAAAGAGTCGGACACGACTGAACGACTTCATGTTCACGTATCCCTCTAACAAGAGACCCAAGAGTTATTTTCCAGCCACTTTTCCATGACTCCCTTGTCCTTCATCTTGGCTACTCTCCTTAGCCATGGTCAGGTATCAACTTCATGGCTAATGGCATTCAGGAAGGAAGAAACCATATATTGAGTGCTTGTCATGCCAGATTTTCCCACAGACATTACCTCATTTAATTGCACAAAAACAATCTTGTAAACCAGGCTTTATTATCGTAAACTCAAGTGCAGCAGACCAGGCAGAACATGTAAATGGGTAAGGTAGGCTAAGTAAGTTTTAAAGATATATAAATGAAGTTCCAATTTTTAAACACTGGCAACTTACATAAGTGAATGGATGAATGAATGAATGAAGTCATTGTAACAGATTGTAAAAAATGCCCACAATTTCCTTTCATCCTTGTATACATGCTCCTTTGCAATGTGACTTTGCTGCTCCTCCCAACATGAGATGGAGTCTTTAACTTATCTCCTTGAATCTTACTTTGGCTAATAGCAAACATAACACAAGCAGAGGTTTGAAAAATGCTTGTGCTTTAGGATTTTCCCATTTCTTTCTACTTGAGACCACCATGCAGGCTAGCCTCCTTGAGAGTGAGATACCATCTGGACAAAGAGAGTGAGATACCATCTGGATAAAATAACTTCTGGGTCTTTTATTAGAGAGATACAGGCATAAGGAAATAAGATTCTTAAAGAATTTATACCATGTTGCCTCTGTTGAGTTGTCCAGGTACTCAACAGCCAGCACTAGTTGCCAGATGTGTAAATGAAGCAATGTGGCTGCCAGATGACTGCAGACACATATGTGATCCTAGGTGAGACCAGCAGGAGAACCACCAGCTAAACCCAGCCCAAATTGTGGACACACAGAATTGTGAGTAAATAGAATGACGTATTTTATGCCAGTAAAGTTTTGGGGTGTTTTGTTAAGCAGTGATAGGTAACTGATACAATTATGTCAAAAAAGCATGCATATAGATGTGAGTGACTATGGGCTGCCAGTTTGACACCTTCTGCTTTAGATAAATGGGTCTAAGCATCTTCCAGAGGTCCCCAGGCTCCAGCATACTGCAGTAGCAGCAGAATGATTTGTGTCTGAGGTGTCAGTGCAGAAAGACCAGCCCAAAGGTGCCATGTTGATAGAAACAAGTGACAGGTTGGAAGCACACTGTGTGGATTGATGCCTGCAGACCAGGGAACTTATAGCACATCTCAGCATATGTCAGCACAGACAGCTAACATTGTGGTATTACATAAGCTTCCCTGAATTTAGATGCAAACCTGGGAGAAAGGGGGAAGGTGTAAACCCCAGCTTTACTGAGGCTAGGTTTTTTATTATTCCTGCAGTATGCAGACTCAAAATCAAAAGTGAATTCAGGAAAAATATTTCTTGCATATCTGAGTTTATGAGTACATTGGCTCTTGAACTGCTATTGATCCTGGAAGCCAGAGTTTGGTGATTAGGGGGGAAAATGGATGGGAACCAATACGAGACAAAGGAAAAGGTTTACTGCTTTGATTTTCCATAAACTTCATGTGCTCTTTCTGAATCAGCTTTAAAGGCAGATTTAAGAGGTGTTTCAGTTCTTTCCTAAGATGTGAGAGATTTCTGAAAGAGTAAGAAAGTGGTAAGAGATCCTTGACAGAATGAAAATTATTTTAGGGGCCTGAAAATATTTAAAATCGAATAAACCTATCAATTTCCTATTTAGGGGTTTTTCCCAAGTGAGTTCACTTTATTTCCTGTCTTCTGTTTTTGTAACAATAACTTAATAAAACAAGTATTTGCTTTGGACAACCATGTGCCAGGTATTGTGCCATGTACACACAGGAGAAATGAGAACACATCAAACAGAGAAACACATAGCTTTGATTCTATGTCTGATGGCTTTCTATTTAATCTAATCACATATTTACTTCACAATTATTAGGGACCTGCTAAATGCCAGGCCCTGTGAGGTGTGGGGGATACAGAGATGAGCCTGGTCCTCTAGGAGGGTGCACATTGGAGAAGACTGACCAATACATGGGCCATTACAATGGGGTGCCTGGACTCTTCCTGTGACAAGGAAGAAGAGTCCATGGTGTTATGGGAGGGATTAGGGACTGCAGAGCTCTGACTAGCAGGGCAGGGAAGGCTTCCTGAGGTGATGGCTGAGCCAAGTCACATACAGTAAGGGATGGATCAAGGGAGGATTGTGTACAAAGACCTATTTTTACTGCATTGATGGAATAGAGTGGAGTCTAGTGAGGGAAGTCTTTCACAAAGGGGAGTTTGGGCAGATATTTAAAGCAAGGGAAAGAGGCAGAGTGATTAACATTCAAAGACACCCAGTGGAAGAAGCAGGTTGTGTGTAAGGCACACACTGTACTGGGTAAGGCAATCATATACTGGACCAGAGAAGAATCACAGGACCCAAGTGGCGAGCAATAATAAAGATGCTAAAAACCAGGCAGAGGGAGAGGGATCCAGTGAATGGATGTGGGGAACAGGTGAAGTGAAGAATTTGCAAAGGACCAGGAATTGGAGACACCAGATATAGGCCACCTCTGGATTCTGGCACAAGATAGGTTTCCTCTCTGAAAAGGCTCTGGATTCACACACACCAGGGAGTGGGAAGAACCAAAACCAAGTGTAGTGATGATGAAATCTCCACTTTCCTTCTCTGACTGTACTTCCAGAATGCTACCAGCACGTGTCTTACCCTCCAGACAGGACCCTGGAGGATTCTTCTCTAGGACAGTGTTACATAAATACTATATATTTTGATAAATACTTATTAAATAAAAGACAAAGTCTTTCTAGAAATGCTTCTTTTAATGAGGTGACTGGCTCCCTCCCACCTTCATTTATATATTCATGAATTAATAATTCTTATTTCTAGAAAGACACAGGATTCCACATCTTTTAATCCTAGCTCTTGCCTTTACAGACATAAATGCTGAGAAAACTTGTTTGCATAAATAAGTGGTTATGAATGGAAGGGATTTTTTTATATCACTGAAATTCCTTCTGAATTAAACACCAAAAATCATACACTGATCTACTGTTAAATATTATTTTAATGACTTATCAGTTAACAACTCAGCTAGATTAATTTTATTGCAAGCAAATAATTGGAAACCTGATTTGGACCAGCTTTGTTACCCAGCTACTGGAATCACTGCTGTAACTGTCACCTTTTCACTTGGAGGTGCTTTGTCCAACTCATTTACTCAGAAAGGGTTAGGAAAATAAAAACGTTAATTATATATACTTTGCCTGTATAATTATTTTTGATAAAAATGTTACTTCCATATTTTGATAGATTTCTTTCATGGTAAGAAGCCTTGACAAGAAACAAAGTGCCATATAGCCATGGATGTTTCTTACAAAAGCTCTTTGCTTTGTCCTCGGGAGCTATTCCTTAAGAGCTCTGCTTTTTTTTTTTTTTTTTTGTAATTGTGAGGAGTGGAACAGACAAAATCCTTAAATAAAACTAGTATTTAGAAATGCCCTTTTGTTGGCATCCTGAAGGCATTTACACCTGGGGCAATAAGCCATGTTTCTATTGCACTACTAGGGAGATGCTCGTTTTCTGCCATGGGCAAAGGGCAATCGTGAATGTAGAGGTGAGAAGAACGAACCAGCATTGAGCTGCTTCACAAGCACTGTTAATATACATTCATGTGCGAATTAGTGATCTGGAAAATGATTCCCTTAAACTATCTGTGCCTTTGTACCTTTAGGAAGAGATACATGCACACATCCCAGTTGGAAGACCACTGATCCACACCAAGTAAGTGGAAAACATTGCATCCAGGAAGCTGGGGATTGTCACATGGTAACGAGAAGGACGAGCGGCATGCCTAGAGAGCAGTCACTCCAGAGTGCAGTTAGAGCAGTGGTCCCCAGCCTTTTTGGCACCAGGGACCAGTATCGTGGGACACAATTTTTCCACGAATGAGGCAGGGGGGATGGCTTTGGGATGATCCAAGAGCATTACATTTATTATACATTTTATTTCTATTATTATTACATCAGCTCCACTTCAGATGATCAGGCCTCAGATCCCAGAGGTTGGGGACCCCTGAATTAGAGGATGGAGGACATCAGAACTGATGTCTCCAAGAAGAAAATGAAACTGATAGATTAAATGATCTATTTGATGGTACTGAGCAAGATTTTAGATCTTTGTTGATGAAGTTTAGGGGTTTCATTCTTCACCATGACTTGTTGATGACCCTGGTTAGCCAGCTGAGAAAACAAATATGGTATAAGAGAGGGGCTAGGGCTTCCCTGGTGGCTCCCACGGTAAAGCGTCTGCCTGCAACACGGGAGACCCGGGTTCGATTCCTGGGTCAGGAAGATCCCCTGGAGAAGGAAATGGCAATCCAATCCAGCTCTCTTGCCTGGAAAATCCTATGGACAGAGGAGCCTGATAGGCTACAGTCCATGGGGTTGCAGTCGGACACGACTGAGCGACTTCACTTTACTTTTCATGTATAAGATGACATGGCATTTTATTAGAAATATACTCAGAGGGTAGAAAGTGCTAGTAATAAAAATGGGTAGTAGTACATCAAAGATAAATATCTCCTGTTTAGTGCATAGAGGAGGTGACAATCAGGTTACGATTGCTGTGGTGTGTATGGTCTTGAGAGGGAGGCATGGCTCAGCTCATTACAGGGTGATTGTGCAGAGGAACCCAAACATGGACTTTGACAAACTCTGCAAAACTGGTGCCATTAGAGTCTACAATCCATGTATTCCTTACTTTTTTTGATATGAATTTGTTTTTTTCAAAGGCTGGATTCTGAACTACCTGCATTAAAATCACCTAGTTTGCCTGTTAAAAATACAAAATCCCAGCCCTACGTCATATAATAGGGTTGGCCAAAAAGTTCATTCTGTTTTTTCCCTAAGACTTTACGGGAAAAACCAAACAGACTTTTTGGCCAACCCAATGCACAGAATCGTGTGAAGGGGGCAGAAGAAATTTCAGAGTCTTTGCATTTTAAATAAACACTTCAGAGGACTTTCATGCATTTTTGAGTTTGAAGGTCATTTCTTTGAGTTCTTAAATGAAGGTGCTAATTGTAACTCAAAGTTGGATCTCTTTCCTACTCTATGAAGCAGCCCTGGTAGGCTCCAACTCTCAATTCTGCATCAGGCCAACATACTGGGGAATATATGAGGTTCAGGGTTCTCCCAGGACTAGGCTTCCTGCAACCCTTTCTCTCCTACCACAGTAATTTAACTCAGTTTTGGGGTTAGGGAGAAACGAATTTTTTATTTCCTTTTCGTCCTTCCCCCAAAGGGTATCCACCTTTGAATTTTAATAGATATTAAATCAATGCAGACATCCTGTTAGACCTCCAAAGTTCTGAAAACAGTTGCTACCTGTGCTTTAAACCAGCGTTTAGATACCCATACAAGGCCCTACCTGGGCTGGGTGCTAAAGCACACACTACTGAAATGAAGACTCATCACCTCTGATCATAGAGGTGGGTTAGGAGCTCTTCACCTCAGTCTGATGGCCCAGCCCAGCACATCAGTTCTATTAAGTCCATTTTCAGAATGGACAGAAAAACAGCAGTGTCAAGGCACCTGGATTATATCAAAGCTGCCTCAAGTGCAGGGACTTCTGAGAACCTGAATAAAGCTGATATTGATCAACCCCTTTGGGAGTGGCTCTTTCCTTAGAGCACTAAAGTAGAAAGACCAACCCATATCCTTAGCTGGGTTGCAAACCAAGTAACCTGAGGGACAGATGAGTGGACAAATATTTTCATATCTGGTTGCCTCCACAGTGAGTAAGAACACTGGCTAGACATCTGAATCACAACAGGGGAAAACAAAACACTTTCTCTATTGCTAGCAATTTGTTCCATCAAGAAAGCAAGAAAATCGAAGATTTAATTAACACTTCTAACGAAGTATTTGGTATTTACACTTGTTTATTACCTTAAAGCAATTTTTATGACCAGGTCTCAGGAAGTCTTGGCAAAAATTATGCTTCAAAAGATTCTTTTTGAAGAACTCTGGCTAATAACATTCCTTTTGGCAAACAACCTTATTTTGCTGCTACTAATACTGCAACAAACTTAGTGTAGAGTATTAAAAATTATTTTTCCTTAGGAAACTATAATTTAGGAGTCAAGCCTGAGAGCAAGAAGAAATGGAGTGGAGTACTGTTAATTTTTCAAAGTTGATCCTGAAGCCATCAGGGATGGGGTTATTTTTCAATAAGGGAGAAAATACAGAAATTGGAATAGATCTTTTTCGTAATTAAGGGAAAGAAAGAGGAAGAAAGGACTATTGATTTATTTTTTAAAAAAGGAACACAGAGAACTTCAGTTGGTTTAGGTCTTTGTGTATGCATTTGGTTTCTGCTTCCTAACTGCACAGCCTGTGTCACAACAAACTTGTGCCAAGTTCCACATACAGATCCTGATTTACATAGCTCTCCTCCATGTCAAAAAAGAAATCAGGGCTAACTCTTGTAGAGGAGGATGTGAGGAAAGACTGGAGAATATTCTAGCTGATGAAAAGTGCTTTAAAATCCTTTCTCAAATCCCCAAAACTGCCTTACTAAAAGCACTCTCTAACACTGTGATTTTGATATCCATTTTCAGCATACCTTGACTTCCGAAGTACAGAACAGAAAGAGAATTTAGTGTTTCTTCCCTAGTTTTAAAATGAGAAGCTGAAACTGTGTATTTACTATTATTATACTTTAATATGAAACAAAATCAGGAGTGTGGAGTCTTACAGCAAAGCCAGAGAGAGAATATGTGTGAAAAGGTGTTGTTGAATAAGGCAGCAAATTACAGTTTCTGTAAAACAGGTTTATATATTAATAAAGAACTGGGGCAAAGGGAATTATACAAGCAAAAAAGATGGGTAAAAAAAGTAACAATGAACAGTTATGCATATATACACACACACCACCCTGAAAAACTTTAGATTATGAAATCCAAGAATCCTAGTCCATAATTCATGTAAATGTGTTGCTGTGGAACTTATTTTTACTTCTCTCCATAAATGCATTGTTAACACAAAGAATAATATTCATAGTTTATGCACTATAGTTAAGGGACATTTTAGGAGTTGACTTTTCCTTCAAAAATGAAAATAAAAACTGAAGAGGTTGTAAATCCCTCTTGCTGCTCGTGTGCAGGTCTTAGATTTCACCCTGCCTGTTTTCAAACAGAAAAAAGTAAGAGGGTGCAGTCAGCTGTAACCTAAAGAGTGAAGGATTAAGTGAGCTGTCAATTTCTTGCAGAATTCTTCTTTACTGGTACTGCTGTTCTCTGTGTATTATTAATCTATTTATATTTAACTCTAGCTATTAGTCTGCCTCTTCCAGCCACTGAGCCATTTGCAAAGGAGAAGAGAGAGAGACAACTGCTATTATTAGGCATCCTTGTGTGTGTGATGGAGGTGGAGACAATTAAATAACACCATTCTGCTTCTTTGAAAATGACAGAGATTGTTTGGGGTGGACAACTCAGGGCTGGTTAACATAACCTTTCCCCTCAGAAGGTAAAACAATGGAGATACATTTCTGAAGTACTTAATTAAGCCTTCAGCAATGAGTGTGGGAAAATTACAGACCCATAACAATCCTCCAGTTCTAGGCAAAAGTAAATGTTCTCTGCAGCATTCTGTCACTGCTCATTTACTGCATCATTTTGACATCTCATGTTTCCACAAGGTTTTTATATAATGTATAAACAGGGAAAAAGGTGAAAAATAGAATGAGGACCAAGTCTGGACCTCCCACGCTGTTACTTCCTTTCAGTTTTCCATTAAAGGGTGAGGCTGAAGGGTGGCATTTTTAAGATGATTTCATTAAAAGGCTGAGACATTAATAATCGACACAGGAAGAAGAAAGCTGTGAAAAACTGCCACCGCTTGCTCACTCTTCCAAAGGATGAGCGTCATTCAGTCATAGTGTAAGCTCTTTAACGTTCCTCCCCCAAACCTTTTTCGATCAGGAAAGCCTGGAATCTGTAGGCAAGAAAGATAATCGTGTTAGGACTCAAAACAGGCAGAGTTCAAATGCTAATAGCCTTTAAAATGTTTTCCTTATTTTTTGTTTCTGTATATTAGGCTGTTGTTCTTTAAAGAGCTATCTTTTTACTCAGAAAACCACAACAGATTAAATAATAAAAATAAATTCTACTAAAATGAAAAACATTTGCTGAGCAATTGGTGAGTGTCATCTAAATCAGACAGGATGAAGGTGAAACTCACAATATTCACCTGCTGGACTTTCATATGAATTATCTGCATTGTGATCGACTATGGATATGTAACTTTGCCGTCTCAAGCAAATTATTTCCTATTATTTTATAATGTAACTTTATCTCTGGATTCTTCTTGTTTCTAAGACCCTTATTTTCCCTTGACCTGAGTTTTTCTTCTGTATTTAAGAAGACAGAAGAAAGTCAGTTGGTTGGGCCTGCAAAGTACTGCCCCGTCACCCCAACTTCTTAAAAAAAACCTCAAAAATGAATTTGGAAGTTAATTTCAGATCAATCAAACCTTTCCACAAATTAAAGAAATCATTTTATCAAAAAAGATAGATACAGACCTGATTACCATCTCTTAAGAAGTATCTCTTCTCTATAACCTGTTAGAAACAAAGATATTAAGGGCTTAGCATGTATACCTTGAAAAAGCAGTAAGCACACTGACCACTGATGGCACTAAAAGGTGTACACCCAAGTTAAAAGTCATTTCAATAGCAACAGACATCTACGACACTGAGTTAAGCCTGGTGCTAATGGGATCAGGATTGTCGAAGTATTTTTATAAAAACCTGTCTCTAGTTCCAAAAAGCGTTAACGATAGGTCAAAAGATAAATGAACAAACAAAAACAACTAAATAACGAGAGAAAATGACATGAGATCCCATGCAATTCCCAGTGTAAATCTGGAAATTTGGCTGCAAATTTGGTTCAAAACTCTCTAGCAGTCAGCCCCAAAAGATACCAGACAGAATCCATAAGATAATTCACTCTGCTGTATTGCAGAAACCAACACAACAGTCTAAAGCAATATCCTCCAATTAAAAAATAAATTAAAAAAAAAAAGGCAAAGCACTTTTGCTACTACAATAGCACAACTATTCTTTAAAGAGGTCTCTGTCTGTATACTGTAGTCAACTGCCATATCCCTCCAGTAACCACAGTTGTAAATTCTGTAGGTCCTTAATGGAGACAGATGACACAATATCAAAATCGGTCAAATAATTTCTTACAGACTTAATTCGCACCCTTAATTCAGCAGTTTCAGAACTATATTTGGTCAGTGGGAGAAATAAGGCAAAATCCATCACTATTACTGAAAAGAAGCCTTCAAAACATACGCCTTAATATAATGAATTTAAGAGTACCACATGTCTATATGATGAACGCTTGAGAAACTGCAATGTCAACAGAGGTAGTAGTATTTTCTTTACACAGAGCTGTTGTGATTAAGAAAAGTTCAGCCGATTAGAATACAGATTATTTGGAGATTAAGAGATTAGAGTCTAGAACTATGAAGCTAGGAATCTCTCCTGAATAAAGCAGAGTATCTTCTTCCAGGCCTGTACCAGCTTGCTCCCACTGGCCTGACAGTCATCTCACCTGGATTCTTTTTATCTTCAAGACTATGGCTCAGTTACTTTTAGCCACAAGAGATTCAGGGTAAGGTGGCATTCACTGGCCTCAAAGGCAGAAAAGCTGGTTCGTGATTAGTATACATCTAAAATACCTGACCCCGCAAAAACTATGACAGAACTGATTCTCTTTCTTCTCTCCAGGGTAGGACAGGAAAATTCTATTACTCTAGAGTGGAGAGGAATTACTATTAGTGAAGGGAGTGTGGAAGAGGAGTAGATACCCTCTTGGAAAAGAAATCCTGTAAATTCTGGAAGATAAGATGCAGAGAAAACTGGGTGAAATTTAGCTGCCAGGGCCCTTGCTTTCAGCCAACCACTGCAATCTGGAGGTCTGGCCAACCTCTTAATCCACCTATCTTTTGTTGTGATTTAGGAAACCAAAAGAGGAGTAACTTCTCCCTTTTGCTCATAATCCCCTGCCCTCAACTTGTGTTATTATTCTCCTATTAAATCTTGCTCTCCTCTTAAAACCAACCAAATTCCCTCTAATCTCTTTCTTTTAAGTAAAACTTTGCCTGACAACTTGAATCACACTGGCCTATAATCCATTGTTTCTCTGGGATATAACTTGTCACATTTTATTTTTTTAATTTTAAAATTAATACATGATTTAAGTGACTTCCCTGGAGGCTCAGAGGTTAAGACTCTGTGCTTCCACTGCAGGGGGCATGGGTTCAATCCCTGGTGGGGGAACTAAGATCTCACATACCATGAGGTATGGCCAGAAAGTAGGAAAAAAAATTTTTTAAGTAAAAAATAAAATTAATGAATTATTTAAATTTAAGACAACATCCTGTGGAATCTTTCCATGTCAGATACAGATCTATTCATATAAGATGTTGTTCCTAGGGGACACAGATGGTATATGTCGGTCACGCAGTTGTGTCTGACTCTTGATTCCATGGACTCTAGCCCACCAGGCTCCTTTGCCCACAGAATTCTCTAGGCAAGAATACTGGAGTGGGTAGCCATTCCCTTTTCCAGGGGATCTTCCCAACCCAGGGATTGGGCCTGGGTCTCCTGCACTGGCAGGTGGATTCTTTACTATCTGAGTCACCATGGTGGTCATGGATCTAAACCAAGTAGGAGCTCATATGTTTTAACTGTGAAAACAACGTGGAAAGAAAATTTGGTTCCTTGCAGTGCTTCCTACCATTTTTTTTCAGTCATGGCACATTTAGAGAATACTAGTATGTGTGTGTGACTTGGGGTAAATGGTAGAGCCAGTCCAGGGGCCTTGGCTGCTCTGAGAACTGAGGGGATCACCATTTCAGTACACCCGTACCTTTTCTGCCACACACCAGTTGGGAGTTTATGCAATGAAGCAAAAATTTCCCAGTGGTCTAATTTTAAACAGGGATGGGCTGTGGGGCCTATCTTATGTTGACCTATTGGACAAAAGAGCCAAATATTTAGATCTCTAAACAGCTAAAAGAAAAGACTCATAAAACAGAGCTTTGAGGAGGGAAATTTTTTTCTTGGGATCTTTACTTAATATAATACAGAAATCAATCTTTTTTCAATAATAATATAGAAATACATCCTATTTCACTTTACTGCACAGTGTCAACATTGGGTGAACAGTTTAACTTGTTCAATATTATATACAATGCAGACATATGGCCTTGTGAAGGAAAGACAAACAGTGCTCTAATTTACCAGTATGCTGAATCATTCTACATTTTCCTTCCAGTTCAGGACAATAAGATGATGCTGGTAAGAGTCAATCACTGGAATGCAAAGGTTTCTGATAGGGAACATTAGGGAATCAAGAAGATGACAGAACCTTAAAAGTAATAGTAATTTATGTGGGAGAATATTAGTAGCTGGGTGAACAAAATAATTCAGGACTTTAAGCAGAATCTCCTCAGTTTAGAGTGTTTTATGGGGGCTTGAGAGTAGTCAATGAGTACAAAGAGAGCTAGAAAATATGGAAACATAAATTGTTTTAAGGAGGGAATTCAGTACCTTAAAAAAAAAAACTATTTGAATCTAGTAGGTTTCATCCTTCACTTAGAGAACACTGGTGATAGAATAAACACGTCACCAGGTGTTGAGCAACTATACAAACAGATAAGAGAGATCAAAACAAGTATTATTCAAGCTGTGAAGTTCAGGATGAAGGAATAAAAAGACAAAGCATTCTGCAAAGAATTTAAACTCTCATGGTACATAAATTAAGTTTAAAAATAACTTAATTGAAGCCATTACCTTATCAAAAAACCTACTGAGCTTGACAGCATTGGAAGAACCTGCAGCTAAGTACCGTGGATTTGTGCAATCCTAGGAGATAAAACGTAAGATCCACAATTAAACGTTAGGAAACATAAGCTTTTTGTTAGTCATTACTATTTCTCTTGCACATTTCTATAATAAAATATTAGCCATCATACTCTCAAGTAATTTTTCAAATTATGATACACAGAGCAAAAAGGAAAGTGCTAAAGGAAGATAAGGCCACTTACTCTTTGTTATTTAGGCAATTTTAGAGGACACTGAACCAATGTATTCATCATCAAATAATTTCATAAAGGAAGACAGGATTGGTAATGTCTTACTAACAACAAAACCAAGATACTACTTACGTGACTTACCTATATTTACCTTGAAAAGCAGAAACAGAGCTATCAAAAATAAATAACACTTCACTATTTAATACAAGTTATTTACCAGTACTCAACTAACTTTAGTAGTATGAAGTTCTTAGGAAAAGTAGGAAGCATGAAAATAGGAGTAAAGGAGTAACAGCTGCCAGGGGTTTCTCACTCATTGAATGCAAGGCACTACATCCTTGGTGGGCCACAACAGATATACTTGTGATAATAGTAAACAACAGATAATAAGTTTATTTTAAAGTATCATTATTATTTTTAATAATAAGTAAGAAACAACAGATATTACTAGAATAAAAAGAGGAGAAAATAGGGCTCTGAAAAGACAAAATAATCTGAAATAGTATAATGATAGTACATTGCAATGGTTAGTAAAGACCTTAAATGGTTTACTATCCTTTTCCTGGAAATCCAATGTTGAATTGCCTTCACTTGTCAATACTGACTTGCCACCTCAATAGACTGACTACTTCGATTTTTACCTCAAATGCCACTTAAGACCCAACCATGGGGATATGATACAGGTTCTGTGCAAGGATGATATTTAATTTTTCAGTTATAAATCATCTGTGTTCCTTGGGACCTAATTATTTTTGGATTTATTCTGACTATAATTTATTTGTAATTTATTCTGATAAATACCCACATGATTCCTTTCCAATATATTTTATAACAATCATCTATTTTACCAATATACAACATTTCAAAGCTCACATTTTAAATTTTGGCTAGAAGCTAAAATACATTTTCCAAAACCACAAAAGAAAAAAGAGACAACAATAACTTTTCAAAGATTGTAGAGTAAAAGAAAAATCAGAGGTCTCAGAAGCCAGCAGGCTCTGAACCTGAGTATCTATCTCATATCTCTAGATTGTGTGACACTGGTTAGGTTACAAAACCTTTAAAGTTAAGCTTACTGATTTGTGAAATGGGGATAGCAATACTCATCTCATAGGATTTTTGTGAAAATTAAAGGAGATAATGCATGCCCAGGACCTCCCTGGTGGCTCAGATGGTAAAGCGTTTGCCTACAATGCAGGAGACCCAGGTTTGATCCCTGGGTTGGGAAGATCCTCTGGAGAAGGAAATGGCAACCCGCTCCAGTACTCTTGCCTGGAAAATCCCATGGATGGAGGAGCGTGGTAGGCTATAGTCCATGGGGTTGCAAAGAGTCGGACACTACTGAGAGACTTCACTTTCTTTCACTAACATAGCAGGTACTGAAATATTAGTTTCCTTCTTTCTTCATCCCAAGAAAATGCCATCAGATTGAATTTTTAGACACAAATGCACTTAACATAATAAAAGATAATTCTATATACGGATTAAATAGACTGAAATATTGTGTAATCCGTTGTATTTGAAATAATGTTTGAACATTGATATAGTAGCTGGGGCATATAAAAGACAAACCTTAAGTAGATATGTTTTACAAAACGGATATTGATTATATAATCGTCAGACTGTTAAAAACTTCAGAGGTGATTCCACATAGAGCAAAAGTACTAAATACAAAAACTAAATCAAACATCAAACAAAAAACAAAACTTTTCCAAAACTTAATCCAACAATTTCAAGGTGATGGCTAGAGAAATCCTATAGTTTTAGGATGAGAATTTTAGGTCTCAAAGAACTATAAACTATCTGCTATTGATCATGGAGGTCAAAGCCTGAAAACTAAAGCTCTAAATGCTTGCCTAAGCTTGAGAAAGAAATCTTAACTAGGGAAGATGCTTCAGAATGATCACTTTGAAGTAAACACGTAGCAGAGAAAAATTTGTGCTGGACACGATAAGCCTGGTGGTGATTTAGTTGCTAAGTCGTGTCCAACTCTTGTGACCATGGACTGTATCCTGCCAGGCTCCTCTGTCCATGGGATTCTCCAGGCAAGAGTACTGGAGTAGGTTGCCATTTCCTTCTCCAGGGGATCTTCCCGACCCAGGAATCACACCTCGGTCTCCTGCATTGCAGGCAGATTCTTTTCCGACTGAACTATGAGGGAAGCCCACAACAAGCCTGGCAGGATTTAAAACAATAAGTAATCGCCTCCCTGTTTATAATTTAAACAATTTGCCTTTTCTCCCCAACACAAGATAGTTTTGATTCTATCTTTGGGGTATACAATTATGTTAATTCTTACTGTTTAATAATGTTAAGTAAATTCATATAGGAACCAAAGATGTTAGCATTAATACTGTTAAATCAAGTTTTTACTTGAGACTTTATATATACTTGCTGAGTCTTTTTGACTACTGTCTCTTTTTGAAAAGCTTATCTAATTTTCCTCCTCATTTTTTTCTTCTCTGCATCCTCAAGACCCTCTTGTTGTTTCTTCTGTGCTCTTGAAAGCGTACGCTGATAGAAGGCTTTAAGTATGTTGTATGTGAACGCTGTGGAGACCACGTGTGCCAAAGTACCACTATTTAAGTACCTTTACATCTTGTTAACAATTAAAGATGGCCCTGCCTTTGCAAGTATAATACGAAAAGCATATAGCTAGGTGATTGTCATAGAAACTCACAGGCATGGAAACAGATACATTCTAAAATGCATTAAAAGTAATTGCTAGAACAAATTAAGCATATTCAATGGTAAATTTCCCTTTGGAAACCATGTTCAAAAAAAGTAACCTCAGCGCTTCTTCAAGAAGGACATTATGTATTCTATGTAATAGGAATTCTCTGGACTGTGATGATCCAGTCCTCACTACCTAGGACATAATGCTGGCAGCTGAGGAAAAAAGGCACCTCCACTGCAAAGCAGATTGTTAAAAAAAAAAACCAAAAACCGTGGAATGTCAGGCAGAAGCTAACTCAGTTATGGGGGCAGAGGTGGGGTTGAACCTAGCAGCGTTCACCGATGTTGAATCACAGAAGAAGGGCTCAGAATAACCTGAGTCATTTGCTAACATTACAGAATCCAGGTCCTTCTGTCACACGTTATGAATAAAAAGCTCCAGTTGTAGGGCACTTATTCAAAAATTTTTTCAAATACTGTTGGTAATATGAATATGCAGTCAGGTTTGGGTACTTGGTGATCTAGATGATTTCTAACAACTCTTTCAGATCCAAGATTCTAAACGTTAGTTGAAGGATAATTAAGTGGAAAATAGGTTTAGTTGTAGAGCACAGGCTCTGGAGTTAGAGCAGCTGGTTCCACCTGTGTAATCTTGGTTTAGTTACTCCTCTCTGCTTCTAGTCTTCATTTTTAAAATGGAGGTATTTATAGCACCTATCTTCTAGGATTGATGTGACGATGATGCATGTGAGACAATGTACATAAAGTACTAAAATAGTGTGCCTGGCATTAATAAGTGCTTAATACATGTGAGCCACCACCAGCACGGCTGAAATACAAGTACACTGACATACTGTAGAAATCTTATTTGTGAACAGTGACATATAAACCATGACTGAAACTGCTGGCCAGGATCATTCCCTCAGCAACACTAACTGGCTTATATGAGAACTTTCCTAGCCTTTTTAAAGTCTAGTTTTAATTGAGCTAAATAGCTCAAGAAGGGACTCAATTCATGGTATATATATATAAATACATATAAACTAATGCTTATGAAGCACTCCTAGTTTTCAGTTTATAATTTTCTCATTTATATGTCTGTTTCCCTTTAAGGTAAACTCTCAAGTTTAAGAAGCTAAGAGGCTTTTTTAAAGCAAGAATAAACAACGCACAGTATCAGTGACCACTCTTTGTCTTCTTAGTTATTTTGATTTTGGTGTGATTTTTAAAGATCTTTTCAAGAAAAAGCCTGTGACTTACATTAGAACAAAGTCTGAACATTGCAACAGATCAGCACACAAGCAGGCTGTGCCCATCTCATAATTTATATGGCTCCAGTCTTCACTACTGTTTGGATTAAAACCCAAATGCCTGATTCAAATATAACGCTTCTTCTCTGAGTATGTAATTTGTGAAGTCTTTGGTTTTGCCTTTTCCTGATAATAAAACAAGCATGCATTAGTGAAAATACACACCAAATTGATCTCTTCTGCATTGAAATCCTCAGCCAGGAAAGCAGTCCTAGTTAAAACTTCATGACGCTTGTTTTCATGAATCTGATCCAGTTTAGTCCCTATTACCAACAGTGGGATTTGGTTATCAGCAAACTGTTCCCGGTCATAATCCCTGTGATAAATAATAATGAAGAGGTGAACAGAATTTACCTTTTCTCATGCAGATGTGTAATATTTAAATGTAACTAGCTTGTACTATTTTACATATACGTCACTAACTCTTGCTCACCCATCACCTGTAAACCTACTTTTCTCCCAATTTCTCACACATGCCTGTTCATTTTTCAATCAGTCTTCAGCATCTTTCAAGTTCCAACTATTAATTCAACTACTCAAAATTTGTCCCTGGGTCTTTACGGACTACTTGAATAAACTGAGAGCCCACCAGCTATATGAAAGTAGGTTGACTGACTTCTAAAACTCTGTCTTCTAAGGCTAACAGCTAAGGAATTTTTCTGAGGAGATATAGAGAGTGGATTCAACCCTCAGTGGATAGAAAACCCAGAAACCTAGCACGCAGTCAAGCCTTTTGGCAGAGGGGAATGCCAAGCTTCTGGGTACCTTCTGGAGTACACATAAGCTTTACATCCATCATACTTATTTCTGTCTGTGAATAGCAAAGAAAAATAGATCATTTCAGGAAAATAAGAAATAGGAATGCTGAGGCCAGAATAAATCACCCATAGCTGATGCTACCCTGGGGAAAGATGGATTCAACAAATGGAAAGGGAAAGAAACAGAAAACAGCTTAAATGTAAAATGAATAGTAAAAGGAAAGAATTAAGCAACAAATAGTTGTCTGTCCTGACATGACAGCCATGGAGTCACAGGACAGGCAGTAAGAATCACTTGGGGTTGGTGGCCTTGGGTCACTCTATTACTGAAAGGAACATAGAGTCCAATATTATTCAGTTAATATAAATTCTACTCACGTATGAGAAATAAAACAGATTTGGATTTCTGACATATTATAAGCTCAGTTTATAACAGTCAGCAAAATCTGGTTGCAACACCGTATGTTAGTAAATCAATATTGCATAACCCAACCAATACAAACCAGGTGAGCATAGCTTTTTCCTTCTTTTGGTATTACTTTTCTTTCTCTTTAAATAATCTAAATCTTGTGTGTATGTGTGTGCAAAATTACCAAATCTTTTTGCCCTTCAACCTTACAGAGCCTCAATTACTGTTCAGCCTTGGAGCACAATTATTTGAACTATTTTACCTCCCATTTCATAAAAATATTATCATTCTAATTACTGCATCAAAACCAATAACAGTTTGAGTTCAAGGCTTTTGTTTCTTCTTACCAACATCAATGCTGACTTAGGAGACATGGTCCAAAACTGAAAATTGCTTTATCAGAGAATAAAGTTCTTTAAAAAAAACAGTATATGTTTATTTATTTGGTTGTACCAAGTCTTAGTTGCAGTGTGCGAATTCTTATTTGAGGCATGTGGGATCTAGTTCCCTGACCAGGGATTGAACCTTGGGTTCCCTGCATTGGGAGTGTGGTGTCTTAGCTACTAGACTGACAAGGAAGTCCCGAGAATAAAGCTTTAGAAAGGGTCCTCCTTTAGGACTTTTCCGCCCCATACTCTAACTTTGGCTTACATACAAATTTTTGTATGTATTTTAACAAACATCATCTTTGACAGATATATTTCTGTCACTTGCAGTCTTTCATAATCCCTTGCAAGTTAACATACATATGTTTATTGTATATATGTAACATAACATATATGTTACATGAAATATATATATAAAAATATATACACACACAATCTGTTTTCTCATTTCCTTTTTTAGCTTTCCTTTTCGCTCATTTTCTTTCATTAAATCTTATATCCAATTTGAAACTTGGTAATGAAATCCTTTTTTTTCTTTTTAAATCATTAGGTAAAAAACAAATTAGGAATTTTATCATGAATGGATAAGGCTGATAACACCTTAACATCAAAAGAGACAGATAACCAGCCAGGTTTTCGTATTACACGTACAATACCACTTTGACAAAAACAAAAAACCTTGCATCTTTCAGACTACTGTATTTATCTACCATTTTGGAGAAGATAAGAATTCAGAAAAACAAATAATTTGGAATGAGACACTCAGATACAAAAGTCATCCTCAACTAAACCCTCACAACATTATAACTAATTCAAAGTGAATTACAGATCTAGAAGGAAACCAAAAACTAGAAAACTCCTAAAAAGAAACACAGATTAGGCAAACAATTGTTATACGTGATTCTCAAAACACAATACATAAAGGAAAAAAACAGAGAAACTAGATTTCATCAAAATGAAAAACTATTGTTTTGTGAGAGATACTGCTAAGAGAATGAAAAGACAAACTACAGACTGGGAGAAAATATTTGCAAATCAAACATCTTCCAAAATGGTTATTTTGGAAGGTACATTCTTATGACTGCTATAGCATTTCAAACCAATTGTGAAGTAATTTGGGCTTACCCATTTGTTACCAAGACTCCAGTTGGCACCAAATCCCTATTTAGAGCTTCCAACGACCAACGGTACAAGTTTTGGGATGACTTCTTATTTGTTAAGTCATGTACTAAAATAATACCTAAAATAATCAGAGAAAATAATGTCAATATTTTAACATTTCCTCTTCATTTCACAAGTGACAAAGCATTAGATTCCTTAATGAATGCATTCTGGTATGACTAACAAACTCAGACATGATTATTTAAAAATTTCCTCTGTAAATTCTTGCAAATAATTAACTAAATTTTTTTCTTTGTCAGTTCTATAACTAAAAAAAATTCTACAAGGGCTGACAAAAATTTCATTAAGCTTTTAGAATGTCTTTTCTTCCTTCATTAAACACTTAATGAGTGCCTACTCTGCCTGGTCCTAATTACAGAACTACTTCATCAATAAAAAGAATCAAAACTACTTTAAGTATATAGGAAATTATATTCATTCAAAAAGATTATTTTTCTACACTATGCATCTGTCATAGACATCATACATACACCTATTATTTACAGTCATTAAAATATTTAATAATAAAAATTTATTTAAATGGTACTGATTTAATTTGATACAAATTCCTATTCTTTAGCTGACAAGATGTTTTCTTGTAGGTTACCTGGACCTAAACTTAAAAGTCTAATAATTTAGTTCTCTGAATTAATGCCTAGCTATGTGAGCTTGCTCAATCTATAAGAGATTTAGTTAAAACACAGCAAAAGAAATATGCCACAAGGAGATAGGAAAAGATAGTTAAGAAGTATGAATAGTAGAAAATAGATGGACTTTCTAGAGATTGAGAAAAACTGTAAAATATAATGAAGTTGAGAAGTACAATTAAATAGAATCAGCTAAGATCCTAGACAGAAAGGCAAAGCAGGTAATTATGATACAATATATACAATAGAGGAAATGTTTTAATGCCTAGTGAAATTTAGAGTATCATCTTGTGGTCGAGACTATATGTTTTTAAACAAACCCCAACTCTTTCAAAAGCAGAGACATTACTTTGCTGACTAAGGTCTGTCTAGTCAAGGCTATGGTTTTTCCTGTGGTCATGTATGGATGTGAGAGTTGGACTGTGAAGAAGGCTGAGCACTGAAGAATTGATGCTTTTGAACTGTGGTGTTGGAAAAGACTCTTGAGAGTCCCTTGGACTGCAAGGAGATCCAACCAATCCATTCTGAAGGAGATCAGCCCTGGAATTTCTTTGGAAGGAATGATGCTAAAGCTGAAACTCCAGTACTTTGGCCACCTCATGCGAAGAGGTGACTCACTGGAAAAGACTCTGATGCTGGGAGGATTGGGGGCAGGAGGAGAAGGGGACCACAGAGGATGAGATGGCTGGATGGCATCATTGACTTGACGGACGTGAGTCTGAGTGAACTCCGAGAGTTGGTGATGGACAGGGAGGCCTGGAGTGCTGCGATTCATGGGGTCGCAAAGAGTCGGACACGACTGAGCAACTGAACTGAACTGAACTGAACTCTTTCCTATATTACCCAGATTCTACTGTGAAGAAAGAATGTGAAACTGATGATTCTCCCATCTTCAAGATGTAAGATATGTAAATATGAAAAGAGAAGGACATGAGAGTTAGAATTATTTGGCTCCTCTAGGTTTTACAGACACTGTACAACTAAGGTGCTTGTGCAAGTTATAGCTGACTAGTTCCAGGTCGCTTAAGTTAAATCTGCGTTTCTCCTGGCATCTGGAACAAATAGAGATCTGATACTGGCCCCCTGGTCCAACTGCATTCACTCTACCTTCCTCAATGAGGGGCTCTAATACACATTAAGGCAACAAGGGCAGACTGAAAAAGGAATAAAGAGCTACTATTTAAGATTATAGCTAATATTTATTCAGTATTTATGTACTACATACTGTGCTTTCCGTGTGTCATCTAATTTGATTTTCAGAACAGTTCAATGAAATAAGAATTATTATCTTTATTTTACACATGTGGAAACAGGCTCAGAGAGGCTGGTAAGCGGGGCAGCCAGGATTTGAAATCAAGTAATCTGACAGTAAAAACTGGAGGAAAGCAGAATAAAGTCACTTCAGGGCAAAGGAATGGCAGATACTTTCTCCTCTCCTTATTTCCTAGGTATAAATACAAACATATGAGTGGGTTTGGCTGGGAGAGTGAAAAAATTACAAAGCCCTAAATGAGTTATTAGATGTTTTGAGGCTCTCTAGTTATGGCTTTTGAGTTTTTAAGAGCACTGAGCACCCTCTTCCTTATGTCCCTTCTTTCATTTGGGCTGAGAGTCTATGCTTTGTAGACTATGAGCTAGAAGGGACACAGTGAGGCCCACAGAAGTCAGGGTAACAGCTGATCAGAATATGTGCTAAAACTGAAAGCGAGAGACACTTTACAGGTCTCCTTTAGGGATTATCAGCCTCAATCGTCACAGTGGGAAGAGGTAGGATACTGAGGGAAGAAAGTTATTGCTAAGAACAGACTGTGTATTTGAATGGAATGATCCTTATGCTCTGTTTCTTAGAAAACTAAGGATGGTAGATTGAGTAAAGAACCTTGAATGCTTCTAACAAGAGAAATGTTCCAGAGGTAGGCTCAAAGAACTCAGAAACCAATTTTTCTCTTTTTTAAAAAAATTAAAGTATCATTGATTTACAATACTGTGTTAGTTTCAAATGTACAGCAAAGTGATTCAGATATATTTATACACATATACATATATATATGAGATTCTTTTCCATTATAGGGTCATTACAAGATATTGAATATAGTTTTCTGTGCTATACACTAGGACCTTATTATCTATTTTATACATAGTATTTGTATCTGCTAATCCCAAACTCCTAATTTATCCCTCCCTACCTTTCTCTTTGCTAATCATAATTGTGTTTTCTGTGTCTGTGAATCCCTATTAAGATTGTTCTTAACAGGGATTATTTTTTAAGAAGCAGGAATGTATCTCAGTCTTACCTGTAAAACTAACACAGGGTATATGAAATTACTTCAATAATATTCAAGGAAGATACAAATCACTAATGGATAGTAGGTATAAAAAAGATAACCAAATAAATATGGATTTAGATGGGATTTCTTCAGTACTTACTAAGTTTACAACTCAAAATTCCATGAAGTTTCTAGGATTTGAACAGTCCTTAACTTTATTATTTATTTATAATTTTTATCCTAATTCTTTCTAAAAAAGATCAAATAGCAAAAGTGTCATTTATCCAAACTTCTCTTTGCCAAATCAGATTGATACCAATGTTGACAAGTCATTTGACCAATATAATAAACCAGGCCTCATTTCTTTCTCTCCTGCTCTTTAACATTAGTCACCAACACTATACCTGTCTTATTTGTTTTTTCACTTATATACATTCTATTAATACATGCTATTATCATGTACTTAATCATGTATTATGATATCATATATTAATGTCACCATCTTTAACTTGGAGAAGGCAATGGCAAGCCACTCCAGTACTCTTGCCTGGAAAATCCCATGGACGGAGGAGCCTGGTGGGCTGCAGTCCATGGGGTCGCTATCTTTAACTATTTTGTTTCATTTATGAATATTTTGTTTCTTCAGTTAGACTGTGACACTTTCAGACAGAATTCTGAGTTAAATGCGATACAGGTCTGATACAACTAACACAACTCATCCTGTATTCTATAGTATGTATCCAGTGACAAGAGCCTTCTCTACTTTTTGTAGTATCTACTAAACCTTATGATATGGGAGATAAGACATTGAAAGAGGAATATAAGTAATGAAGATGGTACTGAATAATTACAATGCTTACCTATTATTGAATAAGATCTAAGTATAGTATAAATGAAGCCCAATTAATAAATAAGCATCTATCAGAAAGGAAGGGTAAGATGCTAAATCTGTTGGTATATCAATCAAAGAGAAGCTGAAATTATATTTCACAGTAAAATAAAAAGAGATAAAAATTGAATTTAAAAAAGATTAAAAAAAAAACACCAACGGGTAAATCACAGTTGCCAATAGTTTAGTTCCTTGACACAGAGTAGGCACTCTATGAACTGCAATCATGTCTTATTACACACTTCTATCTGGAAGTCTGCTCCAGGTATTCGTACATAACTGGATGAAATTTCTGCACCCCTGAAAACATCCTTAGGTAGCTTTTATAATTACATAGGCCTCTCTCTAAGGAGCAGATGAAAGAATTCTCAGGATCTCTGTGACATCTGGCTTAGACCATGAGACTCCTAATGGTATATACTCAGTTGACTAAAGCAACAGCAAGCACTCCCAGGGAACAGTGTTTTGAAAGTTCCATGTTTTATGTCGAGTATCTAAAATACAATTTTATGTCTCAATATTTAGTTTATGACAATAATGTAAACAGAGGTACTTAGACAAAGCAAATGTCTAATGTTCTGAAATACATAGTCAGAATCTAGAAAATACAAACTGGAATGTGTTATGCAGATTTAAGAGCTGTGACTATACTATATCTTTCTTAAACTGAGTCCAGCATTCCACATCAGATGATCTGAGACCACTAAAATATGGTAAAAATAAAAAAAGCTTTACCATTTACAGAGTTGTAGAATACTGCTCTTGTGCTTTTCACACTGCTGGCACTGCCCACAGAGCCTCCAACATCCCATAATTCTATATAGTAGGTCTTCTCTTCTGGAGTTCCTTCTTTGTAGTCATGAACCTAACAAATCAATCCATCAGAATAATTATTATAGCCACTAAGAAAACTGGTAAGCCTCCTCATTCCAGCTTAAAGCACTGGACCTTTCCATATCAGCAGCTTACCCTCTGACTTTGATTACCACCTCCCATCTTTTCAGCTTCTCCCTACTACTCCAACTCTAATAATAATTTCTGACCCAAAAGGTTCCTACAGTTCATTGTTCCTAACATCTTCCAAAATTCTCCCTTCCACTTCCAAATCTTCACTTCCTTCCTAACAAAGCAAAAGTTCCACTATTTGTCGTTTTTGTCACTCCTTCCCCACCCCACAACATAGTATTCACCAAACATTTCAACCTTGGTTATATCCACCTTTTCCTGTATTCCATGTCTGCAACTGGATATAATGTTCAGAAAAATATAAATTCAAGCTAACTGGATTCATTTTAAATTCCAGTCTACCTTTGAAGCTGTCCTTTAGTCAGTTCCATAGTTGACTTCTACTTTTCCTCTCCTTTCACACTTACTCGTCTTTTTCAAATTTCCAATAATTCTCTCCTATCCTCAAGCACAGCTGATAAGCTTGCTTCCCAAGACAGAAGCAATCAGAAAAGAATGTCTATAACCTGCTCTTCCCTTATCTATCTACTCTCTGCATCTGTACCCATATAATCTGCTTTCCTTGCAGCTCTTATAGATAACTGTCTGTGTCCCTAAGGCCAAATCCCCTTCTTAAGCATGAAATCCCATTTCTTCTTTCTTATCGAAGAGGTAGCTCTATCAATTCTCTTTTTCATCATCAAAATTTTCCTCTCTGTTGGATAATTCCCATCATCAAACATGCCATAATTTTTCCCATCTTAAAACTTGACCTCATGTCTTCCCTTAGCTACCATACCACTTCTCTATTCCTTTTTATAACAACAGCCCTCCAAAGAGTTGTCTCTTCTCAACTGTCTCTGGTTCTTTTCTTTACATTCTCTTTTGAACCCAGTCCTGTCATACCGTTTGTCCCAATCACCCCACTGAAATATTCCTTATCAAGGTCACTAATAGTCTCCATATTGCTAAATCCAATGATCAATGAACAGTTTTCATCTTACTCTACTATCTGATAAAACTAGTCACTCCTCTTTCAGTACTTTTTTCACTTAACTTATAGGATATCATACTGTTCTGCTTTTCTTCCCACCTCACCGTCTAATCCGTTTCTGTCTCCATTTGGGTTGTCCTCATTTGCCTACCCTCTAATTGTTAGAGTGTTCCAAGGTTTAGTTCTTGAGTCTATCAACATCTGCTTTTTTGACAATATCATCTAACCTTATGATTTAAAATGTCATAAATATGTCGATGAGCTTCCCTGGTGGCTCAAATGGTAAAGAATCCGTCTGCAATTTACATCCATGCTGGATCAGTCCATTCCACCTCAGACTTATCAGTCCATATCACCAGACTACAATTGGGATGTCTAAAAGGCACCTCAAATTTTACATATTTAAAAATAATATCTCAATCTGCCTCCCACACCCATTCTCCTCCCATTTTCTCTGCTTCAGTAAGAGGCAATTCTAGCCTTCTAGTTAAGATTGAATTCTTAACTTAAAACTTAACTCCTGTCACACTACATATCTGATTGTCAGAAAATCCTGTTGCTTTTGTCTTAAAAATATACCCAAGACCCATTCATTTCTCACCATCTCTACTACTAACACCCTCAAAGCCTCTAACCATCTCTTTGCCTGAATTAATGTAATCATCTCCTAACTGCTTTCCCCACTGGAGCCTCAGTGACTCACTTTCCCACCACTCTCCGTTTGTTCTAGTGTGGTCATTTCAAAATGCAACTTAGATCATATCCCCCTTCAATTCAAAACTCTCCAATGTCTTTTACTTAGAGTAAACTCTAAAATCTCTCTCTCATGGTCTAGACTTTATAAGCATTTATTGCTTGTACCATATTATTACTCAGAAATGAAATCTGATATACAGCAACCTTATCTATTAGAATATAAAACAAGAACCGGATTATAGCATGATGGTTCAGGGGTGTACATCGGAGTCTTTCAAGAATTTGTCTGTTTTAGAAATATACATGTCAACAAAGGCAAAAAAATAAACAAGTGGGACTGCATCAAATAAAAGAGCTTCTATACAGCAAAGGAAACAAGCAACAAAGTGAAAAAGCATCCTATGGAATGGGATAAAATATTTGCAAGTCATATATCTGATAAAGGGTTAATATCCAAAATATATGAAGAAATCATACAATTCAATAGCAAAAACACCCCCAACAACCCAATTTTAAAAATGGGCAGTTTTTCAAAGAAGACAAATGGTCAACAAATACCTGAAAAGTTGCTCAATATCACTAATCAGAAGGGAAGTGCAAATTAAAGGATTGAGACAACACCTCCTACCTCTTAATATGGCTGTTACCAAAAAGACAAGAGATAACGAGCGTCGGTGAGGATGTGGAGAAAAGGGACCCTTGTGCACTGTTGATGGCAATGTAAACTGGTTTAGCCACTACGGAAACAGAATAAACATTCCTCAAAAAGTTAAAAACAGAACTACCATCAGTTCAGTGCAGTTCAGTCGCTCAGTCGTGTCCGACTCTTTGCAACCCCATGAATCGCAGCACGCCAGGCCTCCCTGTCCATCACCAACTCCCCAAGTTCACTCAGATTCACGTCCATCGAGTCAGTGATGCCATCCAGCCATCTCATCCTCTGTCGTCCCCTTCTCCTCCTGCCTCCAATCCCTCCCAGCATCAGAGTCTTTTCCAATGAGTCAGCTCTTTGCATGAGGTGGCCAAAGTACTGGAGCTTCAGCTTTAGCATCATTCCCTCCAAAGAAATTCCAGGACTGATCTCCTTCAGAATGGACTGGATGGATCTCCTTGCAGTCCAAGGGACTCTCAAGAGTCTTCTCCAGCACCACAGTTCAAAAGCATCAAGTCTTCGGCGCTCAGCCTTCTTCACAGTCCAACTCTCACATCCATAACCCAGCAATTCCACTTCCGGGTATATAGCCAAAGGAAATGAAAACAGGATGCTGAAGAGATTATCTGCACTCTCACATTCTACTGCACAACAGCCAAGACATGACAACAATTCAAGTGTCTGTTAATGGATGATGAATGAACAGAGAAGATAGGATATAAAACTGTGGGAAGGGAATATTCTTCCATTATTCAGCCATGAGAAAAAAGGAAATTCTGCTATTTGCAACAACATGGTTGGATCTTGAGGGAATTAGGCTAAGTGAAATAAGCCAGACTGAGAGAAAAAATAAAATACTGCATGCTATCACTTATATGTGGAATCTGAATAAAAGGCTAAACTCATAGAAACAGAAAACAGAAAAGTGTTTGCCAGCGGTTGCAGAGGTGGGGGAAATAGGGAGAATCTGGTAAAAAGGTGCAAATTTTCAGCTTTAAAATAATAAGGTCTGAGGATATACAATGTGGTGAGTGTAGTTCGGAACACTCTATTGTATAACTGAAATATGCTAAGAGAGTAGAATGTAAATGTTCTCACCAAATAAACACGTGAGGTGATGGATGTGTTAATTAACTGGATGGGAGGAATCCTTTCACAATGTATAAGAATATAGTATATTATCACAATATACACTTTATCTTATAATTTTGTTAATTATATCTAAACAAAGCTGAAAAAAGTCCTTAAAAAAAAAAAGAAAGAAGAAATATACATGCCAGACTTACTGAATCAGTTACTTTTGGGTCCAGTCTTTGGCATGCATAATTTGAAAATTCTCCAAATGACTTTGCTATAACCCCTAGGAATTAAGAATCACTGATTTTATAGAAAGTTGAAACTATTTTGGTATCAGGAGGCCCGACCATACTCCTTGACTGTTACTGATAATCCCTGATATCTCTGAGTCTGTTTACTTGCTTATAAAATGAAAATGAAGAAGTTATACTATGTGTATCAAATGTCTCTGAAATAAAAAGTAAGACAGTTGAGTAGAATGAACTGGGAGATTGGGATTGACATATATACACTACTGATACTATGTTTAAAATAGATGATGAGAATCTACTGTAGAGCACAGGGAACTCTATGTTCTGTGGTGACCCAAATGGGAAGGAAAGCCAAAAAGAGATGCATGTATACATATAGCTGATTAACCCTGCTGTAACAGTAGAAATTGGGCTTTCCTGGTAGCTCAGCTGGTAAAGAATTCACCTGCAATGCAGGAGACTCCAGTTCAATTCCTGGGTTGGGAAGATTCACTGGAAAAGGGATAGGCTACACACTCCAGTATTCTTGGGCTTCACTGGAGGCTCAGATGGAAGACCTGAGTTCGATCCCTGGGTAGGAAGATCACTTGGAGGAGAGCATGGCAACTCAATTCAGTATTCTTGCCTGGAGAATCCCACAGATAGAGTAACCTGGCGTACTGCAGTCCATGGGGTCGCAAAGAGTCAAAGACAGCTGAGCAACTAAGCAGAGCATAGCACAGAGTAGAAACTAACAACATTGTAAGGCAGCTATATGCCAATAAAAATTAATTTTAAAAAGATAGCTGAGCAGTTAAAATATATACATAAAATACATGTACTATATTTAACAGAATGATTCATACTTTTTACTTATTCACATTTTTTAGATCCAAATCATTTTGTCCAAGGAAAATTTTAAATAAACAAGATATTCTACAGATAGCCACAATGACATTAAGAGAAGACAATGATTAGAATGGCAACAAAGAGGATAGGAAACACAAATGACAATAGCAAAATCACAGTAGCTGTGGACCACAGTGGATAACAGAAAGTAATTCTGTAGAGTGTGATAAAAGTTGTCACTATTTTGCAATTATATGGCATAAATAAGATAACAAATGATCATGTTAAATCATCAATAAAAAGATTAAACTACATGAATTCTGTTTTT
Organism: Budorcas taxicolor; assembly: GCF_023091745.1. Lineage (NCBI taxonomy): Eukaryota > Metazoa > Chordata > Mammalia > Artiodactyla > Bovidae > Budorcas > Budorcas taxicolor. The sequence continues at coordinate 129,970,765 of NC_068910.1, forward strand.
AAAGCAAGAAAATGTTTAATACATTTGATCAAGATTTCTAAGCACAAGCACTGAAATGAACAATATGAGATATTATAAGGCATTAGTTATCTGGTATCAAAAAGCTCAACCACTTTGATGAAGCTCTCTTGATCCTGCCACCTTCCCTGGCTCCAAAACCAACCAGGGCTGGTTAGGTACTCCTCCTATTTGCTCCCCTAATATGCTGCACAGTTCTATCATTTCACTAACCACACTGTCATTTATCTGCCAGTATCTCTTCTATTAGATTCCTGAACTTAACAGCAGGAACTATATTATTCAACTTTGTAAGCCCAGAACATAGCATAATACCTAGCACATATTAGATATCTGGATATGCTTGGTTAAATCAAGGAAAAGATTCAGGGTGTCTCATCCTCTAAGGTTTTATTATATTGTTTATTATTTTACTGAATTTCAGTGATTCTCAAGTACAGTTCTGAGAATAAACTAAATTAGAACCAATAGGAAGGCTTATTAAAAAAAATATATTCTTGGACAACTCCTGATGCCTCCGGGCTGGGGCTCAAAAAAAAAGATAGCTCCCTAGGTGATTCTGATACATAATTAAGTTGGACAACCATTTAAGTACATCACTTTTGTCTCTAATGGTATTTCAAATGTCTAATGTTGCCTCCCCTAAATGACTGTAACTCCTTCCATAACAGCCACCATGTAACACAATTTCCAGGTAGCATGCCCTCCCAGCCTTGCAATGTACCAAGTCTGTTAGACAGTTCCCTTCTGGCAGTATATACTCCCAAACTGGACTGACCTACTCATCTATACTCTTCACCACAAAATACTTTCCTTAATCAAATCTTTTCATGTTTCCTTCCAGAGTTAGAAGAGAAGATGCCCTTCTTTCTTTCCAAACTGCTGAATTAAACTAAGTTTAATTTACTTCAAATGTAATGAGTCCTAAGAACTTTAAACCACAGCTTGCAGCTATGACATTGAATCTTTTATGTGGGTGAGTGATCTCCAAGGGAAAGCGTGACATTATAACAAGTATTGCTCTTGACACAGTAAGTGGTACCTTGCTGCTATACTAAGAGTTCAGCATGATGGAGAGTAATGCCAAACTCTAAGAAATGTGTTTTATATTTAAATCAGGTCATCAGGGATCCAATATTTAGTCAGGACAAACTTTATAGCTACAGAAGGAATGGTTTTTCTCAACAGGCAGCAACAGTATGTGCTGACCATTAAATGGGAAAAGGAACCATACTGTAACTTTGGTCCTTCTCATTTATTCACCTCTTTACTTTTTATTGGCCTTCCCTGGTGGCTCAGATGATAAAGCGTCTGTCTACAATGCCAGAGACCTGGGTTCGATCCCTGGGTCGGGAAGATCCCCTGGAGAAGGAAATGGCAATCCACTCCAGTACTATTGCCTGGAAAATCCCATGGACAGAGGAGCCTGGTAGGCTACAGTCCATGGGGTCGCAAAGAGTCGGACACGACTGAGCGACTTCACTTACTTTTTATTGGAAACCAAATCAAGATCAAGTATAATAGATTTTGTCTCATTTGAAGAGTTTATTCATTGTTTGTAATTTTTAAAAAGAACAAATTTAGTAAAGAAAATGATACATACCAGGAAAGAGCAGTGTATGTTTTAAATGTTCTTTAATAAGTTTGGTTTGATATGTGTGCCTGTAAACTATTATTAAAGACAGGCAGGAAGGTAGGAGTCTTAGGAGACAGTCGGGAGACAAGACAGAAGGATAGAAAAAAGTCAACAATGTGAGTGTATCAGGGGAACAGGAATTGAATTTGCTTCATGCTTCACAGTGTCCGATACCCAGGAGGTATGCAATATATATTCTGAACAAATGAATGCATGAATAATATTATGGAGGTTTCTGCTAACTGTTTTGCCTTCAGCCAAGTGCATTTCCTCTATTAAAAAAACCCAAAACCTTCACTTTCCCCTTCTATTCTGTACTCACGTGCTCCTTTATTTAACTTCTAAACTTTGTGAAAGATTGATTTAAACCTCTGTCTATATTTTCTCTCTGCCTACTCACATCATTTGGTTTCTATTAACCTTCCACTGCATTTTAAAAGGTCAGCACTAACTGTGTCATTACCAAATGCAGTTTTTCCTCTCAGTCATTATCTCTCTATACTATTTCACACTAAAAATCAATCCCTTCTTCATGAGAGTCTCGTCTCTTTTTTGCTCTTGTGGTTTTTCATCACCTTGGTTATCCCTCCTCTCTCTTCCTTTCTCTGACCCTGCTTTTCACCAACTCCCTAAATATACCTCAAGGCTCTCCCTCAGCTCTTCTCTTTCTAAATTTTCCTTTCTGAAAACCTCATCAGCTCTCATGGTTCAAGATTATCCCCACAGAGATGATTCCGTCTCAGAATTCTCTCCTAAGCTTCAGCACGTCAAACGCTTTCTCGGCAGCTTCAGGTGGATAGCTCATAGATCCCTCCATTCATCATGTCCAGAGTAGAATTTCCATTTCCTTCTCTTTCACCTGTAATATATATCCCCCTTCTTAAGGAACAGTCCAGCTGTCTGTTGCCCAGGCTACCCATTCAATCATTAACACTCAGTATAATTTTCTGTTCCTCACAAGCACTTCACTTTTTCTCATCAACTGCTGTAACACTTATATTCTATTTAAGAGCTATTCCACAGAACTTTCTGTGATGATGGAAATGTCAAATATAATAATTACCAGCAATATGTGAATTCTGAGCACTTGAAATGTGGTTAGTTCACCTAGACAACTAAATTTTTTATTTTAGTTGATTTAAATTTAAATCTTCACATGAATCTAGTCATTACTATATTTAACAACACCAGAATACCTTTTTCTTAATACCATTCTGGAATAAAAGGTAGTACAGAGTACACAGGCTCTTGAACCAGACTGTCTGCGTTGGAATTTCATTTCCATTACTTTCTGGCAGTGTAACCATGAGCAAAGCAGTTAAGACTTCTGGGCCGCAGCTACCTCATGCGTCAGATAGGGAAGCTCACAGTATCTACCTTGACAGGTGAGCATTAAGGGTCATGGATTAGTATATTAAATAGGTGCCTAGTCAAAGTAAGCACTAAAAAAAAATGTTAGCCATTATCTCAATAATACTATTATTTTAAAGATCATTTATATAAACCCTTGGCCCACCTACTAGTTCCCACCTCATATTCTTAGTGTTAAGAAGACTGCCTCTAAAAAATTTTTTTCTCCCTACTGCTTGCATATTGTTATGCTGCCCAAGAGGAATTCAATAAATATTGATTGTATGCAATGTGTAAATTAGAGTTAAAAATCCCACTAAAATAAACTAGAAATGACAAATCAATTTCCTTATTTATAGTTTGTGAAAATATTAAATTCTGTAAGTCTTATTTTCATAATTAAGCACAGCCATGCATTATATTGGTCCCATTAGACTTCGGGCAACAAAATAAGAACACAGTAATGAATGAAGGATACCACAAAATAAAACTTTTCTCCTTTTTTCCTTCAATTCAGTTATGAACACCTCTGCAGTGCATACTAAATCCACAATGTTAATAATTACTGAGTACATACTTTCGATCCCTGGGTTGGGAAGATCCCCTGGAGAAGGGAACAGCTACCCACTCCAGTATTCCGGCCTGGAGAATTCCATGGACTGTATAGTCCATGGGGTCACAAAGAGTCAGATATGACTGAGTGACTTTCACTTTCACTCACATACTTCAACATCATTAGCTTCACCCAGCACTTGAAATTAAACAATTATCTTATCACCTTTACCATCTCTATTTTTAGCTGGCTCTTAACAGATGTGAAATGAGCTAAATGGGGCAACTGTTTTTAAGAGTTCTGAAGAGTGTATATTTATGGATCCTTACTGATTCTGGACATCCTCATCACAGGTTTGAATAATACAGAGGCTATAATTGCAATACAAAAGCTGCTAGAGAAGAATGTGTTCTTCCAAGTTATCTGGGTAAGTCTTATTAGATTTAATCATTTTTGCTGGAGGGAAGAACTGTTCCCTTTGTTATAACAACAGTCAAAATAATTTATGTGTCTATCAGAACTTTCCTTAAAATTATTGTTTAAAAATGCCTTTTACTTACGCTGTCACTCAAGAAATGCATTTTTCTCAAAGAAGACAGATCAACCAGCCCAATTCAATGAAGAGTAATAAAAGCAAGGTCATTTTCAGCCCCACATGCTCCACTCTTCCATAGTAATACAATTCAGGCCAGCCTGGCTTTAACGGAGTCAGTAACACATTCATTCCTGGAGAAGGAAATGGCAACCCACTCCAGTGTTCTTGCCTGGAGAATCCCAGGGACAGAGGAGCCTGGTGGGCTGCCGTCTGTGGGGTTGCACAGAGTCAGACACGACTGAAGTGACTTAGCAGCATCAGCAACACACTCATTCCAGTAAAGTCTGTCACATTATTACACGACACCATCTTCATCTACTATAGCCTTTATTCCAGACTCCCTTTGGGTAGTTTTACATCTTCTCCAGTGTTTTCTGGAATTATGGAGGGAGTTCAAAACTCAGCAGTCTTTCATAAGCTAACTCAAGGAAACTTTAAATTCACTTTCTTCAAAAGCAGAGGTTTCTGAAGGAAACCTAACTGTATCCTATTTACAAGAAATACACTATAAATAAAAGGGTATAGGAAACATAAGAGATAGAAGTAAGATATACCACAAAACATTAACTAAAAATAAGTTGGTTTATATAATATAGTACTATTAGCTATAGTCACCATGTTGTATGTTATATCCCCAGAGCTTATTTATCTTATTATGGGAAGTTTGTACCTTTTGACTACCTTTACCCACAATAACCCTCCCCTTTTTCCACCCCTGACTCTGGCAACTACCAATCTATTTTCTGTTCCCATGAGTTTGTTTTTTTCCAGATTCTACAACTAAGTGTGCTAATACAGTGACTGTCTGTCTCTAACTTAGCATAACTTCACTTAGCATAAAGCCCTCAAGGTCCATTCTTGTTATTTCAAATGGCAGAATTTGCTTCTTTTTTATGGCTGAATAATATTTCATTGCATATACATTTTATCCATTCATTCATTAATGACACTTAGATCTTAAAAATTCTCATGAAAACAAGAAAAAACCTGTTACTATGTGAGGTGATACATGTTAAAAAAGACATTGTGGTAATAATTTCTCAATATATAATTTCTCAATATATACATGTATCAAGTCATATTGTTCTATACCTTAAACTAATGCAAAGTCACATGTCAATTATATATCAATAAAATTGGGGGGAAAAGTGGATTTAGCTGTTTTATTACCAGACAAAACAGACTTCAAGGTACAATGTATTACTGGATTCAGAGAGGATATATCATGATGATAAAATGTTAAATCCTTCAGGAAGTTTAAACAATCTTAAATTAGTACACATCTAGTAAGACAACCTCAAAATATATACACAAAAAACTGGCAGAACTAAAATGAGGAATAGACAAATCCACACTTAAAGTTGGAGATTAAAATTCTCATTCCTTAGCAATTGATGAAACAAGCAGACAAAGAAAATCAGTTGGGATAGATAAGATTTGAACAAAAAGATTAACAAACTTGACCTAATTTATACAGTTAGAACAATGTGTGCCAACAGTTACAAAACTGCATTCTTTTCAAGTGCAAATTAAATATTTACCAAAACTGGCATGAAGCAAATGTCATCAAATTTCAGAAAATGAAATCACATATCGCATGTTCTAAGCACAATGAAAGTAAGCTAGAAATCAATAATTTAAAGGTAAAAAAAATTCTCAAAGTTGGGAAATTAAGTGGTACATTTCTAAACAACCTATGAGTCAAAGAAGAAATCATAACGGAATTTAGACAGTATTCTACACTGAATGATAATGAACAAAATTTCAGAGAGGCAACTAAAGCTGTGCCTAGATAGAAAGAAATTTAGAGCCTTAGAGCTCTAAAAGGAAGCCTGAAACAAACCCAACGAAACAACTACCTAGTGCAAGAAGTTAGAAAAAAACACAGCTAATTAAACCCAAAGAAAGTATGGACATCATAGAGAAAAGAGCAGAAATTAATAAAATAGAAAATAAACATGTAGTAGATAAAATCGACAAAGCCAAAAAGTGGTCCTTGATAGACTCTGGAAAGACTGACCAAGAAAATCAGAGAAAAGCCACAAATTACCCCTATCAGAAATAAAAAAAAGAAAAATTATTACAGATCCTACAGATAAAGATAGATGACAGAGGATATAAAAATAAATTTTTTTGACAATTTACACAAAATAGATAAATTATTTAAAAAACATGTTACCAAAATTGATTTGGAAGAAATATAGTCATTTTCATATTTTCTTTAATGTTATTTAAAAACTTCCCACAAAGAAAACTTTAGGCCTGGTGGTTTCTAATTGTGAATTCTTCCACATACCTAGGGAAGAAACAAAACCAAACTTACATAAAGTCTTCCAGAGAACAGACACAGAAATAAAGCTTGCCAACTCATTTTACAAGACTAGCATAATCCTGATACTAAAATCCCACAAGGAGATTATAAGAAAGAACGGTGATAGGCCAATGTTTCTCATGAGTTTAGATGTAAATATTAGGGGAAAAAAAAAGAGGGCTTCCCTGGTGGCTCAGACAGTAAGGAATTGGCCTGCAATGCAGGAGATCCAGGTTTGATCCCTGGGTCGGGAAGATCCCCAGGAGAAGGAAATGGCAATCCATTCCAGTATTCTTGCCTGGGAAATCCCAGAGACAGAGGAGCCTGGCGGGCTACAGCCCATGGAGTCGCCAAAAGTTAGATACAACTGAGTGACTAACACACTAAACACACTACATTTGAAAGAGTATTAGCAAACTGAACCCAGTAATATTATGAAAAGAATGCATCAAGACCAAGTTGGATTTACTCCAAGAATGCAAAGTTCATTTCACATTTAAAGATCAATCAACCTAACTTACCATAAGTTACAAAATAAAGAAGGGAAATTATGATTACCATGCAAAAGCGCCTGATAAAATCCAACACCAGTTTGTGATACAAACTCTCATCAAAAGAGAAAGAGAAGGTAACTTTAATCTGATAAAGTTTATCTACAAAAAGTCCTATAGCAAATACCATATTTAACGGTATTACATTAAAAATTTCCTGAGACTGGGAATGAGACAAAGATGCCTGTTAGCCTTGCTTCTACCTAACAGTGTACTGGATGGAAATTTAGCCAATTCAATAAGAAAAGGGGAAAAAACCCCAAATAAGACAAAACATAAATTACATGAGCAGACTGGGCTCTAGATGGATAAGAGGAGCAAGTGGAAGCAGGGCAGAAAATTGAATTTTAAGTTCAATTTCAACTTCAAATTGTAAAGCACTAGACCGTAACTTCACATGTTCTAAGCTTCTCTGATCTTCCCTGCAAACCTGTAGGCTAGATAAAGCAGGTATTATTAACCTTTAGTTTGGAAATGATACACAAGGCTCAGAGAAGTAAACTGATTAGTGTGTCTCTCTTTAAGAAGCAAAGGCAATATGGGGACTGACCAAGGAAGTGGGAGTTCAAATTTAAGTTTCTTTTCAGTATGTCATGCTTTCTCAAGCAAAAGGAGCTAGAAAAATCCAGAGAGAAATCATGCCCAGAACTTACTACTGGGTGTACCAAACTTAAAGTTGCCACTGAACTCATTATCTAGAATTTCTTTTTCTTTCCATAGCTAAGAATCTGGGAACATGGTAGGCTGAAATGACACAGAAAAGTCCCTTTTGACTTCAACTCATAGAAAGGCCACACAATATATATATATATATATATATTTTTTTTTTTTTTAATAAAAAAGAGAAGCTCAAGAGAGAACGAGTGAGAGAGAGAGAGAGAAAAGGAAATTTCCCAGATGCTAGAAATGAAGAAAAAAACTTTACAATGTAAAGTGGGAGCTGACCCAGATTCAGATATAGTTTCAAGGGTTGGTCCCCAGAGTTAGAGTGCCCAGACAAGAATAGGGATCCATTTTCCAGCTTTCAAAGCGAGAGTATATGTGGATGAGTGACAGAGGACAGATTCGCTTCTTAAAATGTGGACCCTTCATGAGCAGCCCAGTCAGTGAAAAAGAGTAGGAAAAACAGTTCACTGGATCAGGAAAGCGGGAAAAACTTCCTGTCAGGGATCTTGTAGACAGCAGATGAAAGATCTACAAAAAATAAACACCACAACTGGATACTGGGGGACTTTATATTATTAAGATGGCATGGACATTCCAACCCAAGAAATTACAGGGACCACTGAAATCTCTGGAGCTCTGCAGAACAGGAACAAAAAGGCACTGTACTCTCAAAACATAAAAAATTAGACTTCAAAAGGGAAGCAAGAAAAAAAATTCTGTCTGAAGATGTGGTCATCTTCAAAGAGTTACAGACCATACAGGAGGTACATTTCCATGAGGTGAGTCAGCATATACAGCAAGCAGACCTGCCATCCACCCAGAAAAAAGAATAGAATGCTCCAAAGAAACCATGAAATATTATGTTGAAAATGATTAAAATAAGAAACATAATGAAAGATCAGAATATTTCGAAAAATTTTGACATTTGGAAAAGAACCAAAGGAACAACTAGAAATTAAAAATTACAGTTACTGAAATTAAAAAAATTGAGTGGATTTACTAAAAAATGGATTAGACATAGTTGAAAAGATTCTTAGTTAACCAGAAAGTGAATATGAATACATTATCCAGAATGCACCACAGAGAAATAAACAATAGAAAACACGAAAGTGCAATTAAAATATGTGAGGACAAACATCCAGCAGAAGTTCAAAAGGAGAAGTTAGAGGGAACAAGGCGAGGCAAACAGGTAACAGCTAAAAATTCTGAAAAATGAAGAGAGACATGAGGTGTACAATTTTTGATCAAGATGACTAAAAACTAACCTACCCCCAAATATAGGTCAGCAAAACTACAGAACATAAAAGATTTAAAAAAATTTTCTTTTTCTAAAGCAACTAGAGAGAAGAAATTATCTTTAAAAGGAATACTTAGGCTGAAAGATTTCTAATCTTCAGCAACATACATCACAGACTATGGAACAACAGGTGCAATGAACTGAAGGAAAATAGAATAGCTGTCAATCAAGCTAACTACTATTCCCTCCTCATTTATTTCTTAACTCAATGGAGAAAGGTATGCCAGTGTAAGAGGGGCTTGGACAGGACTAGCTGGAATTAGCAAGACCAAAATATTTGGAAGGCAGTTAATTCAGTGGAAACAGATGACCTAGACATAAGACTCCAGAAGCTTTTGTCTTTACACTGTATTTCTAGCCAAAGTTGGCTATCTTAGTGGTAAAGGCTTAGGCAGAATTATTTATGGAGCACATTAAGTGAGCTCGAGATATATAGCACAGTAATTAAAAGTGAAGTCTCTGGAATCAGGCTAATGAGAATCAAATCTTGACTCTGCTTCTTATGAACTGAATGAATTTCATCAAGTTACTTTACTTCTCTGTGCCTTGATTTTGGTAGCTCTATTTCACAGTTTAAAAACGACGAAATAAGCAAAGAAATGTAAAACATTGGGCATAGTATCCAGCACACAGTAGGTATTTAATAAAGGCTAGTTATTCTTATTATTTAGTCTTGACTACAGGGCTGTAATCTGACCATAAGTTTGAAGAAGTTATCTTTAATATGACACTGAAAAACTAAAATATAAGAAACACATACTCTGACATCTACTGAGCAGCCCACAGTCCACGATGGATTTCCCAGCACTTGATTCTGGCACAGGAGATGAACTAAAGAAGATTTCCCAACACCTGTAAAAGATACAAGCACTCTAGTCATATAAAAGACATGCTGAAAAGACTGAAAATAAGCAGTAATAACATTATGCAAAGCACAGTTGTTTAAAGGGTGTTCATACCATACCGATGATTTAATAAGCTTCGCTGATAGAGAAGATGGTTAACGACACTGGTTCTCTCAAATTTAGTATCAGGATCCTCTGAAGGACTTGCTAAACAACATAGAATGCTGGGTCCTGTCCTCAGAGCTTGCAATTCAGCAGGTATGTCATGGAAGCCAAAGATTTGCACTTCTAACAAATTCCCAGGTAATGTTGAAGCTACTGATTCAGGGAACTCACTTTGAGAACTATTCATCCAGGGCAATTTTGAATTAACTAATCCTTTTCCTTTTGAATGATTTCATCTATTCAGCTTATTTTAGAATTGTAGACTCTTACACTTTAGAGGTAATCTCCTCTATACTGACCACCAATGCAGAGGTCCCTTTCACAGATCCTGTTAGTTGCTCTTTTGGATTGGGCTTGAACACTGTCAGTGACAGGGATTCACCATTTCACAAATTCATATTTAGATACTTCAGTTCTCCCATACAGTGATCTTTGGAAAGCAGTCAACCACTTGGCTTAGACTTATCTTTTGGAAAAGAAGAACAACTTTCTCCATCTACATTATGGCCCTTTTTCTTTACAGGCAGCAGTTTTCTTTTTATTGAAGTATAGTTGATGTAAAATATTATGCTGGTTGCAGGTATACAACATTTAAATACATTATAAAATGATCACCACAGTAAGTCTGGTAACCATCTGTCCCTATACAAAGCTATTACAGTACAATTTGTAATATTTCCTACGCTGTAGAATACATCCCTGTGACTTATTTATAACCAGAAGTTTATAACTCAATTCCCTGTACCTATTTCACCCCTTTCCCCACAGCTCCTTTCTAGCAAACACCAGTTTGTTCTCAGTATTTGAGCCTGTTTTCATTTTGCTTTGTTTTTTAGATTCTATTATACATATAAGTGAGATCATACAGCTTGTCTTTCTCTGTTTGACTCATTTCACTGAGTATACCTTCTAGATCCATTCATGTTGTCATAAATGGCAAGATCTTGGCTACTGTCAATAACGCTGCAATGAACATAGGGGTGGATACCTCTTTTCAAATTAGTGTTTTTGTTTTCTTCAGGTAAATACCCAGAAGTAGTTGCTGGATCATATGGCAACTATTTTTAATTTCATGAGGAGCTTCCATAGTTTTCCACAGTGGCTACACCAATTTACAATTACACCATGAGTACATGAGGTTCTCTTCTATCCACATCCTGGACAACACTTGTCATTTGTTGCCTTTTTGATGACAGTCATTCTGGCAGGTGTGAGACCATATTTTGTGGTTTTGATTTGCATTTTCCTGATGATGAGAGATGCTGAGCATATTTTCATGTGTATGTTTTCTTTGGAAAAATGTCTTTTAAGATACTCTGCATATTTTTTAAAATTAGATTTTTTTTTTATATTGAGTTGTATAAGTTCTTTACATATTTTGGATATCACCTTATGGGGTATGTCATTTGCAAATATCTTCTCCCATTCAAAGGACAGTATTTTCTTTTATTATAGATTTCCTGGGTTTAGGATAATATAGTTACTAATGTTAGGGCTAGTATTTAGAGATGTATAGGACGAGGAAAGGGAATGAACTATCCCATGTACGTTTGTGTGCAGGGTTACTCATTCAACTAACACATTTCAGGATGCTATTATAACAAGCACATCTGGTGAGGCCTCGTGTGTCACTAGTTGTTATAAAAGATAAAATACCTCTTTGTGTGCATTATTGCATATGGACCTATCACTTTTTATAAGTTTTATTTTCAGACTATGTAGAAAGTATAGAAAAAAGAAGAAAAGAATCACCTGAAGAGCACTTCTGTCAGCATGCAGATTTAACATCATAAGCAGAGTTTTTCTATAAGCAGGTTGTTATTGTGAACATGTACATGTGCGTGTGTGCTCAGTCCCTCAGTCGTGTCCGACTCTTTACGAGCCCATGGACTGTAGCCCGCCAGGCTTCTCCGTCCATAGGATTTTCCAGGCAAGAATACTGGAGTGGGCTGCCATTCCCTTCTCCAGGGGATCTTCCCAACCCAGGGATGGAACCCAAGTCTCCTGCATCTCCTGCACTGTCAGGCAGATTCTCTTACCACTAGCGCCACCTGGGAAGTGCCCTGGTAGCTTAGACGGTAAAGCACCCGCCTGCAATGCAGGAGACCCAGGACAGATCCCTGGGTAGGGAAGATCCCCGGGAGAAGGGAATGGATACCTACTCCAGTATTCTTGCCTGGAGAATCCCACAGACAGAGGAGCCTGGCGGGCTACAGTCCATGGGCTCGCAGAGAGTCGGACTGAGTGACGCAATGCAGGTACTTAAAAAAAAAAAGAAACATAAGCCTTTGCTTACACAGCTGGTTTTGTCTGAAATATTCTACCCAGCCTCTCCTTCTAGTTCCCCTCTCCCACTGGCCTGATGAATTAATCTTTCAAGACTCAGCATCATTCTATATAAAAAGTCTTCTCATATTCCATACAGGCAGAACTAAGCACATCATTCATCATCCTCTGCAACTCCACTTTTCATGCTCCCATAGAGCACTTAAAATCCACTATTATATTTGCTTGTTTAAATTTTATTCTTGCTGCTTAATTTTAAGTTCTTTGAGGCCTGGGACTGGTTTTACTCATTTTTTATTTCTAGTACAAAGAATAGGGTCTCGATTAGTACTTCTTTATTGGCTAAAAATTTCCATGTTCTTACAGAATCTTCAGAAACATTTTTAATGTCTCCAAGTTCAGAGAGTAGACATAATGATTTATTTAAACATTTTCTCATTATTAGATATTAGGGTGCTTTGAACTTTTCACTATACTAAGAAAAGGTTTGTTTAAACTTTTGTTTAAAATTAAAAGTATTTTGTTAGTATACCTTCCAAGAAATGAAATTAACATGTAAAAGGAAACCAACATTTAAAGTTCTTGATATACACTGACAACTTGTATCTGGTTACTCTGCCACCAGCCATATACACAAGCCTGCAGGTCTTACTGCACCTCAACAGTGTGTAGTTGCTTTTTCATCTTTGTTAGTTTATAAGAGGAAAAAAAGTGACATTTTTGTTTTAGTCTGCGTTTGTTTACCTTCTGGTAAAGATACACATTATGATCATCTTTGCAAGCCAGTTGCTTTTCCTCTCTTATTAATTATCTATTGACATGCTCCACCCATTTATCTACTGGGTTTTAGTGACCTCTTCATATACTAGATGCTCATGTACTTGAACCAAACATATTCTCAGATTTCCCTTTCATTTATTATTTTTATATAGAAGCAAGGAAGACTTTTGACTACTCAAACTGAGCTTTGTCTTTTATTCATCGAATTGCGTTTGCATATGCCTTTAGGGCATATTGTTGATTTTTGTGTTTGCAAGTAGGCTTGTTTATGTTGGAGGCACATAGCTAGGCATTTAGTTATCAGCTTGATACAAGGCTTGAATTTCAAGTTAAGTTTAACTCTGTCAGAGTAGACATTTCTATGCAATAATATTGTGTAGCTTTCCATGAATTAACTTTTGGGTATTTTCGGTGACAAGAGTTAGCTAACATGGGATGAACTTTACACAGTAAGAACAACTTAAGAGCCAAGAATAGTGGCTAACTTTAAGAATCTAAGGAGGTTCTAATTCTATGTTCTCATCAATAGAACTAACTTAGATCAAAAGAATGCACTTGATCTGCTGGGTAAAAAAGTTCAGTATAATCAAATAAATGCCAGGGCCAAAGACAGTTGGTAATGTGTTAAGATCATTCCTTATACCAAAGGAACAAACAGAAAAGAGTATGTGCATGTTAGATTTTCAGGATTCCTTACTCAATTATCAAGTAACTCTACAGGATACAAACAGATTTCTAAATCCAGTCATTCCTTTATATATTTGTGAAACCCTCAAAATTTCACAGGAAAAATAAGCCTTTATTCAAAAATAAACTTTGAAGTTTAAATACAAAGGCAGATGAAGTGTAAAAAGTATATACTAATCTGTCAGATAGCATATCACTGTTAAAAGGGAACTATAAAAAGACAAGAACTGACTTTGCAAATAAAGCCTAACTTCAGTGAATGTGCGACAGGATCAATCACTTTTCTGGTGGGTATGGCTATGTCTTTTGTTTTACAACTAAACTATAAGAATAATTTTAAAAAGCTTTCTATTGATAATTGCCTGATCACATTTCCACATTTAATAGAGCAGCCAATTCAACCCTGTTGCATAATGCCTTGATTCCACAGATATATCCCTACCACTTAACTCACTGCTTTGTGTAATAGGTGTTTAAAAATTGGGGTAGGGGAATGGACAGTTTGCACAAGATGTCAGCATGAAGGGGTTGCTACATGCAGTAGAAAGGGAATTAAAAAATGAGAGAGAGCACCCACTTTTACGTGTCAAGCTAAAAAACTAAAGTTGACATAAACTGGATTATGTTCACAGGGTTTCATTATGCAACTTTCTGAAGGGAATATTAAATAATGCTCTCTGTAAAATATTTTGTAATACAAAATAATCTTCAGGTAATCTGAAAAGGTACTTAAACTTCTCCCCATGGCAATTTTACTCCATTTGGTAAGGCTCATTTTCAGGCTCTTTGGAGTATGTCCTCTCCACCTCCAAGCATCTGACACAATGTTTTTGCTCATAGCAAATATCCAAAGGTCAGCTTAGAAAAGTACATCTATGATATGCACCAGGCTGCCCTGGTGGCTCAGAGGTAAAGAATCTGTCTGCAATGCAGGAGATGCAAGAGATGCGGGTTTGATCCCTGGGTCGGGAAGATCCCCTGGGGTAGGGAATGGCAAACCATTCCAGTATGTTTGCCTGGGAAATCCCACGGACAGAGAAGCCTGGTGGGCCACGTACAGTCCACGGGGGTAGTAAGGGTCGGACATGACTTATCGACTAAACCACCACCACCACCTCCACCACCACCTGAAAAGCAAGGTTGTCATCTATTCCAAGTTTTTACCAAGATTAGGAATGGAGGCTAGGAGAAACAGAAAGATAGTGAAGGGGAGAGAGAAACACAGACTTCAATTCCAGTTCTCAAGTGTCCAAGGTAAGAATTTTAACACTAGGATTAAGCTGGGCTCAGCATTGTTCTAGCTGCTTCACAATATGGCCTCTATCTTAAATTTTCTATTTCTTACAGCCTAGATCCAACCAGTCCATTCTAAAGATCAGTACTGGGTGTTCTTTGGAAGGAATGATGCTAAAGCTGAAACTCCAGTACTTTGGCCACCTCATGTGAAGAGTTGACTCATTGGAAAAGACTCTGATGCTGGGAGGGATTGGGGCCAAAAGGAAAAGGGGACGGCAGAGGATGAGATGGCTGGATGGCATCACCGACTCGATGGACATGAGTTTGAGTGAACTCCGGGAGTTGGTGATGGACAGGGAGGCCTGGCGTGCTGCGATTCATGGGGTCGCAAAGAGTCGGACACGACTGAGCGACTGAACTAGAAGTAGAACTAGCACATAATAGGTTTTCAGTTAAGATTAAAGAGAACAAAAAAAAGAGAAGTGCAGCTGAAAGTAAAACAAGACTACCACCTGTTATTTTATGAAATAGTATGGGCTGGTGTTTTAGATACGTGGACTTGCAGCTCAAACCAGTTCTGTCATTTACAAAGTAAAAACCATAAATCATACATCTCTCCACCTCGCTTTTATCATTTGTAAAATGGTATGATAGGACTGATCTCGGGATTAAATGAGTTAATACCTGCAAAGTTTGGAACAGTGTCAATAATACTTGGAACAGTGTCATTCTTCCTAATGAATGTTTGATTTCCTTAATTAAAATCTCCCAAAGGCATCTGCGCTTGTCTCAGCCCGGCGCTCAATTCAACACTCAGTATCTGCGCATCTTTTAAAACAAAGAATCACTGGGCTGCTGTCACCCTGGAAACCGACGTAGAAACCTGCGAAAGCAGAGAAAAGGCCCCGGGTCCGCGGCCCTCACCCGGACGACGCTGCCGCTCCGTTAAATTGAGCAAAGTCCTCTGGGAAGTGTAGTCTTTAAGACTTAAGACGGAATTCAGCCACGAGCCGAAATCAGTTAGTCGGTGGCTGGATGGAGGGAGAGTGAAAGGGGAGGATTTTCGGATAACTCAAAAGTGTCGGGAGCCCCAGGGTTGTGTTAAGACGCTCACCTGAGTCTCCCAAAACCAGTACCTTCACTCGATCCAGGGACGCCATCTTGTCATCGCCTTCCTGAGGTTAACGCCTATTCCGGGATTATAGGCCAATCAGAGCTGGGTTTGAAAGGCAGCGCCTTCAATGTTATTGGCCAATAGGAGCGTGACTCTTGATTGAAGGCCTCACTGTGCCGATTGGCCCTCCTAGTTGAAAGTAGCGGGTGGTTTCTAAAGCTGGTCGCAGGAATAAAGCGTTTTCTTTGACGCACAAGTGGCGTGGCTCGGATAAGCCGGTAGTTGAGGCGCTGAGGGAAGCTGTAGTGGGAGTGTTCGAGGATTCGCTTTGGTAAACCTTGTTCCCTGTTTCTCGGTTTCCTGGCCAGGCGCCGCCTCTTAGGGTGCCTTCTCTTTTTCGCTCCTTTCTTAGCTGTCCTCCTCCCCCTTAGCTACTCTCTTGATTCGATTCTCTTCTTGGTCTTCCAAAGAACCATTGACCGCGGAGCGGCCCATGTGCGACCTCGGGTAGGACGGGCTTGACTGCGCCGAGTGTGTCCTCAGCTGATAGAGTCCTAGGGAATTTAGGGTGTCGGGGTGTCACAGTGGGGAGGAGGAGAACGTTACCGGGCGCGTGGAGGCCAACTGATCCGGAGGTTTCGCGGTATTGTGCCACTTTATGTACGAAGGCATGGAGAGTACCGTGAAATGTGGCAACCGAGAAAGCCAGCTGGGTGTGTAAATCCAAGTTTTTCTGGAACTGGAATAGAAGTAAACTGAAATAATCTGACAGGACTCCCCACATCCACTCCTTCCATTTTTTGTTTTACACGCTGCAGTCAGCATAAGCCCTTAAAAACACGAATTTGATGCTGTCGCCTCCTGCTTAAAACCATTTGAAGTTTAAGAAGAGGATTTCCAATACCCTGTCTTTTTCTACTCTGGAAGCCGCAGTAAAGGAAGTGAATTGAGGGGAAGCTGGGTAGGCATATTTGAAGAACAGGTGCTTAGCCGATCTATTGAAAGTTTTGTGGGGCACTTGACCAGCTGTGGCACATGCTGGAAAGTCAGTGGTGGACAAGATCAAGCCCCTGGTCTCCGAGGTAGATATGGAGAAAGTATGTTCACTATATTCTGTTCACTGTAAAAAAAATGAGGGGAGAGAACTGTGGGAACTTGGGAAAGGGGGCTCATTTAATCTACTAAGGGGAACCTGAGACGGTGTCTCTGAGGAAATGTCATTCGACATGTGAAGGATTGTTAGGAGAAGGGACTTTGGGCTTAGCTGTGGGGGCATAGAGAACAGCATGTGCAAAGGCATGGAAGTGGGGAACGCATGTATGGCTGGTGGAATTGGAGAATGCCTGGAAATGAGACTGAGGAGGATAGACCAAGTGCGAAGAGTGCATTCATTTCATCTTTGTTTCTCCACCTCTGTGCCCGTGTTTGTATGACTGTAATACATATGGTTCAAAAACAGAACCGACTTACCTTTGGGGCTCTGGGCTGGGTAGGGTCATAGGTGAGGCTGAGAGGTAACTGATGAACTCTGAGGCTAAAAAAAGAGAAGCATGGGCTGGTCCCCAGAGGTCACACAACTCAGAAGTCAACAGAGGCCAATCCAACTCCTTCCCTGTTTAGAAGTGTCAACTGCTCTTTGTTTCTATGTGGGAACATGGTCACATTTTCCCCTCAGATGTTTCCAGTTTTCAAGACTCTGAAAATTGAAATGTGAAATCTCATGATTTTTAATTGTTGACCAGTAATTCAGAAAATTTTCAAAACGTTCTTTGAATCAAGTGATGTGGTAGATGTTGCCAGTTTGAGACCTCTGACCTCAATATTATGAAATCCAGAGATTGAGGAGATTCAACATAATTAGGTGAGTAGAGGCGACTTAGCAGGAGCAGAGGCAGTTAGGGGAGAACACATGGTCAGGAAGGAGGATTTTAGAATGTAGAGATTTTGAACAAGGTGATTCTTTGCTGAGCTCCAGTTTCATTTGTCTAGTTACCTCCTGGGTATCTTCACAGTAATATCCTGTGGTATTTCCTCAAAGACAAGCAACTAACACTGATTGCTTCGTTTCTTCCAAATCTGTTTCTCTTCAGGTGGTAATGTACTTCTCATAGTAGTACTTTTTTCTTCCAGTTACAGTGGCTTAAAATGAATAGCTGTATTTTATTGTTTAATAGGTATAATGTTTCAGTTTTACAGGATGAAAAGAATTTGGAAGTGGTTGGTGATGATAGGTGGATAACATCAAGAATGTATTTAACATTACTGAACAATTATTTAAAAATGCTTAACTGGTAACTTTTGTTATGTATATTTTATCGCTATTAAAAAACTGGGGGGAAAACCCCAAATAGCTGTTTAAAATTTTAAAAATACTCGATTTCCAGTATATTATTGGAATATATTATTGGGGCCTTTTGATTTTGTTTCTCTAATAAGTTTCATTCATCCTGTCCTCTGGTAATTTCTTCTCTTCTGTAGTATAAGTCTGATGACTATAGCTTTTAATATCAGTACTTCCATATGAATTGTCTCATTTAATCTCACACATCAGTGCTATGAGGAAGGCACTGTTAATCTGATGAAATGGAGGCTGAGAATTTTCCAGGGTCATAGGCTAAGAAATGGTGGAACTGGGATTCAAAGCCTAAATCTATTGAAGTCCTCATGTCACTCCCTTTTTCAAATCTTTAGTGCACCCTGTGATGTTTCAGGCAAAAGTAACAGACTGAATGATAAGTAGTACAGGGTTCTTCCTATGTGCGATGTGCTTTGGTGGCGGTGTGTAATAGCCAGGTACCCAGTTTGTTGGTAGCAGTAGTCACGGACTTATTCTGTATATTTGTCACCTAAGGAGCTTTAAAAAAAATCAGTATGATGCTTAATCTGGCCCTCCCAGACCAGCTAAAACAGTCTCTGGGAATGGGTCCAGAGTGGGTATTTTTAAATGCTCCCTAGGTGATTTGGCTTTACAGCCAGGGTTGAGCGTTGTTGGCCTGGAAATGGAGTATATGGGGTAGAAGGTCAGGGAGGGGAATACAATAGTAGGAAATAATACTAGAAAAATAGGTTATCTTCATATTTGCGATCCTTTGGTCTGTTTCTGAAACCACATACTATGTTCTGCCAGTTGTTGAGCATGTAAAACATAACCCCCAAAAGTAGGTTCAAGTACAACATATAGACCAAATTGGAAAGGAGAACAAAATACGTCTCTCAGTATATTATGATACTGCTTTGGTGTGGGCCCAGACACTTGCTTGGCATCCTTAAGCCTTGGAATGACAGAAAGCCTCAAGGACCACAAGTTTGAATCTAGGTGCTACTTTGTTATCTCTTATATTTATTCATGCCTGAGTATTTATAATCCAAAATAAATATTTTATTATAACTATTTCCTTTTATTTTTCCTTTATTACAGGTCAGGTATTATATCCCTTCCCCTGTATGTGTATGTTATTGGCTATTTAGAAAAACCTTTATAGTACTGTGGATATAAATATATTTCTTATAAAAAGGTATTAAATCTAATAAGGTTAATAACTACTGATTTTAAATAAAAGGGTCAGGAGAAACTAGTATTAATAACAGTATGATTCACTATTGAAACAGTTCAATAGGATGTCTGTTAGAAATTTTCTTATAGTGTAGGGACACATTAAATTGATATTCAAGCACTTTATTAAGTGCTTTCTAAGCACGTTGGACTTTCCTGGTGGCTCAGATGGTAAAGCATCTGCCTACAATGCGGGAGACCCAGGTTTGATCCCTGGGTTGGGAAGATCCGCTGGAGAAGGAAATGGCAACCCACTCCAGTAATCTTGCCTGGAAAATCCCATGGATGGAGGAGCGTGGTAGGCTACAGTCCATGGGGTTGCAAAGAGTCGGACACGACTGAGTGACTTCACTTTTTTCACTCTAAGCACATTACATTCTCATTAATTCACCACAACCTCATTGAGGCAGTTGATATTATCCTTATTTCTCAGGGAGTAAAGTGTGCCTTGAAGTTGTTAAGGAATTTGCTTAGAGTCGCGCAGCCACAAATTCAAATCCCAGGCTCTTTAACAATCACATGGAAGTCTAGTTTATGCCGGTTTGGGCTTCTAGAAGACCGTACTCTGGGTACAGTTAGCTTCTGCTCGTCCTGCAGGGGATCCAGTATTTAAGGATATCTTGGTCTTTGTTGTTGTTTTTAAGAACTGTATAGCATTTGCTTATTTGGTCATTTATCTTTTCAAGGTTGGTAAAGTGGTATGTAGTTGTTCATTTCTTTCAGATTTTTAACAGTAATTTTGCCAAACCCCCCAACTGGTCATTATTTAGGTGTTTTATTGGTTTCTTATGAGTTTATTATGAGAGCATGACTGTGTAGAACATCCTACAATCTATCCTGGTAAAAAAATTTTACTCAAGAAATAAAGACATTTAAAAGAGTATGCTAACTGCTAACTAAGTTTCTCAGGGTTTTTTTTCCCCCAGCATTCCCAAAGATGTGTAGCTTTAAGAATAATGAATGAGACTTTATTTAGCCTTTTTGTGTTTCTCTTTCTGAAATAAAGTGGGTTTGATACAATATATCATTGTATCATTGCTGTAAATAATGTTGCTTTTTGGAATTAAACACTCTGTAGGTCATGAAAATAACCATTTAAGAAATATGTCAAGCTTTTTATGTGTAATCTTTTGTTTACTCTAAAGGAATATCTTGTTCTCTGTTACATGCTTGGGCATTATAAGTCTTTTAAAAACAACATTTTGAGTACTATTGTGGTACTCCAAGAATACTGGCTATCAGCTACTTAATGGGTTGATTATTTTAGATTTAAAATGATTGCTTTGTCCATATTCTAGATAATTTTCTCTTTTTTTTTTCTGACAGTACATTTGAAGTTGAAGTTTGCTGCTAAAGATGGCAGATCCAGATGTCCTCACTGAGGTTCCTGCAGCATTGAAGCGGCTAGCCAAGTACGTGATCCGGGGATTTTATGGCATTGAGCATGCTTTGGCCTTGGACATCTTGATCCGAAACCCCTGTGTGAAAGAGGAGGACATGCTGGAGCTTCTCAAATTTGATCGGAAGCAACTTCGATCAGTCTTGAATAATTTAAAGGGAGACAAGTTCATCAAGTGCAGAATGAGGGTAGAGACTGCTGCAGATGGGAAAACCACTCGCCACAACTACTACTTTATCAATTATCGTACTCTTGTTAATGTGGTAAAATATAAATTGGACCACATGAGAAGGAGGATTGAAACTGATGAGAGAGATTCCACCAACCGGGCTTCCTTCAAATGTCCTGTCTGTAGTAGTACTTTTACAGACTTAGAAGCTAATCAGCTCTTTGATCCCATGACAGGTGAGATTTTTCCAGTTAATGAATCTTTCTTTTAAGTAACTTTTTAGAATAAAGTGTATATCCTTTATCTTAAATTGATTTACATAGTTTTTAAACTGATTATATATATCATTGTGTGCTCAGTTGTGTCCAACTCTTTGTGGCCCCATGGACTGTAGCCTGTCTGGCTCCTCTGTCCATGGGATTTCCCAGGCAAGCATACTGGAGTGGGTTGCCATTCCCTACTTCAGAGGATCTTCCTGACCCAGAGATCAAACTCTCATCTTTTGCATCTCCTGCACTGACAGGTGAATTCTTTACTACCAGCGCCACCTGGGAAGCTCTATAGTATAGTATAGTATAGTATAGTATAGTATAGTAAAGTGAAGTTGCTTAGTCGTGTCCAACTCTTTGCGACCCCGTGAACTGTAGCCTACCAGGCTTCTCTGTCCATGGGATTCTCCAGGCAAAATTACTGGAGTGGGTTACCATTTCCTTCTCCAGGGGATCTTCCTGACCCAGGGATCGAACCTGGGTCTCCAGCATTGGAGGCAGACGCTTTAACCTCTGAGCCACCAGGGAAGCTATATCATTATAAAAGGGAATATACTGGTGTAAGTAAGCATATAGTCATTCTTAGCCTTAATGTCCGATTTGTCATACTACTTTAGGAGCTATTGCAAAGCATTTCTCCTTTACAAGGGAATTTACTCATCCATGGACTATTCTTTCACCCATGGCCCTTCCACCTCTCCTTCCACTCCCATCCCTTGTTTACAACTGCAGCCTAATCTAAAGGGTTTACTTTCCCTACCACTTTGAGGCTATTCTGACTTTACTGAGTTTACTTTTGACCTCTTCATTCAACAAATATTTGAGCACTTTCTTGTGCCAATCACTGCCAGACAGTTATAATAAATGCTTATTATTAGTACTTAAATACTTGGTTAGTAGAAATGCAAAGTGCTCTCAGGAGGACATAACTAGGGCACCTAATCTGGTTTTGGGAAGGCCTCTGAAAGAAATTAAATAGCAGGGGCCTAAAAGATAAGTTAAAGTTAACCAGATGAAATAAGAGGGAGCACCCTTTCTGCTTAAGTTAACAATATATATTTAGTTTCTTAGCCAGTCATTGATGGAAGAGAATTGTCAACAAGAGTTATAAATTGCTTCATTTCATTAAATACTTAGTTTTAAGGATTTTTCTGATCAACACAGAATTTACAAAACGTGTTTTCTGAAAATACGACGTCTAACATTAACATGAGAAACTTTAAATTGCTGACTTGTATAGTTGTGTTGCTATTTGTAAATTGGAAAATAGACTATAGTTTTACTAATTACTCAGTAGATCAATCTTGTATTAAAAATCTGTAAAAACCTATGGAAAGAATCACTGCTGCTATGTTAGATCGTTCCTTTGTTATGACTGAATTCAGAAATACAGGTGACTTTTCATTCATAGATCTGACTTTAAAATAACTTTCTAAAAATATAATCTAAATTTTTCACATATGAAATGCTTTATTGTAAAAAATATTACAGGTTTGTGAACATGTTTAGTTGTGTATATATTATATATTGTACATTGTAAAGATTTTTAAAGATTTTTAATGGGAAATAATACCAATATCAATTAAGATTATTAACAAAAAGAGCATGATGGCCTATGACTTTTTCCCTTATCTATCGAGAAGCAGTCATTTTGGATGAAAAGTCATTTAAAGAATTCACATTTGTGCTAAATATATAATTTTTTTAAACCTAACTATTTACTTTGAAAGGGCTTGACTAGGAGAGGTCTTAGTTATAAGAAAATCTTAACCATCCTGAGTATTGATGAGTGTACTATAGAGGAAGATTGTAGATTATATCTGGAGCTCTTTAAAATAGACTAGAAAGTCTCATGATATTTTTGCTGTTGACTGTAACAGATTTCTTAAAGGAGCTCTGGGTTTTGGTTTTGTGATTTTCTGCAGATGTTGGTGTTACAGTGGTCGTCTTCGTCACTCTTGACTGCAGTGGAAGGTGTTATCCAGTCCCTCAGAGGGGGTAATTTAAAGTAATATGCTTCTATTACATTTACTCAATTTGATTCTTATTTAATTTCATGAAAGTTTCTGAAAGGAAATTATCCCACTGCTTATATATCAGTATTCAGGAGTTTGAGTCATGATATCTTCAAATTTTACCTAGGGTTTGTATCTGAAAGAAATTAGTTGTAATTAACAGGTGGTTTGTAGAAGAAGTGACCTAACCAAATACAGTCAAGATTATTTGGGTGGGGGAGTTGAGATAGAGTAGGGAGCATGAAAACCTTTTATAAAAGAGAGCTAAAACTGAAACAGTTGTTTGTGGTCAGTGTGAACAGAGGCCTGTTCTGTTCACTGTATTCTTAATACAGGGGTTATGGTCCATGTGAAGCTGGAGAGAAGGGATTCAGCAGAGCAAGAGTAAGTCCCTTTACATTGGTGTCACTCATGGGAAGGTGCCTCGATCAGCCAACACTAATAGTCAACTTAATTGGCAGTTATGTCCCTTTAGTGAAGCCTGTATGTAACACCATGATTGAAAATTGTTAATCATTGGAGATCCCCATTCTGAGAAAGTACTTGCCTTTTGATTATGATTTGGTTTTTCATTTGACCTTTTCCTTTATGGAAAGAATACGCTGATTGGTGATATTAGACTTCTCAACCTGCTGGTCAGTTTGGTTTTGTTTTGTTTTTCCACTATTAATACTTGGACACCCTCCCTTGTTCTGCTGTATATTCCCTTTAGAAATCTTGGTCTTTTCCCATCTATTTCCTTCCTGTTTTGCTCAGTATTCATTTCTCTCCCTGTCATTTTGAAGAAGACAAGAAATAAATTTTTGGTATGTGTATCAGAGGAGAAGGAGGGAAGTTTTTCTGCTGTTAATATACTCTATTTGAATTGGTACAGTTTTCATTCTAAGCTAGAGCTGTACAATGCTATTTTATTTCTTGGTTGCTGTTAGAGATTGATGGTATTTCTGACAGTGCTATCTAATGGGCTTCTATTTCCCTTCCCATTTCAACAGTTCTTAGGTTTGTACACTGTGATTTATGTTAGTAAATAGGTGGTACTCAGGAATTAGATGAAGCCCTCTAGGTTTTACTTCTTCCCTGATGAAAAGTTCTTAACTGTGTATGGGCAACTCTGCCACTGGACAGAGAGTAGTGACTCCTAGATGAGTATCCAGAAATTCTGGGCTCAGGAAATTGGGTTCAGCAAAAATGGTTTTACCAGGGTTAATTCACATATAAGCCAGTGATTTCTCACTTTCAGTTCAGTTCGGTCACTCAGTCGTGTCTGACTCTTTGTAACCCCATGAATCTCAGCATGCCAGGCCTCCCTGTCCATCACCATCTCCCAGAGTTCACTCAAACTCACATCCATCGAGTCGGTGATGCCATCCAGCCATCTCATCCTCTGTCGTCCCCTTCTCCTCCTGCCCCCAATCCCTCCCAGCATCAGAGTCTTTTCCAGTGAGTCAACTCTTTGCATGAGGTGGCCAAAGTATGGAGTTTCAGCTTTAGCATCATTCCTTCCAAAGAACACCCAGGGCTGATCTCCTGTAGAATGGACTGGATGGATCTCCTTGCAGTCCAAGGGACTCTCAAGAGTCTTCTCCAACACCACAGTTCAAAAACATCAATTCTTCAGTGCTCAGCTTTTTTCACAGTCCAACTCTCGCATCCATACATGACCACTGGAAAAACCATAGCCTTGACTAGACAGACCTTTGTTGGCAAAGTAATGTCTCTGCTTTTCAATATGCTATCTAGGTTGGTCATAACTTTTCTTCCAAGGAGAAACCGTCTTTTAATTTCATGGCTGCAATCACCATCTGCAGTGATTTTGGAGCCCCCCAAAATAGTCTGACACTGTTTCCACTGTTTCCCCATCTATTTCCCATGAAGTGATGGGACCAGATGCCATGATCTTCGTTTTCTGAATGTTGAGCTTTAAGCCAACTTTTTCACTCTCCTCTTTCACTTTCATCAAGAGGCTTTTTAGCTCCTCTTCACTTTCTGCCATAAAGGTGGTGTCATCTGCATATCTGAGGTTATTGATATTTCTCCCGGCAATCTTGATTCCAGCTTGTGCTTCTTCCAGCCCAGCATTTCTCATGCTGTACTCTGCATAGAAGTTAAATAAGCAGGGTGACAATATACAGCCTTGACATACTCCTTTTCCTATTTGGAACCAGTCTGTTGTTCCATGTCCAGTTCTGACTGTTGCTTCCTGACCTTCATAGAGGTTTCTCAAGAGGCAGGTCAGGTGGTCTGGTATTCCCATTTTTTTCAGAATTTTCCACAGTTTATTGTGATCCACACAGTCACAGGCTTTGGCACAGTCAATAAAGCAGAAATCGATGTTTTTCTGGAACTCTCTTGCTTTTTCAATGATCCAGTGGATGTTGGCAATTTGATCTCTGGTTCCTCTGCCTTTTCTAAAACCAGCTTGGACATCTGGAAGTTCATGGTTCACATATTGCTGAAGCCTGGCTTGGAGAATTTTGAGCATTACTTGACTAGCATGTGAGATGAGTGCAGTTGTGCAGTAGTTTGAGCTTTCTTTGGCGTTGCCTTTCTTTGGGATTGGAATGAAAACTGACCTCTTCCAGTCCTGTGGCCACTGCTGAGTTTTCCAAATTTGCTGGCATATTGAGTGCAGCACTTTCACAGCATCCTCTCCCTCCCCCATTTCTTTTTCCTAGAGAGTGTAGACTCTTTCCATACTTTCCGCTTAGATTCTGCCTTTGGTGTTCTGGGGTTGAACTCCAAATTTTTGATGCTTGATATGTTTAAAGTGAAAGTGAAGTCACTCAGTCGTGTCTGACTCTTTATGACCCCATGGACTGTAGCCTACCAGACCTCTCCATCCATGGGATTTTCCAGGCAAGAGTACTGGAGTGGGTTGCCATTTCCTTCTCCAATAGCTAATTTTATTAAAATGGAATAGTCTAGCTTTTGCCCAATAGTCCCTGGTTTCAGACACTTAATCAGACAAAACCAGTTGTTTTCTTTCCTGAAATATGGGAGTCTTCTGCAATGAAAACAAATGTAGCATGGCATTAAACCCCATCAATCAGCAAAATAGCGTCTTGCGGTTCATAAATGCATATTTTAGATTTAGCAAGCCTCTGACCATGAGGATAGACTTAGCATTTCTACTTTGCAGTCTCAACCACCATGATATTGTTAATGATGCTTGTAAGTTAAATTCAGCAACATGTTTCCTAGAAGGGAGGGGGAGATTATATTTTCTTTTTAGATGTTAAAAGTTAGATGATATGGAAATATTTTTCATTTCTAATTTAAAAATTACATAGCCATAGTGCCAGAAAAAGTTCTGAAGAGAAAAAGGTTACCTCAACACCACCAGCCTTTTGTGTATTATCTCATCTCTTGGTTTCTTCATGCAGCAACTCTCCTGTTTCTCTCTAGTGTTCTAAATGTGTTTTTAGGTGTGATTTTTCTCCCATATTTTCCTTTCCAGCCCTTTGGGGCACTTTTATTCTTGTTTTTGGCTGATACAGATTGACACTTTAAGTATTTTTGTGCATATAGCCTTTTATTCTTGTTTTTAAGTTTTTCCTTAAGAGGAATTCTTAGCAATGGGAATACTATTAAAAAAAGTTTAAAAAGTTGAAAAAATAAGTAAAAATTATTGTTAAATAATTGAAATTAAGAAAGTTAAAAGTTAATAAGTTAAAAAATATAGTTTTATAACTTATGTAAAGGCATATACGAGTAGTTTTATTGGGGGTTGGCTAAAATTGCTAGGTGTTTGGGTTAGAAATAGTTAGTGAAGCCCCTATTACTGAATTCAACTAGAGATGGGGGGGGGTGTCCCATATTAAATAAACTTTGAAATAAGTTAAGTTTTTAAAGAAGAATCTTATAAATGAGTGTTTAATACAGTCTTATAAATAGGAGCTTAGAGATTATCTAGTTCAACTCATCAAATGTGTGTGTGGGTACATATACTCATGTCTTTGTTGTATTCTAGAGGATATTTCGAAGTAATAAATAAATGTAGGGCTATTTCTGGAATGTTTTAGATTGAGTGTATTGGAAATACAATAGCTTTCATGGGGATTCACCTTTTCTGTGGCTCCTTGGAAAAGACTTAAGTGTCAGAGTTTAGGATTAGTGTAAAAGAGATGGACATGAGTTTGAGTGAACTCCAGGAGTTGATGGACAGGGAGGCCTGGTGTGCTGCAATTCATGGGGTCGCAAAGAATCAGACACAACTGAGCGACTGAACTGAACTGAAAAGAAGTCTTTAATAATTAAACTAAAGTGTTTAATGAATAACTCTTAAAAATAGCCAACAGTGGAAACGGACCTCTTCCAGTGGTTAGTTTTTAGTCATTCAGAATATTCAAGTAAACTCCTTTTCTTCTTGGGATATTTATTTCTAAGTTTGGGGTTAAATCATGAGTCCCTCCTTCCTTTGTGACTGTAGGTATGCTTTTTGACTTAGATAGATCAGTTTCCTGATTCCTACATCATTGAACTTCCTCTGCAGCTCCTTTAACATTTTAAAGCTGTTAGAGTCCTGTTTTAGTGAGCCTGTTCAAGACTTGTTCGCTTGTGTCCTGCTTGGTTCATGTCTGACTCTGCATCTCCTTGGACTGTAGTCCATCAGGTTACTCTGTCCATTGTATTTTCCAGGCAAGAGTACAGGAGAGGGTTGCCGTTTCCTTCTGCAGGGGATCTTCCCAACCCAGGGATCAAACCCTAGTCTCCTGCATTGACAGGCAGATTCTTTACCACTGAGCCACCAGGAAGCCCTAAGACTTGTTGGCCTTCATGTTTACTAACTTCATAGAGCAGGCTGCTGTTTCCTCTTCATCTCTTTCTGCTTAAGACAAGATGTCTGATAAGCAGTGTGTTCAATTCCTGAAATGCTAAAAACACAAACAAACATAAAGAGGAATCTTTCTAGGATTGCTTTGCTCAGTTGCTGATTTGGAATCTTTGCTCGGGATGGGTTCATTAGAAAATTATACTGGGAAGCTCAGAGATGTGAACTGGGGGAGATTGGTGATGGGGCCAAACGAAGGTGTTATTAGAGTAAGTAAGGAATAAGTGTCTTCTTTTACCCTTAACTTTCCACCAAAACCTTTAGGGCTGATATTTTAAAAAATCTGTTTAAGGGTTTGAAAACTTAAAAAGAAAATTATCTGTGATTTATCTTTTTTGTATTTTGATGCTTTTTTGTATTTTACATAGGAGCAAACTCATTTGTGAAGAGTTGCTTTTTAGTTTTGATGCTGGTCTTTCAAATAGTCATATCGAAACAAGATACTTTTTTGCCTGCTCACTGTATGTTAAGATAAATTCGATTTAGGCCTAATTCAGAGAATATATTATAAACTTCCTTTAGTATTCACTCAAGTACTACACTTCAATTTATTGTTTTCTTTCCCAGGCATAGTATATTTTTCCCCTTTTATAATGAGTTCCAGAATCTAGGAATGATGCATGATTAGACCAAATCTAGATGTGTTGATTTAAGGAAAGACAGAAGCCAATTTGATTGATTGAATTGAAGTTTTGGGGGTGGAATTGTATTGTGTACATCATTAATATATTTGAGATCTTCTGAATTTAAAAACATTAAATCTGCTTTAGTTTTTTTTCCTTTTTCATGCAAATGAATGAATATTTTACAGTGTAACTTATATGTTCTGCAGTAGATTGCTGAAGTCTGGTTTTTCAAATTCAATTTTATTATAGGTAAAATAATTGTATAAAATATATAACTATGCTCCTCTCATGTCTGTTACTATTTTATAATAGCAATTCCTTTTTTCATGCACATACCCTTGTCCAGTTATACTGAAAAAATTTGCTTTATGAAAGAAGTTTGGAAATTAGAATAAACGGTAACTTTTTGAGACTTCAGTATTTGGTGTAACATTTTAATAGATATACCCATTAACATTTTGAGTTATAAAGGTTTTAGCAAAGGACTTGATAGTGCTTTCAAAGAATATCCCAAGGATGATTGTACAACTTTCATATATTAAGAGGTAGTTAGTTGAGTGTGTTTGGAGATTCAAAATAACATTTGTTTTCTTTCTTCTAAAAGTAAATAATTAATATATGAATGTAAACTTGTTAAACACTCAAAATATATAGACTAAAATGGCAAACCTAGTTTTTCTTCCTCTCCTACTCAACCCAGTCCCTGCTCTTTCCACCTTTCTCTGTGTTGACAATTGGTAAGTTTTATGATTATATAAAGTTTTACTTTATATACCCAAGTCCACCCCACCCTCCCTCCTCCATAAGCTAAATCTGAGAAAGCAAGTGAATTTTTCTTTTTTGACAGGAAAATAGGATTTATTTGTGGGCATGAATAAGGAAGGGAAAGCGCCAAGGCTCTTGTGAGTGCAAGGCCCCCCATTTTTCCAGGGAACCACGATTAGGGTTGTATTGACCCCATAGCCGTCTGGAATGAGCCACTTTTCTGCCACCGTGTTTTCAAATTCATCTGCATTAAACTTAGTAAATCTCTAGTCTTTGGAGATGTGGATCTTCTGGCAGCCAGGGATCTTGAACTTGGCCCTGAATAGGGCCTCAATCACATGCCCCTTCTTCTGCAGCTTGGTGCAGATAGACAGTATGACTTGGTCAGTGTGGACCCTAGTCACTGTGCCCTGGGGATTTCCAAAGGCAGAACATACTTCGCTGGGACAGCATGCCAGACATGAATGTCCACTGGAAAAGGCTGTCTTTAGGGTCCCTTAGGGTAACCCATATATGCAGCACACTATATACACTACCAGGGAGGGTGCTATTTGCAGCCACTGCACATCAGACCTCCATGGGGAAAGTGATAGTTAATGAAATATTTTTGTTATTGTAACAGCTGTGGTTATTAATGCTTGACCAACTTAGGTTCCTATTGTAAGGGTATTTCAGAGCACTTATTATTAATGCATTGAGTCTTTTTTTTTGCATTATCTGTGTTCAGTGGCTATGTCATTTTCAGAGGTTGTTTTTATTTTATTTTGTTTTTTAAGCAGTGCCTATGAGACAGCAAAGTGACCTTGTATTTGGGTTCCAGAGCCATGCTGGCTTCCAGTCTTGTACTATATTAGTAACTATTCCTTGGGAAAATCCTATAATCATTGCAGGTCTTTTTTTAAGGATATGTAAAATGATAAAGTCAGTCTATTCTGTACCGTATATGATTTCTCTCAACTCTTAATTTCAAAGCACCCTTTTATTTGGAGAATAGTTGACATTTTAAAAGTATAGAGAAGCTTGGGGATGTTTTATCACTGCTTTTAGCGGGTAATGTTAGTCACTTTTGGTTAATTTGAAAGCCTTGGTTAGGAACTGAAATTCCCATAGTAGCATTCATATAGAAAATATGCTCTGTTTAATTAGGCTGTCTTCAGAAACACATTGTGGCATAATGGAAAGTAATATTTGGAATTTGGGGTTATCTTATTTTCCCAAGCTCCTCAGTTTATTTTCTTTCTTCATATATACATAATCCATAAAATAGTCATTGGGAGGGAAACCGATGTCCAAATTTGATTTCTAAAATATATAATATATAGTGGTTGGATTTTTAAAGAATGGTAAAATTAATCCCAGGTCTCCTGCATTGCAGGTGGATTCTTTACTGTCTGAGTCACCATGGAAGCCCATGAATACTAGAGTGGGTTGACTTTGGCTTAGTGGTAAAGAATCCACCTGTCAATGCAGGAGGTATGGATTCAAGCCCTGGGTCAGGAAGATCCCCTGGAGGAGGAAATGGCAACCCACTCCAGTGTTCTTGCCTGGAAGATCCTATGGACAGAGGAGCCTTGTGGGCTACAGTCCATGGGGTCACAAGAGTTGGTTAGGACTTAGTGACTAAACCACCACCACTCCCCAGTAGAATATGAGCTCTAGAAAAGCAGCTCAGAAGATGACTGGCAAGATTTAGGGAGGCAGAATGTGGCAAATCCTTGGGACATTAGTTTCACTGTGTTGGAGTAAAGGCTCTGCAGCAGCAAACATTTGATCATTCTGCCTCTTTCCTTGGCCAACCTTGAGAACTTGGGCTGCAGCATAACTTCTGCTTCAGCACTGCAACACCTGTAGCATATCAAAACAGTTCAGCTTATTTTGATTGATGGATTGATTTTTTTGAGGGGGGGGGTAGAAAAATGGCTGAGTAATAGTCCAGTTGCAATTAATATGTTTGGTAGATCTTTGACAGTGAACTCTAGGCATTAGCCAATGACTTACTCATTGTGTGTTTGTGTGAAGAAGGGAAAAACACAATCCAAATAATGTCTAATTCCTTGGGGATTTGACTCATAACGTCCTCATCCCTTTTCCTCAATTGTGATAAATTTTCAAAGCATTTTCTTCTTGTTAAACTAAGGAGGATATACAATTTTTTTCACTTTGGTTTTACTTGTACTTATTCATTGTTCCCTTGACTAAATACTTGCATAATTAAAATGAGTCCCATGTGTGTTAATGAGTAAACAGTTAAGTCAAAGACCTTGGCCAGCATAATAGACATCATCTAAATTTTCTTTTTCTGGTTAAGGAAAGTGTTAAGTTTGAATTTTGTTGAACATTATTTTTTTTTTTTTCTCCTTTTGTTTCCAGTCCTTTTTCTCCCCTCCTCCCATGCCCCAGATTCATTTTGGTTGTTACATTTATTATTTTGGGAGAAAGTTAAAATTGTATGAAACTCTTTCACTCTCCCTCTTCTTTTCTTCTCATCCGAACAAGTAGGTCTCCATTTATTTTCTTGTTTTGGGGTAATAACTTACCTTCACAAGAAAAGTCCTGAGTCATAGAATTGGGACTTTCACATACTACTGAATGGACAACCCTAAATTATAATTTTGAAATATCTGTTTTTTTAAAAATCTTTTTCTCCCTATTTTCAATACCTGTTAATTATCTATATCTGGATATATTTTAATCATGCTGCCAATCCCAATGCATTAAAACTCAGCAGAGTAAATGCCGGGCATGTGATACACATTTAATGTTTGTTTAATACATTTTTTTGTTACAAATCTTCTCCCCTGCTCCACATTTTTTAAAATTGGAGCCTTTCCTACACATGGGAAAAGTTTGCTAAATTGTGGCTGGCAGGGATGATAGATTAGGAAAGGGATGTGTAATTCAGGGTGGTACAGTGAATTTAGTCTTTTGTGTCAGAAAGATTTGTATTTGAATCTAGGCTTTGTGATTTCGTTTTTAAGCTCTGACCTGATAGAGGTTAACTCCTCTGAGTCTTTATTCCCGCATATGTTAGATTTGAATAATACTGTTGCAGATTGACTGTGATGAATACATGGGATTATTTGTAAAGTAGCTTTCTTAGATGTGTGTGTGTGTGTGTGTGTAGTTTATGGGTGTGTATGATCAAATATAAGTGTTTTTGAACTCGTCTTTTCCTCCTTATCCCATCATTTGTCAAACTTGGCCTAAAGAATCTTTGTAACCTTCATTTTCTCTCTGCTGGCACATTCTTTGATCTAGATTGCATGTTCTCCCTTATGTGCCTTTTTGGTCCTGTTTGAGGTGAGTGAAAGATCGTAAAGAAACTGAGGCAGCCTGGAGTAGTTAGAGAATACCCTAAGATAGGATCTTCCCAGGTGGTGCTAGTGGTAAGGAACCTGTCTCCCAGTGAAGGAGATGTAAAAGATGCATGTTTGATCCCTGGATTGGAAAGATCCCCTGGGGAGGGCATGGCAACCCACTCCAGTGTTCTTCCCTGGAGAATCCCATGAACAGAGGAGCCTAGTGGGCTACAGTCCATGGGGTTGCAGAGTTGGACACAACCGAAGCGTCTTCGCATGCACACACCCTAAGATAGCATATAAACGAAAACCTCTCTAACCAAGGTCTCTATTTAGCTTTTGTTATGAAATATAAAGCGTCCCTGGTGGCTCAGACAGTAAAGTATCTGCCTGCATTGTGGGAGAACCAGGTTCGATCCCTGGATCGGGAAGATCCCCTGGAGAAGGAAATATCAAACCACTCCAATACCCTTGCCTGGAAAATCCCGTGGATGGAGTAACCTGGTAGGCTACAGTCCATGAAGTCGCAGAGAGTCGGACATGACTGAGCAACTTCACTTTTCACTTTTGCTTTGACTTTACGAACTATAAAAGCTAGCTTTCAATTCTTGTTGACCTTGAAAATTAGCACCATACCCTCTGATTGTACCAAATTCTATCTCTCAAGGATTTCTCTTGCCTTGGGTTTATACCTTAACTGTTTGTGCTTCTCACTGTCCTTAATCTCTGGATACTCTGATTTACTTTATGGCTTCAATTATCATCTATATGTTGTCGATTGTCATATCAAAATTTCTAATCTTAAATTGCACTTTTGAGCTCTCAGAAGTTATAATGCTGCTGCTGCTAAATCACTTCAGTTGTGTCCAACTCTCTGCAACCCCATAGATGGAAGCCCACCAGGCTCCCCCATTCCTGGGATTCTCCAGGCAAGAACACTGGAGTGGGTCACCATTTCCTTCTCCAATGCACGAAAGTGAAAAGTGAAAGTGAAGTCCTGCTCAGTCGTATCTGACTCTTAGTGACCCCATGAACTGCAGCCTACCAGGCTCCTCCGTTCATGGGATTTTCCAGGCAAGAGTACTGGAGTGGGGTGCCATTGCCTTCTCCGAGAAGTTGTAATAAGTTGACTTCTAATAAATCCATTTTGAAGGGCAGTGGATTCAGATATCTAAAGCAACTTGATATCTTTCTCCCACAAAGAAAAACAAACTTGTTCTTCCTCTTTGTTTTGGTAAATAGTATCCTTGTTCAGTTAAGTCAGATCTTTGTGTTGATGTCCATTAGTCAAAGACCATCAGGTATATGCTCACAGTAAACAAAATCAAGTTTGTTGATGCTTTCTGCAGCAAGAAAGCCACACACCATAGGGAGCCATGTGGTGACTCAGCATGACTTTGCTAAACAAACTTAGAGAATATGGGCTTTTGTTAGATAATTTTGGGGAGGATTCAGGTAATTGGAGAAGATTTGCTGTGGATTAGGTACTGTCAAGAAGTGAGGCTAAGGGACTTCCCTGGTGGTTCAGTGGTTGGGACTTTTCCTTCCAATGCGGGGGTGTGGGTTCAAGCCCTGGCTGGGGATCTGGGATCCCACATGCCTTGTGGCTAAAAAACCAAGGCATAAAATAGAAGTAGTATTTAACAAATTCAATAAAGAGTTTAAAAAAAGATAAGAAGTGAGTCTACTTCTTTGATTGGATATCTTAATAAATCTTATCCCAGAAGTGAGATGACCAGGCTGAGGCTAAAACTATAATTGGTAAAGAAGCAGCAGTCACTTGTGTTACCTAGAATTTTCTTTTTTAGTGGTTGTGCAGACCTTGCCTTTATCTGTATTCAGACAGACACAAATTGACTTGGTTTTGCCTCACTTCCATCGTGGTTTCAGAGAACCTTTTATCTGATGTTGGTGATCTGTGGATTCCATTTGTCAGAAAAGCTCCACAATCTAACATATGAGTGCTGGGCTACTTCTTAGCTATGAGAGGCTGTTTTCTCTTTTTTATTTGTTTGGAATAGATGTAGATGATGAGATAGCATCTGGATAGCAGGAAGATGGATTACGAGTATTTAGACAGGGTTTATGAGCAAAGAATTTACATGTGATTGGATATTTTATGTGTGAGAGGCAGTAGAGAAACTTATTCTGTTGGAAATATATCAGTAGAGCCTACTGTTAATGTTGAAGCAGAGATGTCTAGATGGTTTATTCTTTATTAGGGGAAGTGGGGTTGAGGGTGGGGTTATATATCAATCATATATTAGGCTTTTTAAAAGGAAATGTTTTACATATTTACTGTGTGCCAGACACTTAAGTGCTTAGGTGATCACACTTAAGTGATCTCTGTTAATCTCTTGGGTTGATTGGGTTAGAAAGGAAGGATGGCTATCCCTGGCATTTGAGAGTCAGAACCAAACTGGAGGTCTGAGTTGGGCCAGTGGTATGAAGTAATGTTTAAGAGTATGAGTTTCATCATAATAGGTTGGATTTGAATCCTGCCATCACCTCCCAATTAGTAGTGATAAGATTTTTTGAAAGTTTCCTAACCTCTTAGAATCTCTGTATTGTACAGATTTAAATGAGCACTAATAATAATACCATCTTCAGATGATTGGCTATAGTTGGCACTTAGTAAACACTGGGTATACAATAGCTGCTGTTACTGCGTTTCTCTTGTTGGCTGTGTGCCTTTGGACAAATCATAAAACTCATATCCTCAGTTCTGACATCATTTTACAGGGTTGGTATAGGGATCAAAAAGTGTACATGGAAGTACTTTAGAAAGAAAGCACTTATATACAATAAAATAGATGTTAATGTATATTGTCTCTCAAGTGTTTGAATTTACTTGAAAAGTAAAGGACTGTGGTTGGGTTTTGATGTTTCTGGATCAAGTTATTTGGATCTTGAATGTTAGGATGAGAAATTTCAGTTTGATGCTGTGGACTTTAGAGGTTCAACTATCAGACAGATTTCAGAGTAGGAGGATTAGATTAAGAAAACAGTGGCCTAGGAACTTGGAATTGGAAAGATAGAGCCTAAAGGTTCAAAGACCAGATCTAGGAAGCTAAATTTCAGGCTAAGTGGATAATGGTGCCCCACATAGGTGAAATGATAGTAGAAGTGAAAAATCTGAGGTATTTCTAAAGAATTACAATTTAATTACAAGTTGAAATTATAATTAAGCTGAAGTTGAAGCTATAGATATAAAAACAACACAGGCTTCTTGAACTTTAAATTTGAAAATGGATTGGTCTCATCTATTCCAGTTGAGCTATTTCAAATCCTAAAAGATGATGCTGTGAAAGTGCTGCACTCAATATGCCAGCAAATTTGGAAAACTCAGCAGTGGCCACAGGACTGGAAGAGGTCAGTTTTCATTCCAATCCCAAAGAAAGGCAATGCCAAAGAATGCTCAAACTACCGCACAATTGCACTCATCTCACACGCTAGTTAAGTAATGCTCAAAATTCTCCAAGCCAGGCTTCAGCAATATGTGAACCATGAACTTCCAGATTTTCAAGCTGGATTTAGAAAAGGCAGAGGAACCAGAGATCAAATTACCAAAATCCGTTGGATCATCGAAAAAACAAGAGAGTTCCAGAAAAACATCTATTTCTGCTTTATTGACTATGCCAAAGCCTGTGACTGTGTGGATCACAATAAACTGTGGAAAATTCTGAAAAAAATGGGAATACCAGACCACCTGACCTGCCTCTTGAGAAATCTGTATGCAGGTCAGGAAGCAACAGTTAGAACTGGACATGGAACAACAGACTGGTTCCAAATAGGAAAAGCCGAGTACGTCAAGGCTGTATATTGTCACCCTGCTTATTTAACTTACATGCAGAGTACAGCATGAGAAATGCTGGGCTGGAAGAAGCACAAGCTGGAATCAAGATTGCCGGGAGAAATATCAATAACCTCAGATATGCAGATGACACCACCCTTATGGCAGAAAGTGAAGAGGAGCTAAAAAGCCTCTTGATGAAAGTGAAAGAGGAGAGTGAAAAAGTTGGCTTAAAGCTCAACATTCAAAAAACGAAGATCATGGCATCTGGTCCCATCACTTCATGGGAAATAGATGGGGAAACAGTGGAAACAGTGTCAGACTATTTTTTTGGGCTCCCAAATCACTGCAGATGATGACTGCAGCCATGAAATTAAAAGATGCTTACTCCTGGGAAGGAAAGTTATGACCAACCTAGACAGCTTATTAAAAAGCAGAGACATTACTTTGCCAACAAAGGTCTGTCTAGTCAGGGCTATTCCAGTAGTCATGTATGGATGTGAGAGTTGGATTATAAAGAAAGCTGAGCGCCGAAGAATTGATGCTTTTGAACTGTGGTGTTGAAGACTCTTGAGAGTCCCTTGGACTGCAAGGAGATCCAACTAGTCCATCCTAAGTGAGATCAGTCCTGGGTGTTCATTGGAAGGACTGATGTTGAAGCTGAAGCTCCAATACTTTGTCCACGTGATGTGAAGAGCTGACTCACTTGAAAGACCCTGATGCTGGGAAAGATTGAAGGCTGGAGGAAAAGGGGACAACAGCGCATGAGATGGTTGGATGGCATCACCTACTCAATGGACATGAGTTTGGGCAAACTCTGGGACTTGGTAATGGGCAGGGAGGCCTGGCCTGCTGCAGTCCATGGGGTTGCAAAGAGTCCGACTGAACTGAACTGAGTTAGATGTAAGTAGTAAGTTTGAAGAAATAGCCTTAATGGCAATGTACAGAATTACTGGAGACTTTCGGTTTTAGGTATTTATTTGGCTTTCCCCATAATGTAGACTCAAGTGTATACAGTGCAAAAAGAAAAGTGTTGATTTTAGGCTACAGGTCTCAGTGGAGCTGTAAAGAATTTGATTTTAAGTTAAAATAAGTATAAATGTGTTAGAAATGTTATGATTAAAATCTGCTGTAGTTAGGGGTGAAATTACTTGAAATGCTTCAAAAAATGATAGATGAATAGATATATGATAAGTCAACAATAGAAAAATGTTAATTTTAAAATCTCGGTGGGCACAGAGATGTTCACTGTAAACTTCTTTAATCTTTTGAATATTTTTGAAAGCTTTAATAATAAAATGTTGGAAGAAGAGTGGAGATATATACTGTTTGCTAAAGGCTAGTCTTTGTGTGCCCTGACTTAAGACTTTTATTTTCTCTGTAGGAACTTTCCGCTGTACCTTTTGCCAGACAGAGGTAGAAGAAGATGAATCAGCAATGCCTAAAAAAGATGCACGCACACTTTTGGCAAGGTTTAATGAACAAATTGAGCCTATTTATGCCTTGCTTCGAGAGACAGAGGATGTAAACTTGGCCTATGAAATACTTGAACCAGAACCTACAGAAATTCCAGCCCTGAAACAGAGGTGAGTATAGGCTCTGTACTCTTACCAAGAATACCTTTAAGCTCGCCGTCTTTTTAACCGCCTGTACTTTGGAGAACAGGTAAGTAATTTACTAGGAGACTAAAAACTATAAGATTAAGTGGATTCTAAGCTCTGTCACACTTGTTGTATTAACTTGTGCCTTTGATGAAATTTGTTTGTACTAAATGCGGAACAGTGTGGGCCTTAGGAAAAAATCTTTAAATAGGTTTGATTTTAAGTACTCAATCAGCTTGGGCCTGCTGCAACTCTTCTAATTGTTGGTTAGTCCCAAACTGGTTCTGCCTCTTGGGAAAATCTGAATTTTTGCCTAGTCAAGTTCTGAAGCCTGAAGTTCTTTAAGAAATACAGCAATCACTTTTTAAATTTGTATTTGAAGCATTCTAACCACACTTTTCTTGCCTTCCTTAGCTTTCAGTGCAACTTTCTTGAGAGTGAAGTATAAGTGGGTGTTACCTATGGGTTAATACTCCTTTCTATGGCTCTCTGTTTTTATCAGTGTATCCTAATGTTTGAATTGTAGAGGCAGCCTTCATTTTGTCATGCTGTAAAAAGCAGTTTATCTTCTTCTTTGAAAAGCATAAACAAGAATTGAGATCAGGGAGTGCTCTCCTATTATACCCTTTTTCTTTCTTCTTTCCAGTTTCAAGCTGATGGCTTAGAGTTTATACACATCTACTCCATTCCATAGAACCCAATAGTCCAAATTGTATGGATTTTGGGAGCACTCTTAGTATTTTATGTTTTCTGGTACAGATGTTGCTGAAAAGCCAGTTATGGGCAATTCTGAGCAAATTGAATTTCATTTTGGTGGCTAAAAACAATCTAATTATATAGAAGGTTTTGTATCTATACAAATCAATGTGAATTTTCTTTCCTAGCATATGTGTCAGTTACAATGCCTCTATCTGTAATAATAGAACACCAATTAGAAGTAGCTTGAACAGTAAGAAAAACATTCTAGCATAACCAAAAGTCCTTAGGTAGCACAGCTCAGAATTAATTTCACAGCTCAATTACATCTTCAAGGATCTAGATTTGTTCCATATTTACTCTGCTGAACTCAGCCTGTTGGTTGTCCTCTTGGGACGACCAGGGGAGCTAGCTAAGATGGCCATGTCTTTCTAGGTATCACATATAAATGAAAATGTTCAAGTGCAGAAAATGGGACCATCCCTTCCTTGTGTCCTGTTTTAAGATGTAAGAAAGCTTTCTCAGAGGGCCACCTTCATCCTGCTGTATCCACCAATGTCGCACTGGCCAGAATTGCTTATTTGCTTATTTCTAAACCAGCATCTCACAAAGAAAATGAGATCACATGATTGATGCTTAGACTGGTTAAGGTTTACCTCCTAGGACTAAGTAAGGTCCCAGAGTCCTTTGAAGCAAATAGCCATCAGTACTTGAATAAAATCGATAAACAAAGGAGAGGAGCCATAATTGATAGGCAGCCAGCATCATCCACATTACAGATAGCCTTTTCTTACTGGTTGTTGGTCTCTTATCAAGAATTTATTTGTTATATCTTTTTCTGTGCATTTAAATAATACTGCAACCCTGTCAGAATAGCCCGTGAGGGAAATTTGTTTTACAAAAATACATACATTTTAAGCGTATGGCTTATTTTATATTGAAGTGTTTTAGACATTTTCTCTGATTGCTTTCTGTACAGTGTATAATATTAATACTGTTTGTGAATTATACTTGTGTTTCCTCCTCTAAATATAGTTTATCTTGTTTATTAAGATCCTTCCCCACTGTAGTAATGTTCATTCACCACCACCATTGGCATTCTACCTCTATTGTTCCACACTTACCACAGTCCATCTCCCATTCCAGGACCTTTACTTAGGTATCCCTCAGTCCATGCTGGCGATAAGTCTGAGCAACGAGAGAGGCCTAACAGCAGCTCAGTATATCAGAGCACCTGCTCCTCGTTAGGAGTGATGGAAATACTAATCAAAAAAGAGGCCACTCAACAGCTTGGTCAATAAGAAGAAAGGGGGAAATGAAGGCAGGCAAGAAAGATAGAATGGGGTACTTGGACTTCCAGCCAGAACAAAATACAATCACTTCTACATAGTTAGGAACAAGACTGTTAAGAGCTAGGTTAGAAGGTGTTACTCTGGCTAAGGTGGCCTCACCATCATTTGACAAGCTCCGCTGCTTGTATCCAACATCCTGGAAGTCGTGTTTATTCAAGTTTTCTGTACTGTAGGCTTTATTTCAGAGCACAACAGTTTTGTAGTAGCCACCCTGCCCCAGCACAAGAAAAGGAAAACATCAATAGAGTGGTGTGGGAGTACACAGACAATAGTAATGCATTATTTTGTTTAAAAAATTGGTGGCATGATTGTTTGTTTGGCTCCTGTAACCAATTAATTCTAGTTAAGCCCTAGAACAGGAACCAGAGGCTGCCTCTGCAAAACTGCCAGTAGATTTAACCCAAGAACTACTGATGAACAGTTCCAGCCTTTCAGCAAGTTGACCCACTGGTGATATTTAGTTTTTCTGTCCTTCCTAAATGGAATTTCTTGCCAGTAACCTCTCCTTTTCCATCATATCTTACTTAACACTCACCTTAAAAATCTTTAAAAATTTAGTTTTGAAATAATATTCTTCCCTCATCCCTGAGTAAGAGTTATATCTTTTAAAAATTCTACAATTGTTTAAGTAATGTAAAAGGATTCAAAACTAAATTGTCACTTTGGTCATCTTTAAGTGAAATGTGTACATTCTCTCCATAGGAGAAATTTAAGCATGCAGAAGAAGTAAATTCTGTTTTCTCTCACCTGGATTTTCTTTAGTGTCA
The DNA here is from genome assembly GCF_023091745.1 of Budorcas taxicolor. Taxonomy (NCBI): domain Eukaryota; kingdom Metazoa; phylum Chordata; class Mammalia; order Artiodactyla; family Bovidae; genus Budorcas; species Budorcas taxicolor. The sequence continues at coordinate 130,011,990 of NC_068910.1, forward strand.
CATTTGCTGATGATTTGACTGTATATTTGGTGAAGATATAAATAAAATCTGTGTAGTCAATTCTCCATGCTTAAAAATATCTTTTAAAAAATTCTTCCAAATTTAATAATTTAACTTGTGGCCAAATCTTTTCTGCCTCACACCAAAGTAAAACCAATCTTGAGTTTCTGTAATCGAGTAATGAAAACAAAAGACCTTTTAAAAGTAGTCTTATATTCACATTTATTTGAATTGTCCTACCGAAAGTACTGAACACTTACTAACCTTCAGAAGATAGTCTTCAGAGTTAATGCTAAAGATACAGCGTAGCTGACAACTATGTGTTCAAGATGATATGGAGAAATAGTAGCTTCAGAAAGACTGAGTGGATCATTTAAGATTCTGGGTGAAGGAGCAACAGGACAGGATGGAGTTGGCCAAGTCAGAACTAGAGAAACATTGAGTGGGTGGAGAAAGACAGAAAAGGCATCTGGCTAACTCAGGGAGATGCATGTGGGCGCAGACAGGCTCAGCACAACAAGGTAAGACTATTAGCTGAAGATAGAAGAGACATTAAAAGGAGTTAAGGAGACAACTGGGTGAGAGAGGAGAGACTCAGAATGTAGAGTAAGCATAGAAACATGAAAACGCAGATCAGGCTAAGAGAGAAGGGAAGACTGAATGCTTGAGAGAGACCAGCTTTTAAAAAGATGACTTACATCAGACTAAGTAGAGTCATATTATAGTGAAAGCAACAACACAACCTTTTAGAAGACAACATGGAAGCGAGAAAAGGAATGAAGAACAGATATGGATTAAGTTGAGATCGACATTGTAAATAATGCAAAAACATTAGAATGAATGCAGAAAGGAATAAAAGCTAGAAGGAAACCAGTTATTTGCATCTGTAACAAAAGACTTTAAACTATAGCAAGACAGGTAGATGGATTGGGTACAGAGAGATGCCTCGTAGACCTAAACTCAGAGTGAGTGAGAAGATAACTAATAAGTTTGTGGGAAAGAATGATGTACAAAGCAGCCCTGGTACAGCTAAGGGCAGTAGTTAGAAGGCATGGATTAAGTGACCAGATCAGCATGGTTTGTACAGCTAGAGAGGGTACATTTATTTATTTTTTTCTTTTGAGGGAAAAAGTGGCAGTGGGTCTGTAGATATCCAGAGGCAAGGAGGTATGAGATGAAACCAAGATTACCTCCAGAGAAACATAGTGTTCTCAGGAAGAGGTGTAATGAGCCAATCAGATACACGGACCACAGTATATATCAGTTGCTCAGTCATGTCCAACTCTTTGCAACCCCCATATATATCAGACAAGTCTTAATTAATTGTGAGACAAAAAAGTTAAGCAGATGTAAGTGGGCCCAGGAAGAAATGAGGAGCAATGGAGTAAGCAGACAGGAAGGAGGAGCAAAGAGAAGGAAAAATAGTGAGTGGCGTCTGAGAGAAGTGGTACAGAACTTAAAGACAAATGAAGTATTGCTTAGGCTCAGAACGAGAAAGGGTACTGCACAGGAGACAGTTCAGGATCCATGGGAAAATTTTAGGGAAAAAATAGCAGAGAAGTTAGAGAAATGTGGAGCAAGGGAATCAGTAGACATGGAAAAGAACACAGCAAAAGGTATGGAGAAAGATATAGGGCAGGTACTAAGTGAGCAGGTAATTCATGAAACATGGAGATAATTTATGGACTAAAACAGAGTTGTCTAAACAGAAAGGGAGGGAGAGTCATGCATAGATGTTGATGCAGAAAGCATCAGTAGCAGGCAAAGAAAGATAAGGTGTGAGCTTAGACACAGAAAATCAGGTATATTCAAAAGAGTTTGGAGCAGATTGAAAGTAAAACAAGCAGAAGGAGCAGCAGAAAGACTAAAACTTAACAGAGATGAGGAAACATTAAGTGACTAGAGAAAAATAAGGAGTGATCTGGCCTGAAGCGTGGGTCTTCCCTGGTGGCTCAGTGGTAAAGAATCTGCCTGCCAATGCAGGAGACACAGGTTCGATCCCTGGTCCGGAAAGATCCCACATGCCACGGAGCAGCTAAGCCTGTGGGCCACAACTGTTGAGCCTGCGTGCCCCAGCTACTGAGCCCACGTGCTGCAACTACTGAAGCCCTCAGGCCCTGAAGCCTGTGCTCCGCGACAAAATAAGCCACTGCAATGAGAAGCCCTTGCACTGCAATGAAGAGTAGTCCTTGCTCACTGCGACCAGAGAAAAGCCCGTGCAGCAGTGAAGACCCATCACAGCCAAAAATAAATACATTATTTTTTTTTAAAAAAATCATGGCTAGTAGAGGTAAAAAGCTAAACAAAATAGACTCAGAAATAGATTATGGTTGCCTTGGAGTAGAAATAATGGTTGGAGCTGGATATGGAGAGTCAGTGTAGGTGCAGAAATGGAGAGATACAACTTGACAGAAAAGAGGCCAATCTCTGCATGAAGATTTGCCTTATTTGGTGAGTTGCAGAAGAACATTGATTCTGAGTTGAAGTCTGGCTTTGTAGAATATTTTTTTAGTTTCTCAGCACAGGAAAGACAGGGAAAAGCCTATAGAACTACTTTGAATTTTTCTGCATTCAGCTGAAAAGATGCTTCTAAAAATATAACATGTGTTTTGTTTTAAAACAAAGTTCTCATCAAAGATTTTACTGGCAGAGAGTTTTGCCAGACTAGTGTCTTTAAGTGGTCTATGTTACTATATCTTTCTCTCCTCTCACTAAGTATATTTATTGAAACATCTTAATCTATCCAACCTCAAGCGTTTGTACACACCAGAGGATTCAGAGTTTAAGGAACTTAAATATAAATATGATGTGTTCTTCTAACCAATGTAAGCTTCACCCAGAGGTGTAAGAACAAATTCTCAGAATTATTAAAGCATGTGTACATGATCACATTTATATGTAATGCTTCAGTAACCACTTCCCCAGCTGCCCTTCTTTTCCTGCACTAAGCCTTCAAGTTTTCTTCTTTCTTTCCTCCTCTGATCTTTTTATGTAGCAAGGACCGTGCAGCATCTGCTGCTGGAGCTGCTGGCCTGGCAGGTGGGCACCACCGGGAAGCGTGGACCACCAAGGGTCCCTCCTATGAGGACTTATACACTCAGAATGTTGTCATTAACATGGATGATCAAGAAGATCTTCATCGAGCCTCACTGGAGGGGAAATCTGCCAAAGAGAGACCTATTTGGTTAAGAGAGAGCACTGTCCAAGGAGCATATAGTTCTGAAGAGATGAAAGAAGGTAAGAGTAGAAGTTAGTAAGATGAATATGTCTTGAGTTCAGTAGAAAATAAACTTGACTTGGTAAGAAATTTTGCCTGGGCAATTCTTAGTTTTATTGAAAACCATTCCCCATCTGTTTATAAAACAGTTGCCTTATAGCAGAAAGTAAATTGAGCAATAAGCAGTAAAACCAACCAGTATTCTTGTATTAGCCTTTAACTTAATTGAAATAACAGAGACTTTTTAAATCCCTGTTTTTAGATTTGAGAAATTATCATTGTTTTGTCTTAATTTCTTGCAAAAGTACTCTTGTATGCAAAGTGGCCAAATTCATCTCTTCTTTAATCTTCTGTTGCCTTTTTACATGCATTTTTATTTCTTTGAATTGGGAGCCTTAACTATATACTAGCCCAAACTTTTTATGTTGCCTCCTCATAAGTAAAAAGGAGTTGTGCTGCTTGAAATACATAAAAGATACCACATGAATAAAGAACAAGTATCTCACCGTCCAAGAAGATTGACAGAACTTTATACCAGAAGGTTTTAGAAATCTCTGTGAGCCCTGAAGTGTTAACAATTGCATAATAATCAGAAGTTTGAGAGCTGCACCATTTTACTTTATAAATTTTAGTCTCAAATTACTGGATTTAGAGACTTTGGATGATGATGGTTTAGGAGTAGGTAGGAAATGGGAGGCTAAAACTGGATAAATATTACTCAGAAACTGGGAAACAGGGTTGAAATAGGGAGTCTGTACCTCTAATCAGATTTCATTAGTATTATAACCTACCTGCCCCTACTCCTAGGTTATGTATCATTGCCAATGTATCACTGAGTCTGGTTCTTTAATGCTGAAGAATCATCAGTAACTAAAAACCACTTGTTTACTTTTTTCCTAACTGCTTTCTCCTTCATAATTAGCATTTCTTTTACTAAGAATGTATGCTAAGAATTGTAAGAGTAATGTGGAGTTGGGTAGTGATGGTAAAAGCAGGTAATGCCTCTAGTGTGATTCTCTTTAGTTTTTTAATTCCAACTGGAAAAAAATTTCCCTTGGTAGTCATACTTCAGTCTCCCTTCTTCCCATTGATTACCTTGGCTGTGATGTTTAGTTATTTTGATGCAAGTTATTTTAGATTACATCGTAGTTAGTCTGTCAACTATTTAATGGTTTGTTTTCCCCGGCTTGGCTTCTTGCCTATTCTTGAAGCAACAAGCCTTTTTTTCTGTGAACTTAGTAACAAAATCGAAGGAAATAAAGCTATTATTAGCCAGTGTTATATACAATTAGGCTCATAAGTTTAACATTCAATGTTTATAATTCCTAGAATGGTGGAATTTAAATCATAAGGACTTTAAATAAGTCATCTAGCCTTGGTTCCCTTTTGTGAATATTTCCTTCTGTGTATAAAATAGTATATGCTTTAGGTCTAAATTTGCCTTCATTAGGTTTTGTGATAGTTGAATAGACTCTATCCAGTGAACTGTAAAGTGAGTCTTATTTGTCCTACACTTTATTTTCCGCAGAGTTCAATTTACTTTAATATCTTTAAGAATTTCAGAGACTTCAATCATGTCCTCATTACTTTAGTGATAATTCTAATTCTTTTCTACTCTCCTTACAAATCATTCTCTTCCCCCAAGTCATCTCCACCTACATTTTTTGTCTTATTTTAATTGTCTTTTTCTGGACTATCTCCAATTGTAATATACTTTACTTGAGACCTAATGACCAGAACAATACATATTATTTATGAATGATTTATCATTAATTACTTGAGTTTTATTTCAAATATCCTTCAGATTTTACATGACTCTTATTGCTTTGGTTCTGGAAGCATATTAAGACAACTTTAGAATTATTTGCAGGAATTTTTTTTCAGATCCTCTCCTTCCCTTTATGTGGTAGCTTAGATCAGGTTTTTTAGTATATTTTAGATTATTTTTCGCTAGGCAGATTTTCTTATACTATGCCAGTACTAAAATAGATCTAGGGACTTACCTAGTGGCCAGGGTTAAGACTATGCAATCCCGGTGCAGGGGGCATGGGTTTGATCCCTGATTAGGGAACCAAGATCTCTCTTGCTGCACAGCAGAGCCAAAAAAAATTTTTAAACTAAAAAAATCCCCCAAACTCAGCAGGTTTGAAAAGCAAACTAGATCTGACACTCTTATGCCCACTTATTCAACCTTCAGCTCTTCCTATATTTTTTTGGTGTTAGTTTGGGCTTTAAGTATCCAGAATTGCTTAGCCTCATCAGCGAACTTGACAGTTTCCCAGTACACATCTTCTTTGTAATCTATAACTCTGTTAAATAAGACAGTTCCTAGAACTGGTTTTTCTGCTTCACCATTTAGAGATTTCATATATCCTTATTTTTTGTCTTCTGTCTATAACAGACAATTCCTTTTTTGCCTAAGTCTCTCAGGAACCTTGTCAGAAATCTTTTAGACATGACTTCATTTAGTTTTGGCTTGCATACATTACTTGTCTTTTTTTCCCCTTGAAACACCACATTGGCAATAAGGACCCTAAGGAGGAGGGTCAGCCACCGGCACTATTTTTAAATAAATGGTGAAGTGTGATTTTAGTTCTCACTTCTACATCCATGTTATAAAAAACTTGTTTTCTCTGATCTAAACTTTTTAACTTCTCAATTCCTATTTCCTTTTCTCTTTCTTATATGTCTCATCTTAGGAATTCTATCTATACGTTGTAAAAATGTCCAAGATTACAACTAATTCATTCTCATATGTTAGTGAGAAGATGCTTTCACTTTATCCATGGCCAGAATTGGGCATAGCAACCAACCCACCCCAGTATGCTTGCCTGGAGAATCCCACAGATAGAGGAGCCTGGTGGGCTACACTCCAGAGGGTTTCACAGAGTCGGCCACAAGGAGTGAAGCAACTTAGCCCACACGGGTCTTCTCTTGATAATGATAATGGATAACACTAATCTAAGTGCCAGACCTTTGCAGATATTCACTTAATCACCCTGGTAATCCAGTGAGATAAATACTGTTTTCCACCCTTTTTGTACTTCAGAAAACTGAAGCAGAAAAAGATGAAGTAGCTTGGCCAAAATAACACATCTAATGTTAGGATTTGAATAAAGGAGTCAGGTTTCAATCAACAGTTATATTTGGTATTATTTTCAGAATACAGGATGCAGGTATTTTTCTTAAATTCTTCATTTGTAATGTGTACACAAAATGATAGGAAGTGTGTGATGGGAGAAGTATCCTTTCTGATACTAGATTCCTAGATAAAGTTCAAAGTACACTTAATTTGCTTCAGGAGAATAAGCTGCCATTTATTTACTCATTCATCAAATATTTATTCAGTACCTAACAAGCAGTAGGCACTATTCTGGGTGCATGGGATATATCACTGAGTAAAAAAGGTAAGTATCTATTATGGAGAACTGACATTTGTGGAAAGTAGATGACAGAGACTAGACATGAAGTACTATGTTAGAAAATAAATGCTATATGGAAAAAATAGAGCATTAAGAATATAGAGGTAGGGGTGAATTGAAAGAATGTAAAATTTGAGTAAAGGCATGAAAGATGCAAGAGAGTATAGGTAGCTAGAGGAAAGATATCCCAGGCAAAGGAAATGGGCAGTGGAGAGGGCCTGAGGTAGGAGTGTGTGTATGGTGTACACGGGGAATCCGATGGAGGCCACTGTGACTGGAGCAGAATGAGCAAGGGGTAAGAGAAGGGGTAAGTAGTGGGGCAGGAGGGGTTCAGATGATGTGGGACTTCATAGGTTATCGTAAGGCCTTTGGCTTTTGCCCCAAGCAGGATGAGGAGCTTTATTTTGATGTCCTGTTAAGCCAGCTACAAACTTGGTCCTTCACAGACATTATTTCATGTTCTTAACCAGAGCCCTAGAAACCAAACACTTCTATCATCCCATCTTATAGAAAAAGGTACCGAAGTTTAGAGACTAAATAACTTGCCCAAAGTGTTACAGCTTGCATGTTGGATGAACCAGGGTTCAGATCCAAGCTATGTGTCTTAAAACCCATGTGCAGGGACTTCCCTGATGGTCTAGTGGTTAAGAATCCACCTTGCAATGTAGGGAACATGCATTCGACCCCTGGTTGGGAAACTAAGATCCCACATGCCACAGGGCAACTAACCCTGTGTGCCCAGTGAAGATCCCATTGTGCACCAACTAAGACCCGATGCAGCCCAATGAATAAGTAGATAGTAAAAAACAAAACAAATCAAAACAGACCCCGGTACAGTTGACCTTTGAACACAGGGATTAACCTAGGTATAACTTACATTCATAGTTCCTTCACGTCCATGGATTCAACCAGCCATGGATCATATATTACTGTAGTATTTACTGTTAGAAAAAATAAGTAAATCCATGTATAAGTGGGCCTGCACAGTTCAAACCTACATTGTTCAAGGGTCAGGCTATACTTATGGTGTATGTTACTTAAGCTCTAGTTTGTGAGAAACATTTTGAATGTCTTTTGGACAGTAGCTCAAAAAAATGAAACCAGCGAAATCTGTGTTATCTTATCCTATATTTAAATATATTAAGCTTTTATATTTTATTAGCTGTAAAGGAGTGCCTTTTTTATTTAAGGATAGTGACTCTCTGATTTTCTCTTTCCAGGCGGCATAGATATAGACTCATTTCAGGAGCATGAAGAAGGCCACGCAGGGCCAGATGATAATGAGGAGGTCATGCGAGCGTTGCTTATTCATGAGAAGAAGACCCCGTCTGCCCCTGCAGGTTCAGTGGGGGCGGCTGCTCCCATGACCGCTGCCAACGGCAGTGACTCTGAGAGTGAGACCAGCGAGTCAGATGATGACTCTCCACCCCGTGTGGCCACTGTGGCTGTACATCATGGGGAAGAGGATGAGGAAGATGATGAATTTGAGGAAGTAGCAGATGACCCCATTGTCATGGTGGCTGGCCGTCCATTCTCCTATAGTGAAGTGAGCCAGAAGCCAGAGCTGGTGGCCCAAATGACACCAGAGGAAAAGGAAGCATACATAGCAATGGGACAACGCATGTTTGAGGACCTCTTTGAGTGAGCTCTCCCTACCTTTTCCTCCTTTCTCTAATGCTCATTTCAAAAAGAGATTTCTTACCTTTGAAGAAATGTGTTTAATGGCTTTCTGCCCCTCTTGGTGTAAAGCAACTGTTAATCTTGTGCAAACAATAATGGGAGAGAAAGTTTGATTATTCTATGCCAGAAACTTCCCCCACAAGGTAGGTTAGCTATAAGCATTCCCTTTCCTATTACTACAGTATTAATATTTTGCTGTATTCCCTTATCTAATCTTTTTCCTTTCCTTTTTAAGACACATTTTTCTCCCTTCTGAAATGAGTGTGACAAGTCTATAAGGTAAATTCTTCCTGTCTGCCTGTAAGAAGCCCATTATGATAGGTTACAGTTTCACTGATCACATCCTTTTTATCTGTTCTGACCAAGCATTCCTAACAGCCCCTGATAATTGCTGCCAACCAAGCACCTTCACAACAGGCAAGTCATTGATGTAGGAAAAAAAATCTTAAAGCTTCACATTGCCTCATGGTTGAAGATGGAGTCATTGTATAAGGGGAGATGAGAGTATGTGTGGAAGGAGGATGGTTATGCCTATATCTCATGATTAATATGTAAACCAAAATTGGTGTGTTTAGAACTGACTTGACTGACAGATGTTGTTTTGCTTACTGCCTTGTGGTTTGTATATTGGATAATAGAAAACAGAAAGTGTGTTTGGAAAGTCCTTAGGAATAAATTAGAAAAAAAACGTGGGCTTAGGATAAGGAGTCCACGTAAAGTATTGAAGAGTCGAGAGCATTGGAAACAGTACCCTTTAAAATTGTCTGAATTTGTGCTGAGACTGGTACCCTTCTTTTTTCAGTTCTTCCACAGTGCTGTAAATTGTTTAAAGAGGTCATCGTAGCAGAAATCAGCATATAACAATTGATTGCTCCTTGGTTTTTTTCTCTCAACCTTTTTGAAGGCCTTCTTTGTCTCTTTTGATTCTTGTCAAGCATGGTATTTTAGAGTGCATCCAGTATATTGTTGAGCATTGTAACCTCAAGGAAAACAGTTTATTTTTGGTTCTGATATGTAGCATGGAATTATTCCCAAAGGCAGAACTTTAAAGAACTTTCATACAAGGGTCTACAGTTGTATTTTTTATAATATTTTCCCTTGCATTGTCATTTTTAGGTATTTATCATTTTCTAGTACATGTGTAAAGTTAAGATAGATTTTAGAGCATCTGAGCCTTGTGTGAAGTAATGTTTCATTAACCTGGGTTGTATGAATGACTGAATATTGACAATAAATCTATTTTATACTGACTGAAATTTGTTAATTTCTAGCTCTGTAACATCTTGGAGCATAATTAAAATGAATACTTTTCCCAATGAAGAAAAGTGTGTCAGAAATTTTTCTCTTATTGGCATTGTTTCAAATAGTAGATGCAGTTGTATGTGATCTAAGCTTTTTTCTGGCCGTAAGTTGCCTTAAGAATGACTTTAAGTATGTACCTTGTGCAAATAGGGCTATTCAACTTTGAAACGTTGTTTTCTAAACATTGATAGTTTAGAAAGAAGTTCAGTAGTAATCAGATGTTAAGTTTTGAAATATAGTTCTAGGTGAACTGTCAGCTCTTCATTTCAGTGAATACTCGTTTCTTGTGGTTTTTTTCTTAATCTCACTTGCATGTTCTTTTTCCTAAAGCTGCTGTTCTATTTTTCTTATCTGTTATCTATTCTTTCATCTCCCTCTTGGAGTCTGTGTTATAACCTATGACTGGGCTGAAATTGTTCAGTTGTTTTTTTTTAATGTCTTATTTCTTATTTTCATTATTTCTCAATTTCTTTGGCTGCTCTTTGGCTGTTCAACCCATCTTTTCCTTGAAACATTTTTTGTTTGGTATCCTAGCTATTACACTGGCCAGGTTTCTCCTTACTTTAGGAAGCCTCCATGCTTCCCTGGCCTCTTTACCTTGCCCCTGCACCATCTGTACTGACTCACAGTAACCATGGACACAAGTCTGTGTGGCAGATTTTCACTGAAGTCTTGTATTATAGTAGAGGGCAAGGCATGGTCAATGGGAGGGAGTCAGCATTGAATAGTCAAGGAATATGATACACATTCTTGTTCTTAAAGAGTGTCTTTTCCATTCTCACATGTTTCATCCCAAGTAGAGTGCTGTAATATTTCAGCTTCCTTTTTCCTTCTCATCATCACCTTTTTCTTCCCAAAGGCCTTGGAAAGTTATAAATGTATTAGAAAAAAATAACTTAGTTCTATATTTTATTCCTGTTCCAAGTATGACCTTGAAAGATCCTATCATATCCAAAGTGGTCTATCAGAATGTTTCCCTAACTAAGAAACCATTTTTCCACCCACTTTTCCCCCCTCCCCCCACTTTGCCACTTTTTTCTCCTCTCACTGCACTAAATAAATATTCCTCATACACTTGACCAAAGTCAGGTGATGAGTAAACAACTTTGGCCGTAGGTAATCGATCCATAGCTTTATATCCGCCGGAAGATTGCTTCCAATCTATCTGCCCTTGTAGTTGAAGCCTTTTTCTCATTTAGATACAACTTTTTTTCCAGAACACCTTAAGGAGCATTAACTTTAAATGATTAAAAGAAAATATCCAATTTGGCATAGCCTGGAAGTCAGGAGACTAGGTTTGAGTCCCAGTTAACTAGACACTTGCAGTGTGAAACTATTAACCTGATGTCATCTTCCTGGGCTAGCTTCTCAGTTGTCACTAATGAGAGGATTACGGTAGGATCACCAGTATTCCTTTCTGCTCTGATATTTTATGAAGGTAAGTGGTAGCTAACGCATTTTAAAGTGAGGCTGAATAATAATAATACAAAACAACGAGAAGAAGTCTTCTGATGTGCTACAGCACTTCAAGCCAGTTGAAGGATATTTTAATGGAAGGGCTGGTGTAGATAGCAGCTTTAGGATATAGAACGTAGAAGACCAGAGCATAAGCAATTACTAACTAGGTTTTTGTCTTCCGGTCCTGCCAAGGTACTTCATTTCTGACCTCAATAACTGAGGAGGAAATAATTGAATATTTCATAACTCTTTTTGGTGTCATTTTGAGATGAGTAGACAGTGAATGGGAATGAGATTGGAAAGAGCAGTTCCTCTTCTTTCTACCAGTTGGCTGTTTGGCTAGATTCCCAGCCATTACTACAATAGAAAAACTTTTATGTATAGTTTTCTTGTTCTCCTTATTCCTGGGTTAAAAAAAAAAGTAACTAGGAGATGACAATCAAAAAACAAATACGAAAATCTTTAGAATTTAGAAATTGGTATAATTCCATCTGCTATTTGTTCAGCATTTTGATTCCATGAAGGCTGTTTCACATTGTTATCTAGCAGAGCTATGCTGCTGCTGCTGCTGCTGCTGCTGTTAAGTCGCTTCAGTCGTGTCCAACTCTGTGTGATCCCATGGATGGCAGCCCACCAGGCTCCTTTGTCCCTGGGATTTTCCAGGCAAGAGTACTGGAGTGGGGTGCCATTGCCTTCTCCGAGAGCTATGCTACTATCACTTAAAAATTTTTCTTTTTTAAATCTCCTGGGGAAATGAGGAAAATTTTCAGAAAGAAACTAGAACTATGACACTAAACTTACTGTCCTTTCTATTGGCTTTTTATATTATAAAAGCAAAATAAACTGCAAATAAGAGAAGTACAGGTATTCTGAAAACATATAAAGCCGAATGGGTTGAAACAGGAAATGCCTTGAAACTTTGCTTCTTCCTTTGAAGAGCTAAAAGGAATGAACTAATTCTAGTGGGTCCTTAAGGAAAGGAACAAGCACCTTAACCTCTCTTCAGAAAGATCTTGCTGTCCTTCTGAGTACTAGAGGCTGCCATTCCTATTCCAGTTGCAAAGCAAATAGGTCTCTAACATGACCCAGTTTCAGCAATCAACCCACATTTCCCATCACACGAAAGTACATTATCATTTACCTGATGTAAATAAGTCTGAGAAATTTGTGTGGAAACAAAGGCTAGTGCCAGGTGCTAAAGTGCCTTTAGTCACATTAAGGCATGTAGAATAGCTGTACAATTTGTTGTTGTTATATAAATATATTATTGGAAAATTCATCCAATAAGATATATATATCTCCATATCCTTTGTTGACAGTGTGTATCATCCCAGACCTTTTCTAGACCTTTCGAAACAACATACACTCATATCCACAAATACACTGCGATGCTTTTTAAGTGAATACAATCATATATACACTGCCCATACATACATTGCTATTTGTTTTTGAAATATCTTCGAAGATCTTTCTATATCTGTATATTTAAATCTGATTCATTTTTAAAAATAAGGACTAGGTTGAATTGTATAATTATGTGGTGGTTTGTATAACAGTTCCCTTCTCGAATGGCATTAGGTAGTGTCCAGTTTTTCACTATTAAAGTGCTATAATGAATTAGCCTTATATATCCTTATTCTATATTTCTATAGGATAGAACCATAAAAGAGAAGTAGCAAGTCAAAGGACATGTCCATCTTAAACTGTTCAGTTCAGTTCAGTCACTCAGTCGTGTCTGACTCTTTGTGACCCCATGAATCATAGCATGCCAGGCCTCCCTGTCCATCACCAACTCTCGGAGTTTACCCAAACTCATGTCCATCGAGTCGGTGATGCCATCCAGCCATCTCATCCTCCGTCGTCCCCTTCTCCTCCTGCCCCCAATCCCTCCCAGAATCAGAGTCTTTTCCAGTGAGTCAACTCTTCTCATGAGGTGGCCAAAGTATTGGAGTTTCAGCTTCAGCATCATTCCTTCCAATGAACACCCAGGACTGATCTCCTTTAGAATGGACTGGTTGGGTCTCCTTGCAGTCCAAGGGACTCTCAAGAGTCTTCTCCAACACCACGGTTCAAAAGCATCAATTCTTTGGCGCTCAGCTTTCTTCACAGTCCAACTCTCACATCCATACATGACCACTGGAAAAACCACAGCCTTGACTGATGGACCTTTCTTGGCAAAGTAATGTCTCTGCTTTTGAATATGCTATCTAGGTTGGTCATAACTTTCCTTCCAAGGAGTAAGTGTCTTTTAATTTCATGGCTGCAGTCACCATCTGCAGTGATTTTGGAACCCCAAAAAATAGAGTCTGACACTGTTTCCACTGTTTCCCCATCTATTTCCCATGAAGTGATGGGACCAGATGCCATGATCTTCGTTTTCTGAATGTTGAGCTTTAAGCCAGCTTTTTCACTCTCCTCTTTCACTTTCATCAAGAGGCTTTTTAGTTTCTCTTCACTTTCTGCCATAAGGATGATGTCATCCAAATCACTTTTCAAAAAAACTGTTGGAGAATTTTAAGCAGGGAAACAATTTGTAGCATTGCTGTTGGGTTGGAATTGAAACCTGGAGATTATTAAGGTGATTTCAATAGTCTTAGTAATAGAGGGCTTCCCTCATAGCTCAGATAGTAAAGAATCTTCCTGCAATGCAAGAGACACAGGTTCAATCCCTGAGTTGGGAAGATCCCCTGGAGAAAGGAATGGCAACCCACTCTAGTATTCTTGCCTGGAGAATTCTATGGACAGAGGAGCCTGGAGGGCTACAGTCCTTGGGGTCACAAAGAGTCATGACTAAGCGACTAAAACACACACACACATAAGTCTGTGGGGATGGAAAAAGGGGACAGGTTTAAGAAACTTTGGAGAGGTGGCATTAATGGACTTGGTGACTGTTTGAATATGGCACTACCCTGGATGAAGCTGTCTTCTGACTGAATGGTTGTTCCATTTATCAAGATTGGAAATACGGGAGGGAGAGCAGAGTTTATTCTTGTTTCAGCTCGCATAAATGGCACCATCATTTCACCTACATCCTCACACCAAAAGTCTAGTAGTTGGTCATCACATCCTGTTCTTCAGCAAGTCCTGTCAGACTCAAAATATAATCTAATTTGTATAACCTAAGTTTGAAGGTAGAGCTGATAGGACTTACTAATAAATTGAAAATATATTCTAAATCTCACCTCTTATACTTCCAACACTACCAGCCTACCCCAGGCCATATTAATACCTCCCCCTACCCGCACTTAAAACACTTCATTGACTGTTTCTTAGAATAACATCTAGACTAAACTCCTGACCCTTTTCTGTAGGTCCTAAGAGATCTGGCCCCTGACTACTCTTATGAGCACATTTACTATTCTTCCTGTTAACTACTGTCTAACAACATTGACATTCTCTGCTTTGCAAATATGCCAAGGTTTTTCCTGCCTTAGGTCTTTGCCCTAACTATATTCTCTGTGTAGAACTTTTTTCTCCATGCCTGTCACTTTTATTTCATTCTCAGCTTAAATGGCACTTTCTCAGAAAAGCCTTCTCTTCTCTTAAAGTAATCTCTTCTCCCATTCATGGTGATATTTTCCTACTTTATTTTCTTCATAACAATATTGCTGTATACAGTCAACCTGTTTATTTTTTTATGTCTCTCAACTCCCCCCCCCCCCCCGCCCCCCCGCAACCCCAAAAGACTAAGGACAGAATACTAGCATGTGCAGTTAATTCTGGCACATGACAGGCTCTCAACAGATGTTGAATAGATGAATGGACAGATGAATTGGCACTAGGAGAACATACTCTTTTTCTCCACCAAGGCATATCATTTTGTTCCTGCCTGAATTTTATTTGTATATGTATTTCTTAATCAATTAGTTATGTTTACTTGTGGTTCATGGTACCTAGGACTGTGTCCCCAGGGTAGCAGAATATAGCTTCTTTAGTGCAACCAATGAGACGCCTAGAAACTTTAGTTCTGAGGAGCCATTTGCTTCAATGTTCGTGGAAAAGAGAACTTAGTGAGTATTTTGTCTAGGACCACCCTGTCAAATAAGGTAGCCAACTAGCCACTTGTGACAATTGAGTACTTGAACTGTATCTAGTCCAAATTGAAATGTGCTGTAAATATGAAACACATACCAAATTTTGAAGACTCAGTGTGGGATTAAAGAATGTAAAATACCTTATTAATAACTTTTATATTGATTATTTGTTGAAAAGATAGTACTGTAGATATGCTAGTTTAGAGGAAATATGCTATTAAAGCTAATTTAACCTGTTTCTTTTTATTTCTTTTATATGGCTATTAGAAAATTTTAAATTGCCTATATTGCTAACATTTGTAGCTTGCATTGTATTTCTGTTGAACAGCACTAGTCTAGGACATTCTCTTCAGGTGCTAGAATTATGTATTGTACTTAGTGACGATATACATTTTTCCTTGTGTACAACTTTTTGACCTGAATGCTGTGCTCATGCTGCCCTCCTCCCTATCCTCTGCTAGAAAGGTAGGCTTCGTTTTGTTGGTGGACTCTTTCTCTTGGGAATAATAATGAATTTTGCTTCTGGTTTAATTCTTCCACTTTCATGGGTGAAAATGATTGGGATGAGGAGTTTTTTTTTGTTTTGTTTTGTGTGTTTCCTGAAGTAGGATGAAATATTAGGGATGACATCAGCAGTAGAGATAAGGAACTGAGAATTGTTGACTACCTAGACCAAGTTTGTGATGTTGAAAGTGCTGCTGACTTCTCGGTAAGTGAGAAACCTGAGCATCCTGTGAAGCCACGCCAGAGACAGAGGAGCTCAGAGCCAGTCCGAAATTAGAGGAGTTGGAAGCCCAAAATGGTGCTGTGTATGCGTGATCTTAACAGCAGTGTATGTGAGATTGCTCATGTGTTTGTTTCTGTCTCTCCCCTTGCTAGAATGTAAGCTCCCTGAGGGCAGAGGCTTTATCTTTCTTGCTTACTGCAGTGTTCTGGCTCATATCCCTGACTCAGTATGCCCGGCACATAGTAAGTACTCATCAATAAATACTGAATGAATAAACAGTTATGTTTATCCAGGCCAGGAGTAAGCCATGGCTTATTCAAAAGACTATTTTCCGTTTGTATATCTAATCGTATACCTAATGTCTGTGATGCTATTTTGTATTAATTATCTTCCTGTTTGGAATGCTTACAGATGGTGAGTGCTGATCTACGCAGCAAAGTGCATTTTTCCCAGCAACTGGTGAAACCACCTAACCAAAATACATCTAACAAATGCATCTAACTAAAGAGAATTTGTTCACTTAGTCTGTGTTAAGGTCATTCTTTACAGAAGAAATTGTGAGGAGCCAAGATTGTGCTATTTCTTCAACTGGAGATTTTATTTATCTCTTAATAAATTAAAATTGATGATTCCGTGGTTTCCTTCATGATATCAAAGACCCAGCTTCCTTCTATCTTTATAATGAGTCTTTCTTTTCTGAGGCAAGTGTTTGTTGCTTTGTGGTTCCGTAATGGCCAATACTTCGTCTTTCTACATACATCTTCAGGTAGAAGTGAGGGAGTAAGGTGATAAAGTTATATAACAGCTGAGTCAGTATCCCGCTCCCTTTTTAAAAAAATTATGGTGAAATTCATATGACATAAAATTAATCATTTTAAACTGAACAGTTCAGTGACATTTAGTTTATTCACTATCCAGTTCCAAAACATTTTCATCACTGCAAAACAAAATCCATCCCCATTAAGCAGTTGTTTTCCTTTCATAAATCCTGGGGAAACCACAGCCCTTGGCAATTACCATTCTTCTTTCTGTCTATGGATTTATGTATTCTGGTTATTTTGTATAAATGGAATCATTCAGTATGTGACCTTTGTATCTGGCCTCTTTCACTTAGTATAATGTTTTAGAGGTTCATCCATGGGGTAGCATGTGTCAGTTCTTCATTCCTTTTTACGACTGAGTAGTAGTCTGTTGTGTGTGTATGCCACAATTTGTTTATTTATTCAGTTGTTGATGGGCATTTGGATTGTTTCAGCATTTTGGCTGTTGTGAGTAATGCTGCTGTGAATATTCATATACATGTGTTTGAGTACCAATTTTCAATTTGAGGGGCCTATAGCTAAGAGTGAAATTGCTGAGTTTGTGATAATGTCTATGTGCTGTTTCTTTTTAGCATACCACCTTCCCAGCACTGTGTGCAGTAATTACTGGCACTCACTGGGGAGTAGACAGGGCCTTGTAACCAAGATGTCTGTTTTGGAAGTGAGAGTCAACAGAGAATATTCAGAGCTCTAGGGTCTGTGACCAGAGCAACAGCTACAGAGGACCAAGTAATAGTAGGTGTGCATATGAAGTAAGAATTGAAGCATCCTGGATCTTCTTTTGTGAAGGAATTAGCTTCTCTGCATTGACCTTTATATCCTTTCCTGGGTTTCAGACTTTAAAGTCATAACATAGACTTATTCTGGCCATCTGAGTACTCACCTGGGGCTGTGGTCTCTGTGCTCCATCCAGTTCTCTGTCACAGAGCCAATCCTTTAAGTTCAGGGTCATAGCGGGCTAATGTCTTCTTTTGGTCAAGCATGAGGTGAAGCCCTTTTTGTTTGAACATGCTTGGAAGTGTGCCAGTATCAAGGGTGGTGGTGATGGTAATTGTTAAGATCCAGAGGATGAATCCAGAACTAAATTGCCTCTCACAAGTATTTGCTCAGTATGAAGTCAGCTTTAATCAGCCCTGTTCCACCAGCTTCAAAAATGGGAGGCTGGCAGCTTTTCATTTCAGGGTAGTGACCTGCCTGGGAGGTCTAAAGAATGATTCTGACAATGTTCCAAGAGAATCCTTCCCTGCTGTTATGTGCCTGTGTGCAGGTATAATGTGTATGTAGGAGGGTAGAAGAAAGGCAAGACAGGGTGGGCCTTTCTGTTTAGTGGGTGGGTGGAGAGGACTTGGCGTGCTTTGTATGTCACTGACATTTCACATCTCTCTGACAGGCTGTAACTTTAGCAACTTTATGGATAATTTCTTGATTGCTTTTTCCACTGAGATTCATTAAGCTATCAAATTATGGCAGTGATAGGGAGACCTCTGCCCGTGTCTCCTGCGTTAGTCTAGTTCCTTCAAGACTGACATAGTCCTTTTCCCTCCCTCCCCCACCTCAGCAGTTCGCAACAAAAACACCTAACAAGCACAGAATCATTTGAAAGTCTGTGACAGTGTCTACTTTTGTCTCCTAAACTACTATTTCTCAAAGAGTGTATTGGGCCACTTTGGGAATTCTTAAATATATTCTCAGTGTTTTGACCAACAGATATCTGTGATCACCATCTGTCTCATTACACTACTTCCCCATCTCCCAAAGTGCACTTGGTAAATCCCTTTTTTAAAACTTGCTATGCTGCAATAAATGCTACTCTCCCTCTGCCTCAAATCCTCTCTTGATGTTCTTCCCTCCTCTGTCCTGTGTCCTCTTCTCCACAATCATCACTTCAGGAGCAGGCTTCCTAAGCCTGCTTCCTATGGTGGATGTGGGAGGTTTTCATTTCTTCTCCCACAGTGTGCATTTCTCCCCCACTCTCCCTCCATGTGATTCAGCTGGGATGGATGCCAGTCATAGTGACTGATTCAGAGAGGAGCCTACGATCCAGACCAGGTAATGAGAGTTACTTCAGGACTTTGGTTGAAACAAGAAAAAGGCACTGCCGTTTTCTACTACTAAACTGGTAGAGTATAGCTGGTAGCAGCTGGGGACAATCTTTGTTATCATTTGAGGACAATCTGCCTGAAAATAAAACCAACACAGAGGAAGGTAGACACTATAGAGATGGAGAAAGAGTGATTTCCCATCACAGTGCTTGAGCACCTTAATCTTACCATACTTGAATCCATTTTTACCTTTGTAATTATTTCTATTATGTGGGTCAGTATGTTTAGTTTTATTCTTTGGCCAGTTTGGGTTGAGGTTTCCCAGGTGATGGAGTGGTAAAAAATCCTCTCACCAATGCAGGAGACTTAGGAGATGTGGGCTTGATCCCTGGGTTGGAAAGATGCCCTGGAGAAGGAAATGGCAACCAACTCCAGTATTCTTGCCTGTAAAGTTCCATGGACAGAGGAGCCTGGCAGGCTGCACTCCATGGGGTTGCAAAGAGGCAGACATGACTTGAACATCTGAGCACACAATTGGGCTTGGGTTTCTATCTCTTGTAATTGAAAAAGTCTTGACTTATTAGACAGTGCCCATCAGCCCACTGATATCTATACTTCATCTTCACTTTGTTATTCCCACTGTCATTCAGTTGGAGATAGTCTCACCTGTATTCTAATCACTCTCAACTCTTCCCATCTCTGTTACAATCCCATACATACATTTATGTGGGGCTTTGTAGTCTACCATGGAGCTCCCAAAGAAAGGCAAATGTCAAAGAATGCTCAAACTACCCCACAATTGCACTCATCTCACATGCTGGTAAAGTAATGCTCAAAATTCTCCAAGCCAGGCTTCAGCAATACGTGAACCGTGAACTTCCAGATGTTCAAGCTGGTTTTAGAAAAGGCAGAGGAACCAGAGATCAAATTGCCAACATCCGCTGGATCGTTGAAAAAGCAAGAGAATTTCAGGAAAACATCTCTTTCTGCTTTATTGACTATGCCAAAGCCTTTGACTGTGTGGATCACAATAAACTGTGGACAATTCTGCAATAGATGGGAATACCAGACCACCTGACCTGCCTCTTGAGAAACCTCTATGCAGGTCAGGAAGCAACAGTTAAAACTGGACATGGAACAACAGACTGTTTCCAGATAGGAAAAGGAGTGCGTCAAGCCTGTATATTGTCACCCTGCTTATTTAACTTATATGCAGAGTACATCATGAGAAATGCTGGGCTGGAAGAAGCACAAGCTGGAATCAAGATTGCTGGGAGAAATATCAATAACCTCAGATACACAGATGACACCACCCTTAGGGCAGAAAGTGAAGAGGAACTAAAAAGCCTCTTGATGAAAGTAAAGAGGAGAGTGAAAAAGTTGGCTTAAAGCTCAACATTCAGAAAACGAAGATCATGGTATCTGGTCCCATAAGTTCATGGCAAATAGATGGGGAAACAGTGTCAGACTTTATTTTGGGGGGCTCCAAAATCACTGCAGATGGTGACTGCAGCCATGAAATTAAAAGACGCTTACTCCTTGGAAGAAAAGTTATGACCAACCTAGATAGCATATTCAAAAGCAGAGACATTACTTTGTCAACAAAGGTCTGTCTAGTCAAGGCTATGGTTTTTCCAGTAGTCATGTATGGATGTGAGAGTTGGACTGTGAAGAAAGCTGAGTGCCGAAGAATTGATGCTTTTGAACTGTGGTGTTGGAGAAGACTCTTGAGAGTCCCTTGGACTGCAAGGAGATCCAACCAGTCTATCCTAAAGGAGATCAGTCCTGGGTGTTCTTTGGAAGGACTGATGCTGAAGCTGAAACTCCAGTATGACTGGTTCTGGGTTCTGTTATGACCCCCATGCACATTTGAGAACCTCTTAACTGTTTCAGCTCTTCAACATCTTTGACAGTCCAAGACCTCACACAAAGCTCCTCAAATCATCCACCATCCCTACGTATCTTCCTGATAATGCATTTTATGCTCCCATGGCAGGGCTGGGGAGCGTAGCCACAAAGATGCTAATTCATGCCCTGGCCCTACTGCCTATTTCCATCTAGGCCCTTCCTGCTGTGCAGATCTCTAGATGGCTACAGACCTACAGTGGTTGCTTCTCTCCCTCAGCCTTTGCCAATCTGTGCATGATCTTCTTTTCTCCACTTGTTTGATGTCTGAGATCATTTTGCCTTTATATAACTTCTATAGTAAACATTATCAGTTCCATGCTTAGCATTCATTGCTTCCTTCCTAGTAGTACCTAATTTTTGCCGAGAGATCCCTTTCCCAAGGACGTACATGTGCTTCAGGAGAAGCTAATTCTATAGTCATCTGTACAGTTCCTATATAGTTCCTGTATAGTCATCTATATAGTCATCTGTACAGGTCCTGCTTGGGCCAAGAGTAATCGTAGTAGTGATTGTGCATGCGTGCATGCTTAATCATGTCCAACCCCATGGACTCTAGCCCACCAGACTTCTCTGCCCATGGGATTTTATAGGCAAGAATACTGGAGTGGATTGCCATTTCCTCCTCCAGGGGATCTTCCTGATGCAGGGATTGAACCTGCATCTCCTATGTCTCCTGTATTGGCAGGCTGATTGTTTACCAGTGAACCACCTGGGAAGCCCAGTAGTGATTGCTCAGTTCAGTTCAGTCACTCAGTCGTGTCTGACTCTTTGTGATCCCATGAACCACAGCATGCCAGGCTTCCCTGTCCATCACCAACTTCCGGAGTCTACCCAAACCCATGTCCATTGAGTTGGTGATGGCATCCAGCCGTCTCATCCTCTGTCATCCCCTTCTCGTCCTGCCCTCAATCTTTCCCAGCATCAGGGTCTTTTCAAATGAGTCAGCTCTTCACATCAGGTGGACCAAGTATTGGAGTTTCAGCTTCAGCATCAGTTCTTCAATGAACACCCAGGACTGATCTCCCTTAGGATGGACTAGTTGGATCTCCTTGTAGTCCAAGGGACTCTCAAGAGTCTTCTCCCACACCACAGTTCAAAAGCATCAGTTCTTCGGTGCTCAGCTTTCTTTATAGTGATTGTGGCTCTTCACAAATATTCCAGTTTACTGTATACATAATAGAATTGCATTTCCTAGATTGTTTTAGGTAGGTGTGGCCATGTGACTTGCTTTGGTCTATGAAATGTGAATAGAAGTGATATATGTCTTTTCCAGGCAGAAGCCTTTAAGGGCTAGTGTATGATTCTCCAGGTGCCCCTCCCAGATACTGCTAAGTCGCTTCAGTCATGTCCGACTCTGTGCGACCCCAGAGGCAGCAGCCCACTAGGCTCCCCCGTCCCTGGGATTCTCCAGGTAAGAACACTGAAGTGGGTTGCCATTTCCTTCTCCAAGGCATGAAAGTGAAAAGTGAAAGTGAAGTCGCTCAGTCGTGTCCGACCCTCAGCGACCGCATGGACTGCAGGCTTCCAGGCTCCTCTGCCCATGGGATTTTCCAGGCAAGAGTACTGGAGCGGGGTGCCATTGCCTTCTCCGCTCCCAGATACAGTGATTGCTAAAGCATGTGTCGAGATGAAGCCTCCATCAGCCTGGGTCCCAGGGTGACTATTATGGTAGAGATCCCCCAGCCGACATACACCAGCATATAGTTAGAACAAGAAGTAAATATTTGCTGTTATGTCACTGAGATTTGCAGTATAAGCAGGACATTCTAACTGATACAGTAATCTCATCTTTAACAGTGCCTGGGTCAAAAACCTGGTCTAAGCCAAGCCAAGTGAAAGCTACTCAGGTTTTTCCAACTCTTTGTGATCCCATGGGCTATACAGTCCATGGAATTCTTGAGGCCAGAATACTGGAGTGGGTAGCCTTTCCCTTCTTCAGGGGATCTTCCCAACCCGGGGATCGAGCCCAGGACTCCCTCATTGCAGACAGATTCTTTACCAGCTGAGCCACCAGGGAAACCCCATCTAAGCAAAGTAGTCATGGCATTTCTTGGTCAAGAAATTGGCTGAGAAAAATGCTGTGACTCACTTGGTACACTGAAATGAGAAGGGGATTTGCTGGGGCCTTTAGCGAAGAAGTTTCTTGATTTACAAGAAAGCTACCAGAAGAGGTAAATTCTCTCTTCCTCTTGATGTTATGTATAAATGTGAAGCCTGTAGTTACTATAATTACCTTGCTACAGGGATAAAGCCAAAACAAGGGAGAGTGGTATCAAAAGAATCTCAAAGAAATGGTACCAAAACCCTGATGGAATCATAACTGATCATTACTCTTTGTCTGGAATTTTTTCAGTTAGATAAGCCAGTAAGTCCCTTTTACTATTTAAGCTATTTGAGTTGGATTTCTTATATATCTCCACAAAAGTAACCTAACAGTTGTAACTTCCTTTCTTAGTTCTTATCTTTACTTCTCACTCATTTATGTAGTATCAGAGAAATAATAGCTAATGATAGTTCATTTATAGAAGACTTATTATGTGTCTGGCACTATTCTAAGTGCTTTCTAGACAGATTCTGATTCCATTTCAGAATAGAGAATATATGTGTGAGCTCCTTGAGAACTCTTTTCTTATTTATATCTATTTCTCCCACAGTGCTGATTTGGTACAAACAGATGCTAGCCAAATATTGAGTAATTGAACAAATATAAATTGAGTTTTAGTCTTACAGAGTTTGTAGTATTTTTGACCATCCAGGTCTCACAAACCTGAAAGATTGAGACCAACACAAGACATCAAAAATTCTGTTAGGTACTAAACCGAAGTTCCAAAAGGCATGTTAAAGGCTGTGAAGAAAAGATAGCATTATTGGGTGAAGGTTGGGAGTGAAAAGCTTTTGAAGAAAATCAGATTTGTTCTTTGAAAAAACAAAAGCAGATACAGATAAGCATAGCAGAGTGGGAGGGTGGATATTAAAGTTAGGGTAACAACAAGCAAGAGTATTGTGTCAAGAAGGAATGTGGTGTACTGAAGAACATTCAGTACCTTCAATTTAGGTGCTCAATAAATGTTAGATATTTTTTCTCATCATGAGACAATAGAGAGCCTTTTTCCCTTGAAATATTTGATGCGAGCTTGATGTGAAAGAGATGTTATGGCCACTACTCTACTTATCTCCTTACCTGCTCAAACCCTTTGCACATAGTAAGCAGTCACAGATGTTTGTAAAATTTCAGACATCCATTAATGCACTATTTCTCCTTAGAGAAAGAAGTTTCTGAGGGCTTGTCTGCTAAGCATTCTACATGTCTTCTGGCTCTCTTAACTCAATGCTGGGCACATACTGTGGCACTGTCGGACCTTAGTTAAATACTTGATTGAATTGATTCAAATTATCTGGCTTGGGAAGAACTTCTTTACCTAGTGAGCCTGGCTTTTCGGTACATCAACACTTCATCAAACCCCTGTCAGATCAGATCCTCAATAGGGTATCTTAAATGCATGCTATTAAAATACTTAAATAGAAGTCCCATCTGTTTGAATAGATTGAGCCTGATGAATCAGCCAGAGAGGTGGGAGGCTGACCCAGCCAGACATGAACCAATCGGGTGGGGAACAGGCAGCTCTGTCTCCCTTTGCCACCCCAGAGTGCTTATGCCAGAATGTACAGATTTATAAACAGAAATCAGTTAGCAAAATATGAGGGCTGAAGCATGCCACAGGGCAGTGTCTGTGGGCTAATCAACAGAGATCTGGCTGGAGCCCTTCGTCCCAGCTGCAGATCATGCTGAAGGACATGTCAGAGCAGGAGAAAGAGAAGCCCAGGGACTTGCCCCTTCCATAATTCTTGCACCTCTGGAATCTAGATTTTGTTTTCATGCAATTGTAAAAAACAGCTTTATTTTGGGAACTGTCACTGGTAAAGTCAGCAAGGACTTAAAGACCTAAGATAAAATACAATGATGGAAAAGTGTTGAGGAAGCTGCCTTTTTATTCCCCAAGAAGGATTTTGCACAGACATCCATCCCTGATGAGGTGTCATCAAGCCCTCATTTCCAAATGGTCTTGGCTGCCAGAGTCCTAATTACAATCAGCTTCCCAACCCCACTGTCTCCCTTTTCCCACCTCCCCTGATATACCCTGGATGTGGATCATACTCTTTGATGCTGCATTAAAAAAATAAAAAGTTTTTTGGGGGTCACTCTTCACCACACCAAAATACATGTTAAAAAATATTCTTTCTGAAGCTCCATTCCTCTGATAACACTTAAGACATGAGGCCTTGTGCACAATAGATGCTCAGTAAATAGTTTGTTCAATTAACATGAATCATTTCTCAGTTTCCTGCGCTAAGAAGAAAAAAATGTGATGTGCTTTCTTATTATCACCACTGATCTGATTTCTCTTCTGTTCTCCTGTCAGCTTTGCCCCTCCATACCCATGTCCTTAACCCAGCTGCTCATATACACATGGAAACACAGTCCCACTCTATCCCATTTGGGTTAGTCTACTGCTTCTTTAAGGGTTTTTTCAGAGTATGTTTTTTTCATTAGAGGAGAAGTTAAAAGAGTATAAATCAGACGTTCTGGATTCTGGTCCTAACTGGACCATTTTGTTTGGATCTAAGGTAAGTGAATATGTACTCAGATTCCTCATCTCAGATATAGTAATAATAATAATATATGACTCAGTCACCTCCCAGGTTGGTTCAAGTGTCAAATGAGCTAATATATATGAAAGTCTGAGAAAGAGACAAAGTACTTTAAATGACTCTTACTGTAAAAACCTAACCACTTCTGAGTTCACGTACCCAACAAAACACACACAGTATCAAAAAAGTATAGGAGAGGCCCTGTGGTTGAGATTCTGTACTTCCACTTCAGGGGGTCCAGGCTTGACTCCTGGTTGGGGAACAGATACATGGAAAAAAAAAAAAGTCTTCCATAGTGTGTCCCCCTGGGAAGTGGGCCCCTTCTCACTTTCCTCCTCAGGAGAGGCTGACTGGCTGGCTTCCTGGACCCACATGGGATGCTTTTACTCTGATGAATTCAATGGGGCCTAGAGTCAGGCCCTCAGCTTTGCAGCATCAGAATTCAGTTTCGGCAGGAACTCTGAGTTGATCAGCCTCAAGATGCTGACTCATGCCCACTCACAGGAGACTGATAAATAACCAGAATGCCCGTTTATTAATTTACGGTGGGGAACATTTAGCCTGCTCTGTACCTTTGCTCCCTATAGACCAGTTGCAAGGGAAGAGGAAGTATCAGAAGGTTGCTCAGTGAGCAAGGAACTTTGATAAGGGGAGTAACATCAGGCTCTGTTCATTTGGCTTTGCTATCTTAAAAGGAATCCACTCTCCAGAAAGTCTGATGTTTCTGACACCCTGGCAGGCACCCAATTCTAGAATTTTGCTTACATGAGTCAGAATGTGCCAAGCATTCCCTTTGCTCGATCAGCCCTCTTCTGACCTACACATTGTTATTTATATATGATGATCGTTTTCAGACCTCCTGCAATGGTTCCCAGAGCCAGTCTGCTAGCCAGGCTGGGGTTTATTGCCACAACAGCACCTAGAGGATTTACAAAGAAAGATTTTTTCCCCTCAACTAGAAATTCTAATTTATTTGATCTGGAAGGGCGTAGGGATCTGAATGTTTACAGGATCCCGAGTGACTCTGATCATTAGCCAGGTTGGGGAACCACTTATTTGGCTAAGAATCTATACTGTCCCTTTAAGATGACTTTGCATATTCTGATCTGATCTGTTCTGAACTGATTGTATAGGTTAACTCTGAGAACAGAATGTTATTTCCTAGGTCTCAAGGGCCAATCAGTGTTGCATCCTTGAACCAACCTTCCTTCTTTCCTTCCTTCCTGTCTTCTTTCTTTCTTTTCTTCCATAAATATTTATAAATACCCAATGCATAAGGAAGCTTACCAAGAGAAGATTGTGGCAATCAACACTTCAAGTGCCAAAAGCAAAAGCTGTTTTTAGGTGATAATAGACTTTGAGGATTAGGATATATAATCCCAGTGCATAGACCACTCTGAGGCCAGCCAATGAAATCAAGGCCTGACATGAAACAATCCAGAGACAATTTCCCTGTGGTAAGTAATGCTGGGTCTTGGTATACTTCCTGAGCTGATGTCCTCTAGGAAACAACCTTGTGCCCACAAATGGCCCTGATGGAAACTCTAAGGACCATGTATCCATCCCACTTATGGCCAAGAAAACACGTCATCGTCTTTCCTCTCAAACATGGTTCTCATCTTACCAGCACCTGGCAGTGGCTAGCTTCCATAAGAGTACCAACATCAGGGGAATCAAATGAGCATCATCTAAGGAGGGGTGCCAACAAGTGATGGGTATCTCAATATACCAGCCATTTTGTGTCCATAGTTGATAAGCCTTATGCATCACAAAAGCGACTGTTAAGGGTTAGTATTCCCATTTTCCAGATGAAGAAGAGGAAATGGTTAAATGGTTAAATGGGAAATGGTTAAAGAGGTTAAATGAGTTGCTAAAGGTCGTACAAGCAGTAAGTGGTAGAATTGGGATTAGAATCCAGGCCCACTCAGTCTCCAGGTTCTATGCCCCTTCCCCATGACCCCATGGTGCTTAGTAAAGAGGGTTGTGTGTGTGTGTGTGTTGTTGTTTTTTAAGAAGTTTTGAGCATAAGATTCATTGTGCTATAGCTAATACTTAAAATTTCTCTCTACATAATAATGTATATATGTATAACAATTTATGGGATTCCCAGGTGGTTCAGTGGTAAAGAATCTGCCAGCCAATGCAGGAGACACAGGAGATGCAGGTTAGATCCCTGGGTCGGGAAGATCCCTGAGGAAGAAATGGTAACTCCAGTATTCTTGCTGGGAAAATCCCATGAACAAAGGAGACTGGTGGGCTATGGTTTGTGGGGTCACAAAGAGTCGGACACAACTGAGCACAACAACAAAGCACCATACCAATTTAAATATCGATATATATAGTAGCATGCAAGTGGGCATCTGGTGATGCACTAAGTCTGATTCCTTTCTGCTATCGCTGGGGACAGGATTGGGAGTCAGGATACCTGATTATAGTCCTGGCTCAGTCATGTACTCACTGTGTGCCTTGAGAAGCTCCTTTTTCCCAGCTGGGCCTCAATTTTTTCATCTAGTCAGAGGAAGGTGAGACTAGATCTAGGGTTGAACTAGAGCTCTAACATGCTAGGATTCTAAGAATCTGGTGACAACAGTCACCATCTTTCTTAATTATTTTGATATCAAAGCATAGCAATTGAATTCTAGAAAAAAAGAAAGTTGAACATATATATTATTGTTGTTGAGTCACTCAGTCATGTCCAACTCTTTGCAACCACATGGACTCCAGCACGCCAGGCTTCCCTGTTCTTCACTATCTCCCAGAGCTTGCTCACACTCATGTCCGTTAGTCGGTGATGCCATCCAACCAGCTCATCCTCTGTCATCCCTTCTCCTCCTGCCCTCAATCTTTCCCAGCAGCAAGGTTTTTTCCAATGGAACACGTATATTAGAAAACTATTTTAAAATAACACATTTATTAAGACCTATATAGATGCCAGGGACTATAATAACTAATTTACAGACTTTTGATTAATTCTTATCACATCAACTACTTTTATTTATTCATCTCTCAGGAACAGAGAGAGAAGTACTTTGCCCAGGGCAGCGTGGCCAATGGGTAGAGAAGCCAGGACTGAAATCTAGAACTGATTCTACAGCTCTCTCTCAAATGTGGTCCTACCCTCTATTCTCTTGTTTTATGGATCCCATAAATGGTATGATGACTATACAGAACATTTCTTAAAGTTCCATTTGACATTACCCGACCTTGAAATATGAGGAAAAAGCAGCCCACACCATTGTAACGGAATTTTCCTGGAGACTTTTGTTACTGTACGATTCTCTCTCCCTGGGAGGGGGGCTATAAAAGTCAGACTGAATATGGGTTTAGAGAGTATGTTTTCATTTCAACTGTATGAGAGAAAACATTATACTGGTCAGCAGACCCTGGCTATAAAATTGGTTCTATTTGTTAGCTTAATTAGTATCCTTTGTTTTCCTAATATTAAACTCATAAAAGTTAGCCCCAGTTCCTTTGACTGGGTCTGAATAGGAGGAAGTAAATCAATGAAGGAAAAACTCCTTCTCTGTCTGTTACTGATGCTGTGGAGATGAAAAGAAGAGAGAGGAAGAGATGGTTACTGGCAGGAAAATAGAGAACTATCAAAGGTTTGGGTCTTAGACAGACTGGGGTGGATGCATCTGACTTCCATCCTCTTCAAATGATGCCTCGATACCTACCCGTTGCCTCTGATCTTCCTGGACAGGAAGTCAGGTGGCTAGTCTGAGCAATGGTCTAGAAAGAGCCATAAACACACCAGTCTAACCCTAACCCTAACCCACCCTATCAGCTTCATCTTCATTAGGGATGATGCCTGAATCAAACCACAGGAATGTCCAATCCTGGGACCAGAGATAAGAGAACAGGGAGGAAGATAGAGGTAGCGTCCCTACTTTCTTCCATTGTCTTGCTCACTACCCACAGGAAAGGGTTCTCTTTCTCTTGTGTGCCTTGAATTACATGTCACACAGGTGGGTTGGTGAGAATTGAAAAAGGCGGTCTATAAATTGCTCAAACAAATTTAGAAGTCATTCTGCAACATGTACTCAAGTCTATACTTTCAGTAATGTCAGAAAAGTTTGCTTTACTTTTATATCAATAGGTTATGGCATTTTTTACTAAACATAAGAGTGACACAAAGCTGAAAAGTAGAACCACAGAACCAAATCAGAATGTAAAATTGTCTAGACAGTCTAGAGTGTTTTGTCTAACTCAGTAAGTTAAAGTGTATCAGAAATAATTGCAGAATTCTACATTTAGGCTAAAAAAAGAAAACCAGCTCTGCAGGATGGAGGAGATTACCTGGACTGTGTTCATTCATATAAAAGAACTGGGAACTTAACCACAAGTTGAATATTTGCCACCACTATGATGTGTCTGCTAAAGAAAACCAACCCAACCTTTGACTGCAAGAGGGGAAATGAGGCGGATATGACAGGCAGCCCTGGTCCTACTGCAGTGAGCTGTGGTCAGACCACACTGAAGTGCTGGGTTCTGTGGTAGGTAACACAATTCTTGGGGGATACTGACCAACTAGAGCAATGGCAAATAGAATGGTGAGAGTCAGAAAATCAGAGTTGATAGAAATGGTCATATTTAGCCTAGAGAAGAAAAAAAAAGTCAACCAAAGGAACAGCCCGATCATTGCAAATATTTCAAAGGCTCTTATGTGACTGGCAGAAGGAATTTGTCCTTCCCTGTCAAGATGTGGAGCAAGGCTAAGGAATAGAAGCTAAAAAGTCAGAATTCAGAGCTATTTAATAGCTGAGCCACTGTCCTAGAGAGGGGGGGCTCCCAGATTCTAGAAGTACCATGTTGCTAAGGCTACCTTTGAGGAGAGCTTTCCATTAGGCAGTGGGAGGTGAGAAGGGAGGAAACATTATTTATTTGATTTTTATTCCCTACACCAAAGAGACCACCATTTTCTCTGTTTTCCCCCAACTGGATTCACTTCTCTGATTTCACATGATATTTCATATTTTTTTTCTTCAGCCTTTATTTGGGAGCCACTGACATCTGCTGCAAGTCCAGGCTTGAGGGTTCAAGTCTTGTGACTTTCTGAGCAGGGACCACCACTTTGGAGAACCTGAGTCTCTTAGGAATTCTCCCCACAGTGAAACTTAAGCTCTTGTACTCATCCATTACCTTAATAACAGAAATCCTCACTTTGCTTTTTGAACATATGTTAGGCAATAATTGTTCCTGCTGGAGAAATATTTTTATTATTTCATATATTATACTTTCATTTCTTTGAGTTTCATTTGGTGATTCTTACACACTTTCCCCCTGCTTTTAAAAATGATGAACAGACATTTGATAATAGATTAATTTTAATTTGTTACATGAAAGAAAAAAAAGATGAACAGGAAGTTTCTACTCGGAGGCTTGACTGTGTAGTTAAGATGACACCAGGAGACCTTTCACTGTAAAGTCATCCTTTTCACTGTAAGTCATCCTTTTCACTGTAAAGTCATCCCCAAAGAGATTGACCACCATAATACCTTCATTGCTTTCCTCACTGCTATTCCACTAGAAAAGGAAGGCAATCATTCTTAAAATCCTCAGTGCAGGAGCTTAGGAGAGTTTTAGCCCAGATTTCTTTTCAGGAGAATAATAGCTTGGCTTCAAAAACCTTGGAATAAAAATAATAATAAGAACAATACTGACAACAGCAATAATACTTTCATAGTACTCACTATGTGCCAGGTGCTATTTAAGCATTTTATGTAATACAATAGTTTTCACAATAACCCCATAATAGGTGCTATTATCTCCATTTTGTCAATGGAGAAAATATGTTATGGGGAAGTTATGTAACTTGCCTAGGGTCGTGGAGATAGCAAGACTATGTAACTGAAAGTTGAGCTCATGAGTTCTGGCTCCAAAATCCAGGCTCTTAACCATCATACTAAATATACTATTATGCCATGTACCCTTTCATTTTTAGAACAGTACAATTTCTTAAGATAAAGTCATGACTAAATTTCTAGTTTCAACATCTTATAATCTTTATTTAATGTGTACTTTCTCTGTTATAAAAATAATATTGTTGTAGCTAAGAGTCCTGACTTTAATGCCAGCTAGACCTGAACTTAGACGCAGGCTACTCACTGATAAGTTACTTAATTTCTTTAGTTTCCTTATATGTATATCCATAGATTTTTAAAGAGGATTAAGTGAGATAAAATATGTAATGTGCTTAGCAGAGTACCTGGCCTAGAGTCAGTACTCAGGAAATGTTAGCATTTATTAATATGTATTATAATCAAAGAGAGTATGGCAAGGCTGAAAGTAGAAAGAAGAAAAAAATTAAACCACCCAGAATTCCACCCCTTGAGCTATTTTCGTTTTGTCTTTTATCTGTGTGTAAGAGAAATTAATTTTTTGTTGTTTATATTTCTGAGCGGAGGTCGTGGTAGCTGTTTGCCAAGTCACGATGGGTGGTGGAGAGGAAATTTGGAGGTAGATGTTAGGGTGTATATGTATGCAGAATTACTGGCATAACACAAGAGGTAAATGAGACTCCCTGCTGTTGCTGCTGCTGCTAAGCCGCTTCAGTTGTGTTCGACTCTGTGCAACCACATAGACGGCAGCCCACCAGGCTCCCCCATCCCTGGGATTCTCCAGGCAAGAACACTGGAGTGGGTTGCCATGTTCTTCTCCAATGCATGAAAGTGAAAAGTGAAAGTGAAGTCACTCAGTCGTGTCTGACTTTCGCAACCGCATGGACTGCAGCCCACCAGGCTCCTCCATCCATGGGATTTTCCAGGCAAGAATATTGAAGTGGGGTGCCATTGCCTTCTCCAAAATGAGACTTCCTAGAGGACAAATAACTTAATCTCTGAATTAGATCTTCTGAGCAGTTCCTGATAAAGACAGAGAAGGAGCCATGGAGGGCCTCAAGATTTAGAACTACCCCTGTCAAAATGGACCACCTTTGTAATGTCTTTATCAGTTCAGTCCAGTTCAGTCGCTCTTTGTGTGTCCTTCTCTTTGCAACCCCGTGGACTGCAGCATGCCAAGCTTCCCTATCCATAAACAACTCTCGGAGCTTGCTCAAACTCATGTCCATCAAGTCAATGATGCCATCTAACCATCTCATACTCTGTTGTCCCCTTCTCCTCCAGCCTTCAATCTTTCCCAGCATCAGGGTCCTTTCTAATGAGTCAGCTCTTCACATCAGGTGGCCAAAGTATTGGAGCTTCAGCTTGAGCATCAGTCCTTCCAATGAGTATTCAGGATTGATTTCCTTTGGGATTGACTGGTTTGATCTCGTTGCAGTCCAAGGAACTCTCAAGAATCTTCTCCAGCACTACAGTTCAAAAGTATCAACTCTTTGGTGCTCAGTCTTCTTTATGGTCCAACTCTCACATCCATACATGACTACTGGAAAACCCATAATTTTGACTAGATGGACCTTTGTTGGCAAAGTAATGTTTCTTCTTTTTAATATGCTGTCTAGGTTGGTCATAGATTTTCTTCCAAGGAGGAAGTATCTTTTAATTTCATGGTTACAGTCACTATCTGCAGTGATTTTTAGAGCCCTAGAAAATAAAGTCTCACTGTTTCCATTGTTTCCCCATCTATTTGCCATGAAGTGATGGGACCGGATGCCATGATCTTGGTCTTTTGAATGTTGAGTTTTAAGCCAGCTTTTTCACTTTCATCTTTCACTTTCATCAAGAGGCTGTTTAGTTCCTCTTCGCTTTCTGCCATAAGGTGGTGTCATCTGCATATCTGAGGTTATCCCTGCAATCTTGATTCCAGCTTGTGTTTCATTCAGCCTGGCATTTCGCATGATATATTCTGCATATAAGTTAAATAAACAGGGTGACAATGTACAACCTTGACATACAGCTGTTGAAGCCTAGCTTGGAGAATTTTGAGCATTACTTTGCTAGTGTGTGAGATGAGTGCAACTGTGCAGTAGTTTGAACATTCTTTGGCATTGCCTTTCTTTGGGATTGGAATGAAAACAGCTTTTTCAGTTCTGTAACCATTGCTGAGTTTTCCAAATTTACTGGCATATTGAGTGCAGCACTTTCACAGCATCATCTTTTAGGATTTGAAATATCTTCCCTGGAATATATTTTTATAGCAGTTCTCAATTTGTTGAAAGTAATAATAAGTCTCCAAAAGCCAAGCCTTAGATACTCATGCCAAGAGACACTTATGTAGCCTTTCATCTTCTCCAAGTCATTCTTCTCTGCACAGTTCTTCCCGGGGCCAGCCAAGGGAGCCTCTTCTGTCTTTCTGTGTCTCAAGTCAGGCTCTTAGACAAGTGGGAGCACACACAAACCAAGTTAAATTACATTAGGCAATAGTCCTGTGAATGCTTTATTAGCAGTGAATCTGGACCAGATAGATTGCTTCCCTGAGGGTTTGCGTTAAGGACAACCACGAGAAAATATTAATACCTGACCAGACTACGTTATAGTCACAGCTAATGTTTCTGAGGGATAGTTTAGGGGAGAATTGTACTTAGCACTAAAATCCAGACACTGAGGCTACTATTTAATAATTCACTTTGCTATATTTTTTTTTTGCACAAGTTGGATATCTTAGATTGGCTTAAAAGTGACTACTTATCCATTAAGTAAATTCATATCTTAAAGATTTCAGATCTTTTGTGTTGCTAGAATCATAACTTAATGAGAAAGATTAAGGGGTAAAAATAATATAATAGATCAAGGGCCTCTCTAGTTCTGCGGTTAACCTTTGGGGGAAATTTTCCCCCCAAAGCT
This sequence comes from Budorcas taxicolor, assembly GCF_023091745.1. NCBI lineage: Eukaryota > Metazoa > Chordata > Mammalia > Artiodactyla > Bovidae > Budorcas > Budorcas taxicolor. The sequence continues at coordinate 130,045,992 of NC_068910.1, forward strand.
TCTTCTTCCTCCCACCTATGCATAGATTTTTCAGCTGGGTCTAGTTAGCCATGATTACCGCTTGCTCTCACTATGGGAACTAGTCCTTAATTTGATAGAGACTGTAATGGAAGGGGGAAAAAAAAATCTGGAAATTGCAGATAAAATTTGAGCACATCTTAGGTGATGTTCTAAAAAGAAGTATCTCATATAAATCTTTTATAGGCATTTAGTAGAAAGTTGTTCAGGACGCCCCCCAGCAGGTGCAGACACTAATTGAGCGGGTAGGAGTGAGGAGGGGCGGGGTTTAGAAGGAGAAGCGGCTTCCCAGGCAAAGCCCGGATGCAACGGCAACACAGGCAAAGGTTAAGAAGGAAAGAACACAGCCTTGGGTGTCCAGAGTCAGGTTTAAAGAGTCCAGAGACTGAGGTTGTGGCCTTGCCAGGGCACCAGTGTGGGAGATGGTGGTGCCAAGAGAGGACTGAAGAACTGCAAGTAACCGAGGAATCCAGACTTAGAGGAACCTTTAGGGCATTCAGACGAGGCGTTCAAAGGAAACTCTCTCTGAATGCGTTTCAGGGTTGTTTGGCTCCTGCGTCAGTAATTTTGGGCTTCAAGTTTAAAAAAATCTGACAAAAGTGTAGATTAAACAAGATGGATATGTACTTTCCTCTCAAACAACCTAAAGTTGGAAACTTGGTAGTCCAGAGCCGATCTGCAGCACCGCAACGTCAAGGATGACGCTTATTCCTTGGCCTGCAGTTTTCCTCTTCAGGACTGCCTCACCGGCGGGGTTTCTGCAACTCCAGCCTTCACACAGGTAGGAAGAGGGAGGAAGCGGGGAAGAACCAAATAAACGCTTATCAAGAGCCAGTCAGTCCGCTTTATAGGCTATTCTCTGTAAGAATTCCCACTGTGATCCCTACTTATATCTTTTAACCCAGTCTGTTTTACTTGACCAGTCCTAACTAAAAGAGAGACTATAGAAATAGGAGTTTTTTAAGCTTGGTATTCAGTTGTTTTTAAATATTGGGTTTTCTTAGTAAGATAAAAGGAAATTATGGATATTAAACACAATAATCAGGCTCTACCACAAACCCCAACCATATGACAGAAAAATTATTTCTAATTCCCAGTTATGTGTTGAGTGAAGCTCTGAGGTGTTCTCTAGATGTCCTTTCACTGATTCTGAGGAAGAACAAGACAGTTTGCAGACAGCTGTTTCCAAAAACAAGTTAGAACTAAGTCAGTTTAAGGACAGATAACAATGCTATTTAAAAGAGATGCCTGTGAGAAGGCCTGGAGGAAGTATTAAAACATCATAGTGATTACAGTGGTGGGTAAAGTGATGGGATTATTACTTTCCCAGTTTTCTGTTATGCATTTGTTGTATTTTCCACTTTTTTAAAAAGAAAAATAGAGGATTTTCTGTTGAGTTCTTTTTTTACTGTTTTGATACTTCTTTTAGAGGGAAGGTGTTTGGGCCAGCCTGCTTAAAGTAAAACATATGTCCAACGTGCAAACTAAGCCAAAAGGCCACAAAAATGTGTTTCAGAAACCAGACCAGGGCATTTGAGATTGCCTTTGCATAAACATTTGGGTGTGTGTGCCCTTGCATAAACATATTGTGTGTGTGTGTTATATTGACTCCATGTCATCTGTAAAGATGCCATAAAGAGCTGGCAAAAGCCCCCAGGAAGGAAAATTAGAAAATGAGAAAGCTGCCCTAGGAGAGTAACTGAAGAGCAGGCAACAGCCAGAGGCCTGTTGGAAGGGGGACCTGGGTTCTAGGTCTTTCCTCAACCCTGCCTTTAACTGGTGGCAGGATCCTAGGAAAATTAACCTATCTTGTCCTGGTTTTCTTACCTAGAAAATGAGAGAATAGGACAAGATGATCATTAAATTTTTTTTTTTACTCCTAAATAGTTTTATTTTATGTTATTGTGCAACAGAGAGAGAAAACAGAACTATTTTGCAAGGTAAGGGTAAGGAGGAATGAAAGTAAGCAAGTAGTCTTCACATGGGAACAGGTTTAGCATGCTGACTGCAATTCCAGCACTAGGAGGGGTTCCCTAGGTGTACCTTGTTGTAGCCATCCAATTAAAATTCCTGAAAAAAAGGGATTACTTTTGTAATCTAAGCCAATAAAATGGACTAATTCCTTGAGAAAAATTTTAACACAGTTATTTTTTTGAACAGCATTAATTCCACAATTCTTTTAACCTTGCCATACAGTTTTCTTTAACATCTCTTCTTTCAAACTCCCAGTCCTTTTCTCTTGAAAGCTCCACAGGTCTTCCTGTCTTAAATTTAGAAGCATCCAGGGGTCAGTTTATATTACTTTGTGGATGATTTTTAATTAAAAAAAAGTATGTACTTTTAATTGGAAAATTTAGGGTATGCATCTGTGTCTGTCTGTGTGCATATATGCAAGGGATTGCTATGGCTCTTCTGAAAGATTGTCCTGGAAAATATCTTATAATCTAATATACTGCTCTAATGAGATTGTTTTTCTAATGCAAATGAGGCCCAGAATTCAGCAGAAGAAATGGAGCTTCTCTCCCTGCACCACCACACTAATTATACTTATTTTGTTAACACAGCTCTTCTTTGAGCAAAGTTTTGCTCCTTCTTCTTTCCACCAGTAACTTGGGGATCAGGACATAAAAGTCTGGTTCTTGGGTGGGTGGGGAAGTCAATGAGCCAAATGTTAAGGGAGAGAAATCAGAACAGTACATATTTAGCTGCAATTTAGTGGAAATTAAGGCTCTTCACCTTCACTGTGGCCTCAGTGCAGCCTCTGCTCCTTGGTCCCTGTGAGCCTTCATGATTACTTGGATCAACATGGGAATTCTAAAGCCTCTGCACTAAGTCCCTGCTTTCATTTCCTTGGCACTGATATTCTATGAAACTCCTCTTTCAAAATCGCCCTTCACTGTGACAGAGAAAACCCTTTTCAACCGTGTTCCCTCATCCTACCCTCCAGAGAAAGAGGTGCCTCTCCATTTAATGTCTGGGGCCTTCCCTGGTGGTCCAGTGGTTAAGACTTTGCTTTCCAATGCAGGGAGTGCAGGTTCAGTCCCTCATGGGGGAACTAAGATCCCACAGTCCTTGGAGCCAAAACACCAAAACATAAAACAGAACAATATTGTAACAAATTCAAAAAATTTGAGTGGACTTTAAAAATGGTCCACGTCAAAAAAAAATCTTAAAAATGTTAACGTCTGTAATGTATACTCCTCCAGAGTTCCCAGAGACCATACCTTTGGGTAGATCTGAAGGAGCTGGGCTATCCAGCTCTCGTTAAGCCCAGACTTGGCACATTATTGAAGACTACAAAAGCCTGAGGCAGAAAGTCTAAAGGGCAGTGTAGGTCTTCGTTAAAAATTCTCAAAGACGTGGAGAAGGGATATGCAAAACTTCCTTAAAATATTTTGTAAACTTCTCACCTTTTTGAATCCCACTTCCTTCTTACCTGCCTCTCTGTTTACTTACCCAATCTTTCCCTCTGGGAGTCAGCTTCATCTTCTAAGTCATTTGGCTTCCGTCAGCTTTTCCGTCTCCCCTCCTGATCACATGGCACAATTAAGGCTCAAAAATTAGCTGTCCAAGAAAATGTTCTTTCTCTTTAGAGCTCAGGGGTGATACTCATCATTCAACATTATAGAATAGAGATAAGAATCATACCCTCATACAGTTCTTGCAAAAATTAAGTGAGATAATATATCTCACTAAGTTCTTAGAATAGTAACTATGTTGTAAGTTCTGAACACATTTTAGTTCCTGTTATTACTAGCTGTATTTTCCTGGCACATTACATTTATTTTTTTTTTTCCTTTTCTAGCAATTCCCCATTTGCTCCTGTTCTCCATCCTAAACTATCTATACTGACCATTTCTGACTTTTTAAAAATGATAAGTTTTTTGAAATATAAATTATCCACTTTCACTTTCAAAGTGCCTATTACTCCTCAAGTCCTTGATTTCTAGAAGGTCATAGGAGAAAAAATACGATGAAAAGAACTTTCCTTCATAGCATGGACAGTCATGGAGGTACACCAAGTGGCCCTCCCATCAAGACTTTGCTCTGCAGTTTTAAAGAGTATAGCTGACTGTCTTCTTTCAGTACCTCCAGGATCTGCCCCAGCTTTCTAGCCAGGCCACATGCCTTATATACAGGCACCTGCCTTACAGAAGTGTTTGTCATACTTGCACCTGCCTTATAGAGGTGGTAGTTCCTCCCTCCCATCACCCTCTGGTACTATCAGGCCAGGAGGAGTGGGCTTGAGTGGAGTTTGAGAAGAGAGCAAGAAAATTTTGGCAGAAGGTGGGGAAAGGCATGCATATGGACATGGACTGTGGTTTGGAGCAGAAATGTATAAATTGTGTTCAGGGAATAGTAAGGTTGTTACAACGAAGCGAAATGTATGAAACAGAGCAATGAAATAGGGGGGTATGGAATACTATAATCAGTGATGAATGATGGCTAGCCTGGAGGTAATTGGTCAAGAGCTTAAGGCAAATGCAAAATTGTCTAGATTTAATGCACAGAGCAAGAGTATGTAATTCAGGCTTATAATTATTAATAATGATAATTGGTCTTGTTTTTGGAGGGCTTACTATGTCTGAGTTATTGTGCAAGAACCTCCTAAATGGTCTCCCTGAATTTCTTCTTGTTCTGCTAATTCTTATGTCAACAGAGCAGCCACCGTAATTTTTAAAAACTGCAGATCTGATCATGTTGTTGACTCCTCCCTCATCCTTCTTAAAATTCTTACTAGTTTCTCTTCATTCTGAGAAAGACCAAAATCCTTTCCACGGATGACTAGGTCCTGCCCAATCTGGCTCCAGCCTTTTCAGCTTCAAAGCTTATTCTCTTTCGGTTCCATAACCCAAGTCCTGCCCTCTCCTGGCGGAGTGCTTTCACAGATGCTCTTTCTTATCCTAGACAGCTCCTGCCAGTACCTCTTGGTCTGGTTAATGCGGCTTTATCCTCTACATCTGCATGTAAAGGACACATTGCCAGGGAAGTCTAAGCTAGGTTCTGCGTTAATCTCTCTTGGAATTTTCCTTCATAGCATGGACAGCCGTGGAGTTACACCAAATGGATCTCCTGTTAAGAATTTGCTGTGCAGTTGTGAAGAGTATAGCTGACTGACTGTCGTCTTTCATTGCATCCAGGACCTGCCCCAGCTTTCTAGCCAGGCCACATTCTTCCAGGTAGCCCCAGGCTAATGACTGGACATAGTGCGTAGTCCTAGTGCCTGGTCATTCTTGTCCAACATGGAATTCCTCTAATGGGCAACCTTTGTTCCTAGGTCCCTCTCGACGTGGCTGAGCCTATGAGAGATCTGCTTTGCAGTCTGAGACTCTTCTGCCCAATTCTGCTTCCTCTGCCCTTAACATTTCTCAAACATTAACCCCCCACCCCCTACCAAATCTCTTATGCTTATAATTCTCTTTGCAGCTGTTCCCTGGAGGACCCAAATGACACATAGCACTTAGAGCTTTTTAAACTGATATATTTATTTGTATGATATCTCATGTTTGCACCACACTGAAAAATTCGTGAGGGGAAGGTCCAGTTTTGCATAATTGTATGCTTAGTTATCTTCCAGAGTACAAAAAGGCACTGAAAAGCTATTTATGACAAGAAAGTAAAGCATTTTTACATGCATTATTATCTCACCAATCCTTTGAGAGTGGTTCTATTTTTGTGACATTTTGAAGATGAGGAAACTAAATGAGAGATTAGCCCAAATTTGGATCCAGGTGTGTCTGATGTCAAACATCTTCTGAACTGCTGCTTAATTCCTTTTTGCTCAGGTGAGAATGAGGATCAAAATGATTATTCAACTAGGGCCCTTGGGTTTTTACCTTGCGGGGTCCTTGATCCGTCAAATATTGTAAGCTTGATTTGAAATCTATCTTGCCAAATTAATCTTTGTATTTCTAACAGTGATTGACACTGAGAAGTACTCACTCCATGTGCAGCAAACTGGATGGGCAGCGGAGGGCAGGGATGATGCTTAAAGATGATTCTTGTCACCTCTGTAGATACCAGTAGAGGAGTGTGTCAACTCTATGGATTCTCAGGAGGAATCAATGTCCAGGACTCTGGAGCACAATCTTCTTTGACCACCATTCTTGTCCCCCCAGGCAGTGTCCCCTGCAAAGTTTCCATTAAAGCTGCAAAGAGAAAATAGTGCACCTGAGAACCAATCAATTCTTTCTTGCCTTCAGAGTCATGATGTACTTAACGCAGCTAAGAATAAATGATTACGGCAGAGCCTGGGAGGAACCTTCGAGAAAAATTTAGCCAATTTATTTCACAGGGGGAAGAAATCGAGACCCAGATAAACTTTGCTTCAGAGAGAGTCATGCAACCCTCTATTGCTGGGATGTGGCCCAGGGAGAGAGGGATGGAATGAAAATGGGGTTCTAGAATAGCAGTACTGTGCAAGAATCGGTATTTCCTAGACAAGCCTGACTTGTGAAAATAAGATATACTCACTGGCAAGAGAAGTGTAATTGCTTGACTATAGATTACCTAATGTAGTTTGGATCTTATCATTGCGAAGTCTGAGCGAATCTGAGTTCTCCTGCACTGCTTCCTCACATCTTTAATTGTTCTGGCCTAGAGCAATCACTGCTTTCTTTCAAGGAGCTCTTGCCACTGTGCTGACATTGAGTGTCTCAGTGTGAAGATTTGTGTCTTTCTGGTGGTGTTTTCATCTTTTAAATTAAAAAGGAGGCAAAAATAGATCCTGCCAAAGGTCACACCACCTCAATGTTAGGACCAGTCTCTCTTCATTTACAAAGGGATGCTCAGCCTAGGAGGGATGGACCAGGTAGTCCTGGTTCTCTTCCAGCTGCTGGTCCTCTCTGGTGCCTGTCAGCCTGCCAGAGCCAGTGCCGCAACTCTCTTAGTGCCCATCATTATCCTGGTTGGCAAGGAGGCCCTGCTGGGTTTGGAGAGGGTCAGGGCACAGGGCCAGCCAAGATGAGAGGCCACAGAGAAGAAGTGAGGAAAAAAGTCCTGGGGAAATGCATCAAAACAACGCTGAGAACACAACTCTGGCTATAGACTAAGGATTGGCAAGAAAGTGAAATAGCCCCGTTCAAGGTCAGAGCAGTGAGGACATTCTCAAGTTGGAAACTGAAATCAATTCTCCTTTCCTTTCAGCCTGGCAGCTGAATCTGGTGGGTGCCTAGGAAGCTAGAACACGAAGAGACAGCCCTGGCAGCTGCGTGAGCAAAAGGTGAAAGAGCCCACAGACACAGGGCCGGGGCCAGACAGGAGCCATCCATTGACTCTTGTCATGGGTCCCTTGCTAATAAAGGCAGAGCCACTCCATGGCCCATGAAGGGCATTGTGGGAGTATCTATTCTTGTGGGCTCTCATTTTCATCACAATTGGTTTTCCATGTGTTTGTTTTTAAAATAAAGGAATCATATGTCCTTGTAGCTAAGACCATGTTTTGATGAGAGTGGGGGTGGGAAGAGGCTCTTCTTCTACCATGAGTTTTAAAATTCAGGACAGGAAAGCTGCTGCCCTTCTTACCAGAATCAGTTCTTGCCAAGACAGGTTCAAATGTTTTGGATCAATGGAGCAAGAGGAAGGAGGTGGGGGGAATAGAGAAAAATAGAGTTCCTTTTCTCTCTTCTGCTTCACTGCTTGATGGGTACATAAAGGTGAATGTTTAGGAGTTGAGAAGGAGGCAAGGGAAAATAGTGTCCAGAGGAAGAAAAAGTATCAGAGAAAGAGAATTTTTAAAGAAAGAATAAAATCCATAGTTTGAAATTTTTAGCAGGAAAGACACATTTTTCACACAGATACAATTTACGTAGATCTGTAAATGAGCAAATAAATTGAGAAGGAAAAGGGGAAAACAATGCAGTGGCCAGAACAAGGTCTGCTGGAGGCAGGTCTGCTAGCTGCTGTGATAGACAAGAAAGAGAAAAGATGTGTTTGGAGTGAATTTTCACATTTCAATTCAACATATACTGAGCACCTAAATTAGGTGCCAGGCATTGTGCTGGATACTGGGTATTCAGAAGCCTCCATGATAAGAGTTATACCACTAAGGAACTCAGATTCTGGGAGAGAAGAGAGATCTGTTCACAGACAGTCTCAAAACAAGGCATAATGTGACAGATTCAGTCGAGGTACAAGCTACATGCTACAGAAGACAGATGAGTCTGACATGAATTCCAGCTAGCAGAGCACAGAAACTGTCACAGAGGAAGTAACATTTGATCTAGAATGTGAAAGATGAGGTTTTTTTTTCCCCTTTTCACTGTGCTTTGATGTTTTCCTTATATGGGAAGGTAAATTTATTAGCTTAAGAAAATTAAATCTCTCCATTTTGCATTATAACAACTTCAGGGACAGCATGTGAGATGACTCGTTGGATATGTTATTGTTGACTGAAAAAGTACGCGCTACCTAAAAGTTGAGAGTTATGTTTTATTCCATGAAAATTTTTAGGACTTAAGCCTGAGAGGCAGCATCTCAAGTAACCTGAGAGACCTTCTTTGAGGATGGGGGACAGGGGGGAGAGCCAGGCTACATACAAATTTTGCAACAAAGAGCAGGAAGGTTGAATGTCAGAAGTTTTTTCTTTTTTTTTGTTAATTAAGGAAAACCAGATACCCCAAGTTAAGAAATTTAGAGCTTTTCTATGTATGGAAGGATGCAAGAGACCTCCCACATAAGTCATTCCTTTGATAATACACCTCAGCTATGTAGGGCCAGTATCCTGTGTTTTTCACATCCTGAGCTTCCTCAGGGTTCATCATAGGGAGTGGCTGCAGTTTGATGGCTGCTAAATGTCACATATTCATTCCTTCCCGAGTACCCTCAGTTCTCACCAGCTCACCTTCTGATGGTGGCTGCAATTGTTGATGATTGTGACATCCTTTGTTTACTGATATGGCAAGAAATATTCCATTTCTCATTACCTATCAGAGGTGAGGTCCAGACACAGTTGCTCCAATAGCCATGCAAAGGATCTTATGGAAACAAGAGAATTCAGAGTCTAGAGAACCCAACTAGCTACAATGAGTAGAAACTTCTCCAGGGTAAAGGGCAACTCATTATTTAAGAAAAGCAATTTTGCCCCTCCCTCAATAATATGCAACTATTGCATTCTTATTATTATACCTCAGATCATATTTATAATCTATTTTTTTTACATGTGAAATTACTTTAAGAACATAGCAAGTATTTAAAGTTAGAGATTGGACTGCTTCACTCAGATGTTTTAACCAGGGTCTGCAAACTTTTTCTTTAAAGATCCAAATAGCAAATATTTTCAGCTTTGCAGGCCACGTGGTCTCTGTTGCAACTACCAGTTTCTACCTTTACAAGCATGAAAATAACCATAGGCGCTATATAAATGAATGAGCATGACTGCTTTCTAATAAAACTTTATTTACAAAAACAGTGAGCTGGATTTAGTCCTGCTGGTGCTGCTAAGTCACTTCAGTCCTGTCCGACTCTGTGCGACCCCATAGACAGCAGCCCACTAGGCTCCTCTGTCCCTGGGATTCTCCAGGCAAGAGTACTGGAGTGGGTTGCCATTGGCCATAGTTTATTGACCTCTGCTTTTAACCATCCGGAGAAGGCAATGGCACCCCACTCCAGTACTCTTGCCTGGAGAATCCCATGGACGGAGGAGCCTGGTAAGCTACAGTCCATGGGGTCGCTAAGAGTCAGACACAACTGAGCGACTTCACTTTCGCTTTTTACTCTCATGCATTGGAGAAGGACATGGCAGCCCACTCCAGTATTCTTGCCTGAAGAATCCCAGGGACGGGGGAGCCTGGTGGGCTGCTGTCTATGGGGTTGCACAGAGTCGGACACGACTGACGTGACTTAGCAGCAGCAGCATTTAACCATCAGTTTAATCGACTCTCCTCAGACTCTCCCACTTCTATAGCATGAAGGGCAGAGCAGATATCAATTAAGAGCATAGCCCTCCTTTCCAGCCCCTCATCAGTATTTTCTGAAGAGTAATTTCCTTTTGTATTTTAAAATCAAAGCATTCTATTCTACCTTCTAACCGAAATTTCCACCTCCATTTTTTCTACCTCTAGCCAGTCATGTCTTAATAGCTACATGGATTAATCTTCTCATGCCTAGCAACAGCTGTGGCTAAGCTGCTCTGGAAACAGAATTTCCAGAGCTCTATCCTGCACTGTGGCATAGATTGCCAGTTGTTAGCCTCAATGTTTATTCTTCTTTCCCTAGTAATATAACCCTCAATATTACTTAGGCATATAGCCACCCAGAATGCAGACACTTTCCAGTTTCCTTGTAGCTGACCATGACAAGGTGATTAGGATCTTGCTAATGTGAGGTGAAAAGAAATATTGTGCAGCACCTTTCAGGAAACCATTTTAAAAAGCAGTTGATGGGTGTCTTCTGCCTGTCTTCATCCTTTCTCCATTATTCCACCTGGAAAATTGACATGATGACCAAACTCTAGCTCTTCTCTTTGTCCAAGAGGGCAGAGACTTTATCACAGAATGTCAAAGCAGTGATGTGGAAAAAGTGTTAATACTTGAAGACTGTAGATTCTCATAGCAGCCCCAGGCCACCTTACTTTGACCTGATCCAGAAATAAACTTTTGCCTTATTTAAGTCACTTGCAGCCATACCTAACTGTGATTAATACCTTGCTTTAAATTTTTAAATAAGGAATTTTTGAAATGAAGATTGAGAGGAGTTTCACTGTAGGTCTTAAAATGACTATTTTTTAAAAGCAATAAAGTTTTTAGTCTTAAATCATTGAATATTTATGATTGTCAAATGCAGAAGAGAGCACAGGTATCTCTTTGAATTTATTGGAAGTTTATATGATAGCTTGTAAATGTTTTGCTTCTTATGAATTCAAATAACAAAGAGAGGCAATGGAGAAACATTTACTAATATCCTGGAATCTGGAGCCTGTTTGTTCTCTCAACAACACTGTTAAAGCAACGGGGCAAAGGTTACGCTGCTGCTGCTGCTGCTGCTGCTGCTGCTGCTAAGTCGCTTCAGTCCTGTCCGACCCCATAGACGGCAGCCCATCAGGCTCCCCCGTCCCTGGGATTCTCCAGGCAAGAACACTGGAGTGGGTTGCCATTTCCTTCTCCAGTGCATAAAAGTGAAAAGTGAAAGTGAAGTCGCTCAGTCGTGTCCAACTCTTAGAGACCCCATGGAGAGCCTACCAGTCTCTGCCATCCATGGGATTTTCCAGGCAAGAGTACTGGAGTGGGGTGCCATCCCCTTCTCCTATGCTACTGATATATAACCAGGTTAAATGGACACCATCAGAGTGCTGAACTGAGCAGTACCTCTTAGAAGAGCTAAGGGTGTACATCTTCTACAGTTCCTTGTTCCTACTTGCACTCCAGGCTTGCAAACTGCAGCAAGGTCTGCCCTCCCACCCTAAGCTTGCACTCTAAGGCCAATTTTGTTGGAGGAGGTAATCAAGAGATTGTGCCCACCTGAGAGCTGGACCTGTGCATCAGAAGCTCCTCACTCCCTCCCCTGTCCTTGGAATGTTGGTTCTGCCCACCATTCCCACAGTGGGAGCTTTTCCAAGGACACAGCCTTGAAAGAGTAATGTGTTGTTGAGCTATCTGGATTGGATACATGACTAACCAGGTTAAAACCGCTATATGAACTTTCAGATCCTGGCCAGAGAGGTAGGAGAGCATGGGAATCTACTTGTTTTGTGGCTATTCAAGGTAAGTCTCATGAGTAAGTGCCCTTGCTTATTGAAACTGCCACTTATCGATCTGGAATGTGTCGACTAAAACAATAGTCACAACCTAGAAATTGAGAATTATGTTTTATGTGATGGAAATTCTTAGGACTTCAAGCCCAGGAGACAGCATCTCAAGTGATCCTGAGAGAACTTTTCAGAGGAAGCTGTGGGGTGTGGGGAGGAGTCAGGTTATATAGAAGTTTGCAGCAAGAATATAAAAAGATTATTGTTAATTAAGGAAAACCAGATATCTCAAGGAACTTAGCACTTTTCTATGTATGGGAAGATACAAGCCTCTAGGCTCACTAAAATTATTTCTTTTATATGCACCTCAGCTCTCTGGGGGCCAGCACCATGCTTCTTGATTTTTTTTTTTTTTTTTACATTCTTAGTTCCTTGTATGGAGTGACAGCAGCCCAGCCTACAACTGTTGGATCACAAGTATTGTCTCCCTTTTGGGTGCACTTCAGGCTCAGAAATTCACATTTGGATGCCCCAAATCGCTGATGGCTTTGACATCCTTGTTTACTGATAAGGCAGGAAATAATTAATTTCACAAAATGATCTACCTGTTTCTTTGGTCTCTCTTTGCTCTTCCCGATCACGTGCCACTTTGAGAACCAACACAGCTTCTTGTGAGATAGAAGTATATAAAATAGGACCAGGAAACCCCATAGCTGTCAGCTGATTCTCTCAACTGTTTGGAGAAAAGCTTATATTTTGCTCACCAAGCAGGCTGCCCGAGTTTTGATTCTGCTGTAGGAGTTCGCTACGCACAGAAGCCCCACAGAGCAGTCCTTTTCTGCAATTCTCCAATGCTGGGCAGTGTAATTTGTCTTTTCCTTCTTTGCACTCAGTATGGATGTTCCCTGACATGTTGATTTGTAAGACACAGGACAGAGGCAAGAAGGTTACAATGGCTCTACAAGGTTATACACAGGCCCTGTTTTTCTTTGTCTGCCACTAGCTGGGCAATCTGGAAAAAAAGACTGCCTCTTTCCTGCTGTGCTTTACTTGAGAAAATGAAAAGTAATAAACCCCTCTTCTTTATTTTTATTCCTCATAAATGCTCTAACACAGGGACCATCAGGTTCCTGAAAGATTTATCTTTTAGGGGCTCAAGGTATCCCAGTCCATGGCTTATAAATCCAGCCTTTCCTCCTCAAACCCTACAGTTCCTCCTTTTCATACAAAGATGGGGAGGTGCTACTGTTCCTCACCCTGATTGTAGGCCACAGTCAGTCCTACATTTTCCTCGGGACTAGTATTTGACACCCCAATGCTGGTAACAATTTCAGGTTTAGTTCTTTCACTTGTGAGGAACCAGAGATAAACGAGGGGACTGGCCATTCTAAGGATATACTTGGGCTGTCAGTGAGGCTAGAAATCTGGTTGGAGTCAAAGCAGATCTGGAGACAGGCTGCTTTCTCCGGTTCTCTCAGAGACATCTGGCTTCCCTACGTGACTTTCTTTTTGCTCTCTGGATTGGCTTTGTCTTCATTCATTCACCAAATATTTACCACTTACCATATGCTGGGTACTGCTCTAGGCACCAGGAATACAGCAGTGACCAAAACAGACAGAATTGTGGAGTTCAGACTTGAATGGAAAAAGACAGGAAAAAAACACAGGTAAATGAGTAATGTCAAGTAGCAATACATACTATGAAGAAAAATAAATCCGGATAAGAAGATAGAGAGTAGCAGGGTGCTATGTTATAATAGATAGGATAGTTAGACAAAGACTTTCTCAGAGGTAAAATTTGAGCACAGATCCAAATGAATTGAGAGAAGGAGCCAAGTGGGGGAGGGTGTTCCTGCAGAGGAAATGGCAGGTATGAAGATCCTAAGGCAAGAATGTGCTTGGCCAGCGAAAGGATCAGCATGGATATTAGCTGTGGCTAGGTTGCTGAGAGCAGGGGGAAAATTCACAAATAACAGGGTTGGAAAGAGGTATCCTGGAGCCAGATTATGTCAGGCCCCATGCTGCTGCTGCTGCTGCTAAGTCGCTTCAGTTGTGTCCGACTCTGTGCGACCCCATAGATGGCAGCCCACCAGGCTCCCGTCCCTGGATTCTCCAGGCAAGAATACTGGAGTGGGTTGCCATTGCCTTCTCTGGTCGGGCCCTGTAGGGCATGGTATAAACAGTCGTGATCTGATTTACAATTTACAAGTGTTATGTGGAGACTAGACTGTAGGGGAGCAGGAGTGAAAGCAGAGAAGCCAGTCAGGAGGTGAATATAGTAATCCAAAGAGAGATGATGACAGCTCAAACCTGCTACTGCTGAGAAGGTAGGAATAAATTTTGAAGAATTTGCTTGTCCATTGGATATTGCCTATGAGGGGGAAAATGAAAGCAAAGTTGACTTAAATGTGGTTTTTTGGCCTTAGAAACTGGGTGATGTTATTTTCTGAGAAGGAAAACAATGAAAGAAGAATAGGTTTGAGTAGGGAATACCAAGATTTTGATTATGGTAAACTTTTTTTTCTTATACTGGTGAGTTTATTTTAATCTCTGAAAGCATCTGTCAATTTTCAACGTCATTTCTACAGCATACAAAGATAGTAAATTTGAGTAGGTCAGTTGAGATACTTGGGGCACAGTGGCAAATATAATCTGGAATTAGAGAAGTTATAATTTTCATGCTCTTTAACAAGTTTAGTAATTTAAAAACGAATAAAATAATAGGAAAGTACTTGACTCGCACTCACTTTGTGTCAGGCACTGTTCTAAGTGCTTAATAGTCTACTAACGCAATCCTCAAAATAACCCACGAGGAAATCGGCATAGAGAGATTTCTGACTTGCCCTGGATCACACGACGGAGCTGGTGTGGAGCTGGTGTAGAGGCCTATGTAGCTGGCTCCAGAGACAGTGCTCTTGGCCATGTTGCTCTGCTACCTCATGCGGTTTTGTCCTTCAATCTATTGATATGGTGCATGATACACTGATTTTCATATGTCAAACTACCTATACATTCCTGGGATAGATCCCATCTAGTTGTGATATATGATTCTGCTTTCGGGTATTTTGTTGAAGAATTTTGCTTCTGTATTCGTAACGGATATTAGTCTCTATTTTTCTTCCTTGAGTTTTTTTTTTTTTTTTGGTCTCCTTTTGATATTACTGGCCTCATAGAATCAGTTGGGAGATAATTCCCCCTGTTCTATTATTTGGGAGAATTTATGAAGTGTTGGAAAGCTGGGCCTTTCTTTTGGGAAATTTGTCAATTATTAATTCAATTTCTTCACTTGTTAAAGGTCTGTTCAGATTTTCTTGGTGCTTCCCTGGTGGCTCAGAAGGTCTTTCTTTCTTTCAGATCTTCTACATCTTAAATCAGTTTTGGTAGCTCATGTCTTTGTAGGAATTTGTCCATTTGCATCTGTAATGTGTATTTTACTGGCATACAATTGTTCATAGTGTTCCCTTATAATCCTTTTTATTTCTATAAAGTCAGTAGGAATGCTCCCACTTTTATTCCCTATTTTAGAAATGTAGATACTTTCTCTTTTTTCTTGATAAATTTTACCAAAACTTGCCAATTTGTTGAATTTTTCAAAGAATCAACTTCTGATTTTATGTATTTTCCTATTAGACATTTCACTTATTTCTTCTCTGATATTATTTCTTCCTTCTACTCGCTTTAGGTTGAGTTTTTTAGATTCTTAAGACAGGAATTTAGGTTATTGATTTGTAATCATTTATCTTCCCCCCCTGCTTTATTAAGGTATAACTGACAAATAATTGTATTATACTTAAAGTGTACAATGTGATGATTTGATACAAGTGTGTATACAATGTCAAATAATTCACCCTATAAGGTTAATTACCACATTCATCACCTCATGTGCTTAATTATTTTGGTGAGAACACTTGAGCTCTACTCTCTTAGCAAATTTCAGTTATATAATGCAGTATTAATTGTAATCACTATGTTATGTATTAGATTCTCAGAACTTATTCATCTTATAGATTAAAATTTGTACCCATTTACCGTCTTTCCCCATTTCTTCGACCCCAAGCCCCTGGCAACATTCACTCTACTGTCTGTTTCTATGAGTTAAACTTTTTTTTTTTTAAAGACTCTGTGTATTATGATAGTGTGCAGTATTTGTCTTTATCTGTCGGACTCATTTATTATAATGCCCTCCAGGTTAATTCATGTTATTGCAAATGTCAGTATTTTCCTTTTTGGGTCTGAATAAAATTCCATTGTGTGTGTGTATATATATATTCACCACATTTTTGTTTTAATCCATTCATCCATTGATGGGCACTTGGGTTGTTTCCATACCTTGACTCTGGAGGATAATGCTGCAGTGAACAGAGAGTGCAGACATTTCTTCTGTATGCTATTTTCATTTCCTTTGAATATATACCCAGCAGTGGGGTTGGTGAATCATATGGTAGTTCTATTTTTAATTTTGTGAAGAACCACCGTACTGAATTTCCAGGTTTTCTAACACCATTTATTGAAGAGATTATTCTCTCACCATTGTATGTTCCTGACATCTTTGTTGAAAATTGATACCATATATGCAAGGGTTTATTTATGGGCTCCCCAGTCTATTCTGTTAGTCTATGTTTCTGTTTCTATGCCGATACCGTACTATTTTGGTTACTATGGCTTTGTAATGTAGTTTGAAATCAGGAATTGGCTATTTGGAGCTTTTTGTGATTCAATAGGCATTTTAGAGTCCAAGAAGCCTGACCTTCAGGCAGTGTCTAGGGAAGTCAGGACATTAGACATGCACTTTAGGGTGTATCAGATAAACTGGGAACATTGTTTTCTTTGCTACTAATTCTGCTGAACCAGAGGGAATAGTTTCTGGGAGTGCTTATGAACCAAATAGAGTCACCTCTTGGTTTTGTGTGGTTCTGGGGAACTTGTGAATGCTAAGCCCTGATAGCTCTCAGAGCTAAGTGGTTTGAGAACCATTCCCTTGGGTGGCCACGGTAAAAGTTAGGGTCCTAGATGTGTGGACCAGATTCTCTCAGGGAGAAGCTGGAGGTTTGGTTTTACTACTGGAGTGAGCCAGAGGGTTACAGCAGGAGCATGCCTATTCAGGCTCCTGGAAGGATTCTAGTCAGCTTCCATAGGCAGGCTGGTTAGAAGCCAGGACTTCACGCAGCATCTGGTGAAACATGCAGTCAGACCCCTTCCAAGAAAAAAATGGGAGATAGGCCTTTTGCTTGTGTGCCTGTTTGAAAACTCCTTTTAAAAACACTAATATAACTCCATGGGACTTGTGAATACCAAGCATTGTTGGCAGTCAGAGCTAGGTGACTTAAAGGCCCATTTCTCAGACAGTACTCAAAATTTGAGGTGCTAGATATGGACACGCTTTTTCCAGGTAGAAGCTGGAAACTTGGTTGTGTTGGAATATGCAAGAGGGAAAATGTGGGTAAGTGTTTACTAGCCCACCAGTTCTTTTGGGTGCCTGGGAGGATTCCAGTAATCGCCTAGACATACATGTACTGATTAAAAGTTAGCCTCTCAGGCACCAGTTACTAGGGTTCACATTAAACCCTTTCTGGGGAGCAAACTGGGAGATGGGAAATTTTCCCTGCCCCTTCTGTACATATGGATGCAGGGAGAGCTCATATGCATGATGAAAAACTGCTTCTTTTGGAATTTCCTGGTGGTCCAGTGGTTGCGACTCTGTTGGTTTACTGCCAAGGATCCAGGTTCTGTCCCTGGTGGGGGAATTACAGTCCTGCAAACCATGTGGCATAGCCCCAAATAAAATAAAAATCCCAGCTTCTTTGTTTGCTAAAGTCCTGTAGGACTCATGGATGAATGCAAGCCAGATTGGTTATTGATTTGGGCACCTGTCCCCAGGTGCTGCTAGAACCTGCCTACTGCTACAGGAGACGTAAGAGACAAGGGTTTGAGCCCTAGGTCCTGGG